>NC_134829.1:25903926-26503926 GCF_004210375.1 Tachypleus tridentatus | reverse complement strand
TCTGCTAAAAGACAGTGAGTTTAACTTAATTAATTAGAAAGTATTGATGTTTTGTCAGTTTGAGCCTTGAATTTTATGCCATACGCAAATCCCTTTATTCGAAAAAGAGACCCGTAGACTATAAAATTGAAACGCTATTTTTAAAATGTAAAGTAAGTGTAGCATACTGGGTATCGGTGTAGCAATTCGAACGTTAGCCCGCAAGAAAGCACAAATATCGTTTGGTACAAATGTCTTTCAATACCAGATGATTAGTTTCAATTGTATAGGGATGAACATTATTGTACAGAAAAGACGTATGAGAACACTTTATTGAAATCTTACCTACTTTATCAGACATTCGATCAGCTCTTACCTTGACTCACAACAGTAACGAATGACTGAATTACCTTGACTCACAACAGTAACGAATGGCTGAATTACCTTGGCTCACAACAGTAACGAATGGCTGAATTACCTTGACTCACAACAGGACATATACCTGTAAAGCCCCGTAAATTTTGATGCCTCAGTTTAGCCCGCATAAAGGTTGTGTTATAGAAACCCACATTTCCACATCTGTTAAAAATGTGTCAGTATATGTGATATAAGAATGAACTAGCTTTCATTCGCAGAAGCTTGTTACAGTTGAAATTGGAATGTTGGTTAGTGGTGCCTATTTATGGTTCTTACTCTTCCATAAAAATGGAAGAAGTTACAAGGACAGAGTCGAACAGGAACAGTGTTCTTATAAAATGCGATTAAACTGAAATATGGTTTCCTATTAAGAGCTCATTATAATCATAATTTTTTTGTTTTTTGTGGTTTTTTTTAATTTCGCACAAAGCTACACGAGGGCTATCTGTGCTAGCCGTCCCTAATTTAGCAGTGTAAGACTAGAGGGAAGGCAGCTAGTCATCACCACCCACCGCCACCTCTTGGGCTACTCTTTTACCAACGAATAGTGGGATTGACCGTCAACTTATAACGCCCCCACGGCTGAAAGGGCGAGCATGTTTGGCGCAACCGGGATGCGAACCGCGATCCTCAGATTACGAGTCGCACGCCTTAACACGCTTAGCCATGCCGGGCCGTTTATAATTGTTTTTTGTGACTTTTTGGCCCCTCAATAACCACTGTCATTTAACATTCCCTTAAACAAACGAAACGTTGTTCGAAACACGAACGGTTCATCTGTGAAGAATGCTTCGCAGAGAAACGGTAAATGGAACATACTGTAGCTGTGTTGGTGTTTGTTCTTTTAACCAGCCTGTGTTTTTGTTTTTGAATGAAGTGCTTACTTTTTGTTTTGTTTTAACTACATCGTTATCCTTTTGTTCTGATTTATGAAACAGACTGTTCTATTTTACTTGGCATCATTTCGATAAAAACCAATAATCTACTGTGCAGTTAACGAGATATTTTTCTGTGTGGTGTTGATGGATGACTTACTTGTGTATGCTTTTTCTTTGCCATGAATGGTATATAAGCCACGTGTCTCGGAAAGGTTAATGTTGCTAGCATTCCCTGAACTTATAACCAAACTAGAACATTTAGACACAAATCCGTAAGCTCAGGAAAGTTTTTATCATTTTTCCCCAACTGTTGCGAATACACATGGCAACGTTTTTACCAAACTATAATATGCTTATAAAAATTATAAATTTGATTTCGTGGTAGAAAGAAGAACGTGGAAATTGATATAAAGCGTTGTAATCTTGTGAAATTAAACACTTGTTTAAACTTTAGAAGAAACTAAGTGTAAAAGAATGAACTAAAATACAGCAGCAATTTATAACCTGAAGTTACCTTCAAGCTTTTAAAAACTGTACTTGTACGTTTAAACTTTACTTTTTTTTATTCGAGCTCCCCCCCCCTCCTCAACTGTACGTTTGGGACTTTGTGATATTAACTGTCCTTGCAGTACGCACAGCACAACCGATGTTGCAGTTTTGCGCTTAACAACAACATAAGTTTATTTCCATTTTTAATTGTTTAGCTCACTCAATAATTCCACCCCTGCATATTTACAGTTCTACTTCGTGAAAGTAGATTTATCCTTTAACATTCCTTCTTAACTCAGCCGACATTTTGTTTGTGTGGAGTTAGTTTGTCTGAGGACTCGATATTTCCATATACACATAAGTTAAACTGCATGACCCACATATCCTATCGACCATTTTAAAACTTTCATCGAACTTTAGTTTTCATACAGTTCAATAAAAAACAAACAAAAAAGTATCAGTTTTAAGTTAAAGGAAGCATTTAGGTCACAGCTTATGATAACCAGTGAGGCTACTTTACCGGCTTTTCTGTTAGATTTAATGACCTTTATCCGCAAAAACGTTATTCTTCATAAGGATAGTTATGTAGCTTATGGACAGGAGACGATATGACATGGGTTGTAGTAGATCAGTTCATCTGTTTTGTGTTAGGTTTAAATATTTCTGTTTCTTGTTTTTAGTGCAGTTATGGGTGAATAAGTTAAAGTAGATTGTATTTAGTTGTCTGTAACCTATTTGTATTTGCACTACCAATTGTCTCTTTGCAATATCTTAATTTATTGTCCAGGTATTGGTTGTTTTCATTCATTAAGTTCAACAATGGTGATCTTTATTTCGGCGTTTTTGTCGGTGTCTACCATTATGCAATTATTATTTTTACTAGTTCTCCTTATGCATCATCATCAGTGGGTATCCTTACGTAGGCGGTGACTTTTGTTAATAACCTTACGTGGGTAGTGTTAAGTGGATAATCTTTAGTAGTTGCTTTCATGTGGCTAGTGTCAGTATTGGATATTATGTGGATCGTAACTGTTACTCTTGTGGAGGTAACCTTTAATAGTTACTCTTGTATAACTGTTAATTGCATTAGTTACTGATCTACACATTGTAAAATATTTCCTCTTTATTTACAAATTGGAAACTTTAGGACCTACATAAACTTATTGTAGCCTGTTCATCGACGAGTAAGATTTGTGGTTGTTTCATAGATGTAGGTAAATGTTTACAGTAATTCAACTCTCTAGCTCATTCCAAACATGTTAAACAATTGAGATGTGGTAATTGTAAGATGAAAAAAGTTGATTAAATCCGCTACCATGCTGCTAAAATTAATTGAAGCTAATATAGATGAATCAGATTGTTGCATTGATTGTTATCTTGAGATAACCCTCATCTGAGCACTAACAACGTTCGGGTAAGGTTTGGATGCCGGCTGTTCTTCTTTAAGAATTTAAGCACCTCACCTCTGCCACAAGAGTGTGCCCCACACTATTACACCCTCTCCAGTTACTTGCACTGTACGAAGAGAACTAACAGAAAAATTGGTTTAGGTAGTTGTTCCTGTGGGGTTATTATACCTTAAGTTCAGAAAAGAATGTAACACAACCTGTAAAACTACTTCCCACAGCTCTAGCCATCCATTGTTTAAAATACGTATTTTAAGCAACACTGAAGCCGTGGTTTACTCTTGTATCCTGGACAAGTGGTTTTCAGACTGGTTTATCACCTGTCGTGAGTACGTTCTTATAAGGTCTTTAAAGTGGTCAGTCAGAGACAATAAATTCAGAATACTGTTAAAGTAAATAAATATTTAGACACAGCTTAATATCTAGTGTACATTACAGAGTTTTCTAACCGTCTTTTTTTCAGTCTTTTACTATTGTTTGGAAGCCACAGTTTCTTCTTTTAACGGACGTATTTTTCTCTCAAGCATCCATTCATTGTTCATAGAATTTGGTTATGAGTATCATTGATCAACTGTTTCAAAAAACAACATTTAAGAACGACGTGCTAGAAGGTCATTCATTACAATATATGGAGTAATATTATTATAAAAATGGCTACATTCTTTCGTATTTCATTTATAACCTGAACGACTAACGTTGAAACTGTTGTCATTTGAAGTTTTAACAACTTGTGTATAAGAATGTATTTCGTGGTCCAAGTTTAGGGTATGCATTCATTTCAGATCCAATGGCCAAATAAAATGAATTATTTCTTGTGACCAGATTGTTATTGTAAAATGTGTTTCGCGTTCAAATGTTTTAATTAATAATTTATCGTTTCTATTCAGTCTTCAAGAAGTGTAATTGGCATTGTTAATTATTAACAATTTGACTGGTTGGTTGTCCTACAAAACACAGACTTTATCGTTATTAAAAATTAGCAACTCCTGTGAAAATCATTAGTACCAGCGAAATATTTTTAACATTGAACATATTCATACTTGAAAACTCAAGCCCACGAGCAGAAGTGGGTTGTATTTCAACCATTGATAAATATAATGAACCTAAGCAGAATAAAAGTTTTATATCTGCACTTCATTTATGTAACTTTTATCTCCGTTCAATAAAACAATCTACAAAACAATTTGATAGATATTTATTAAAACGAAATTCTCAATTAACAGTTCTTGAAAACTCGAACTATGACAAGTAGATCTTCAAAGTCGAATCTTGTTTGTTTGTAGCTAAGCGAAGAGATACACTATGGGCTGTCTTTGTTCTGACCAGCGTGGGAATCGAAAATATATCTTAGCAAATAGAGAAACGTTTACTACCTAACTGACACATTGACGAATATATCCTCTAAGCTCAAACCTTTGCTACCTGAAACTAACAGATTCTAAAAACACTAAACACTTCACGAAATTTGAAAAGGTACTTCAAATACCTGATCTGTTTTATTTGTTTGCTCTTAAACAAAAAGCCACACTGTGGATATCTGTGCTGTACCCACCACGAGTATGGAAACTCGGTTTCTAGCTTTATAAGCTATACCATTGAATCACTAGGGAACAAGATCAAACTTACTAGAAGAAATACTGGCAAACTCAGATTTCGATCTTTCTTAAATCCTGTTAAGTTGAACTAAAATGTTAACCCTATTTTATGTAATATCAGTTTTTCAGCTGAAGTATTGATTTACAGGGTGTCCGAAAATGAATATACCCAAAATGTAGAATAACTTTATTGTTATTTGAGACAACAACAAAATACGAATACAAATAGAAGCAGTAGGTTTGTAAGTTTTGTTTTGTTCTTGTTTCCTTCACGAACGATTACTGTAAATTCGTATCTACACATGATACAATAGTTCTATATTCCACAACTCCAATAAAACTCTTGGCTTGTTACAAAGAGCTATCCTCCAACAGGATGGAGCACCACTCCTCTTTGTTCGAATTATTAAAGTGTTGTTAAACCAAACTTTACCAAATCGCTGGATTGGTAGAGTAAGACGTATGAAATGGCCTGCTCGTTCATCCGATTTAAGCCCCTTTAGATTTTCGTTTCTGTGCTTTTTGAAAACAAAAGTCTGCTATCACAAACCTAAACACTTCTAAAACTGAAACATTGTACTTGTGATAATATCTGATTCATCCTTACTGCTGTTTGGAAAAATGTTTTCTCAAAATTTGTCTGTTTTTGAATTTCGCGCAAAGCTACAAAAGGGCTATCTAGGCTAGCCGTCCCTAATTTAACGGTGTAAGACTAGAGGGAAGGCAGCTATTCATCACCACTCACCACCAACTTTTGGGCTATCCTTTGACCAACGAATTGTGGGATTGACCGTAGAATTATAACGCACCCACGGCACGAATGTTTGTTGTGAAGGGGATTCAAACCTGTAACCCTGGGTTTACGAGCCGAGTGTCTTGACTACCTAGCTATGTCGGGCCTTTTCAGAATTTGAACGCAGAATAAGACTAATTATAGTGAATGATGGAAGACATGTAAAGTCCATTAATTATTAAAACCAAAACTTACAAACCTACTGCTTGTATCTATATTTAATTTTTCTTGCTATTTCAAATAACAATAAAGTTATTCAACTTTATTTTTGGTACATTCATTTCGGACACCCTGTAGAATAGTTCTAAAGATTGTTTTTGTTCCACTGAAGACATAGTAGTGAATATTTATCTGTTTCTTTCACTCCTTTTTTGTTTGTTTGTTTTAGCGCAAAACAGTAAAATAAGCTATCTCCGTTTTAGTGTTATCATCCTTTCCTTTCAGTGAGCCAACGCTGTGTTTTACACTGATATAATATTTGCATGTGCCGTTCAGTGACTTTGGAAGTGATGGTGGTGGGGAGAGAGGCTGTTAGCACTGTAATGATTTTTCTAATGTTTCCCAAATACCACCCGACCTAATCACCTCTTTAAGCTTTTTTTAAAGGCTGGTTACTGCGCCCGAAACGTCAGGGATATGTGACCTGATCGGAAATCAAAACTTGCGTTGACAGCTTAGAGTGATGGATGTTATAGTGTCCACGTGAGTGCAGCTGGTAATTTCTTGAAAAGCATTTTTGTTACCGAAAAGAAACCGACGAGTACGTGTTTTTTGTTTATACCAGGACTCGTATATTGTACAGTTGAAAACTGTGGTTTTTCATATTCACACTCTCTCATCCTTGTTCTTATGCTGGTTAAATTTTATGAGAAATCATCATAAACGGTAATAATAAGACACATCATTCCCGCTTTGGTAAGCCTACATTAATTTCAATATGTTGTTTAAAACAATCAGTTTGCCGAGATTATGTTTAGCAATGTTAAGGTACGTGAAACGGTATTTAATCTTACGATACATGACTTTTATTTCATCTTTGTAAACACGGCTTGTTTACAATTTTTTAAATTGATTTATTCCAAATGATAACAGTATATCGCAACAACAACAATACTAATGCAAATAGTTATTTGTCAATAATTATGGCAAATAATAAAAAGAACAAGCCATAATTCATTCTAAACGTACGGTAGAGCAATATTCTAAAAATATTTTTTAATTCTTGGATAAAAACTGAGGTCGCAGCATTTTCAGTGGGTCAGTCTACTCTTGTAGCTCATTACTGGGTGAGTCTACTCTGGTAACTTATTATTCGGGTCAGTCTACTCTGGTAACTCATTACTCGGGTCAGTCTACTTTGGTAACTCATTACTCTTTTCTAAGGATGGTCTTGGGTATCTTTAATTCAGAATGTTCCTGCCAGAAATCATTGGTAGTGTCTGTAATGATTTCGAAGGAATTTTTCATCATTTTATAGTGATACAGGTTATTTGAGAAGCTGATATTTTTCAACAATTTCTGTCAAAAACACCTTTTGTTAGTTCATGTTTCTAATGTTATATACAGTTACCACTATCAGTTAAGCGTCAAACCTATCATCAGTATTTTCATGAAGTTGATTATTTTACTTTATTTATTATTATTCTTTATAGGTTGTGATGCCTCAGAAAGTAGGCGATGTGTATTTGTACGACGTTCCAGTTGGAACGAGGGTAACCGAAGAATATGATGTACCTACGACACGAGCACGTGCACCACTTAACCATTCATTACCCTATGATATTCCTCCTGGATCTCAAGGTTTGTACTGAATGTGTAAAATATAAAAACAAAGAAAGCGCGTGAAGGTCAACGTAAAGAAGGGTTAACGCTTTGTCTGAAGACACGATTTCGAACTTGCTTATAAGAATGTTTTAGTCGTATTGTTTTTTATTGTTACTCAAGATGTTCAAAGTAAACAATGGCCATGTTTGTTAATGTCGGTTACCAGCTTGTGGACCTGCGTCCCCGAATTGTAATTATTGGTTTAACGCGAGTTGAAGTTCAACTAAAACCGTTGGCGTACAATCCCACTGTTAATTAGGTTATTACACACTGTATTTAAAGCCTAGAGTCAAAAACCTTTCTTTGTTAAATCTCCTCACGTTTTTGGCTTTCAAACAGCTTTTTACTGTTTAACGAAATGTGTTGATTTAGATTTAAAGGAATGCCTATCAAACTATTTGGTGTTATTTTGTGTTTGTAAATAAGGGTAATGTTTGGTAGACAAGTAGATATGCTAAGAATACTCTTCAAACGGATAAAAGTAATTTGTTTTATCACATAATCCTATCCAGTAGCTACGATTGGTCATCATGAAAAGATACTTTGATTAGCTGTAAACCGGGTTAGGTCCCCCCAAACGACAATCGGAAGCTAAATTACTATGGCTGTTTTTTGTGTGTTGTTTCGTTCGATGGTATAAACAATTATTCAGGAGGTGTAAAACTTCATTTTCTTTCATTGCTAAAGGTAAATACTTAATTGTTGCAAAGTGTTGTGCAGTCATTTAAAATAAGTAATAAGCAGAGCATTGGCATCTAATGATATCCAGGCTTACATGTTTTTCTGTCTTTTTTTTTTTTAGTAACGGTGATATAGTGCAAAATAACGTCAAACCATACTTAAATGTATTATTTGAAATATATGTAATTTTTATTTTACATTCTCGGTAAAGTATTCATTCAAGTTTTGATTGTGATACAATTATACAAAATTATTAATTTAAGTATTGATTATAAGGGAGTTCATTGAATTTATTTATTCGAATGTTTAGCATAATACAGTTCATTGGATTTATTAGAGTGTTGAATATAAAAGTGTTATTTGAAAGCATTAATTCGAGTGTTAAATAGTGTTGTAAGCTATATTTTCAATGCTGTAACTTAGCTGCTATTTACTTTCTATCATCAACAGGAGAAATTATATTAAAAATGTACACCTACTATCACTCAACCTAATTCCTCTGTTATGGCATCTATAAATTGGTCACGTGCCAACGAATCCATCATTTTACTTGGAGCATCCTGATAAGATAGTTGGTCAAGCCTTTCCAAATTCCTTTCAAGTTCGGTCCCTTCTTCCCTCCATACCTTGTTCTGCAACTTTGCTCCGGATATTTCTTACCAGTGTGCCCCTCCAAACCTGTCGGATAAAGCCGTTACCATTTCTTGATAGCTGTTATGGCTCTCACCTGGGAGGTTACATAATGTTGTTAAAGTTGACCCTTTTAAATGGGCAGCAAGATAGACCATCTTGTTGTACACTCTTTCGCTCGTTAAATTTGAAGATCATTTAAAGCTGAGTCTAATATTTTTTCTAAGGTATTTGTCCATTGTAGTTCATTGTTTTTTCATGCTGAATTGGCAAGTTTAATTCTGGGTATTAATTTGGCGACATACCTCAAGTAGTCTAGGAAGGTGTGTTTTCTTATTGCAAAGCCACATTGGACTGTTTGCTGAGCCCACCGAGGGGGAATCGAACCCTTGATTTTAGCGTTGTAAATCCGTAGACAGGGCTGGAATGTTTGGGTAGATTTAGAAACATATGTGGTAGGTTTAATCTCATCAGTTATTTTTTCCAATATTGTACACTGTCATTGAGTTCTTTTTTGCCCACCTTCATTTTTTTTTTCATTGCATCCTTGGTGTATTTTGATATCCCTCTGTATTTGCATCTCAGATGTTATCATTATTTTTATTTAAATAGTGTGTATTTTTTAAACTCCTTTTTAAAATTTTGGTTTCTCTTTGTTTTCTTCACCATTGTTTTATCATCTCTGACAAGTTTCCTACCTTGCTTTATTCTCTGTGGTTATCTTCAATAGCCTAATGTTACTATTACCAATATTTAAAGTTTCAAGTTTAATGATATTTCTATTTTATTTTCACTAAAATGATCCCACTTCTGACACAAGTGCTGCAACATGCTCTTTCTTAGGTTGGGTCCTTTTGGATTATTTGGTAAAAATAATGCCAGGTCCATCCCACGTGGTCGGCATGGCCTAGCGCGTTAAGGCGTGCGCTTCGTAATCTGAGGGTCGAGGGTTCGCGCCCGACTCGCGTCAAACATGCTCGCCCTCCCAGCCGTGGGGGCGTTATAATGTGACGGTCAATCCCACTATTCGTTGGTAAAAGAGTAGCCCAAGAGTTGGCGGTGGGTGGTGATGACTAGCTGCCTTCCCTCTAGTCTTACACTGCTAAATTAGGGACGGCTAGCACAGATAGCCCTCCAGTAGCTTTGTGCGAAATTCCAAAACAAACAAACAAACAACTAATGAATTCGTTTATTTTTCTGTTTAGGTATTACGTTTCTTCAGGCTACATTCACTTGAACATAAGTATAAATTCACAAATAACGTTTCAACAGAAACTCACTCCTTCCTAATGGTAGTAAGACTAACTTGAAAAATAAACTTTTAAAATTATACGACTAATAGATCGAGTAACTGAATATACGCAACAAATCACAGAAACCACTGAAAACTTACACTAAATATTTCACTGGTTTCAATAATTTCATTAACTACTTATTCGTACTTATAAATAACGCACCCCCATTTCTTGTATGTAGCAAACAAGTGAACTTCAATAATTAAAAATATATCTTACAACAATACAGTCATTTGAAAATATGCTTTTGAATGTTGAATATAATAGAATTATTTGCTTTTATATTCACCATAATTTAATATTTTCAATATTTTCCGATATCTAGCTGGAAGTTACGACACCCCACCGAGTCCCCGTGCTGTTGTAATTCAGTCAACATATGACGAACCACGATCTAACGCTCCTGTCAGTGTGGACTCTGATGTTTATGACGAACCTAGGCTTAGTTATCCGGAATCAAACACGTATCACACCCCATCGTTGGGAAAGATTCACGATTACGACGTACCAACAGCTGAGAGCTGTCGTGAGCGAAAAATATCTCAGATAAGCAAGGCTACTACGTTAGATGCATATGATGTGCCTCTTTCAGGTCGCTCCAGTGGAGTATCATTGCTTTCGACCAGTTCTTCCTCACTGTTATCTTCCACCAGTGGCCATTCAAGTCTAAACGCATCACTGTCCTTATCCAGTTTGTGTGGATCAAACAGATCCAGTATGGAACCCCAGTTTAACGACGTGTATGATATTCCCCAAAGTGATCCTCGTCGGGTATACACAAGTAGTAACGTCGGCACGACACTTCCTTCACGCAAGCAAACAGACCTGAACGATACAACTCCAAGTACCCAAGGTCCCCAATCATATGATCTGCTTCCTACGCCGAGAACCGCACAAAAATTACACGTAGAAGGCCCCTACGATGTCCCTCCACAGGTTACCCGAGACATCAGCCCATGCACCCCCAAGACACCTTGCGATGAAGTGAGCACAGTGCGAAGGTTATCAGCTATAAGTACAGGGGATGTTTTGCCACCGCTAGAGGGCAAGGAACTCCCTCTGGCGTTGGACGCCGCCATGGAGATGTTAATGAATCGTCATCAAGAAGTGCAAGCATGTATCAATAAACTCTTCAGTTTTATTAGCGCCACATGGCGGAAGCGAGAAAATTTAGAGGCTAAAGTTTATGATATTCAGATCACATGTCAGAAACTCCGTAATACAATGAGTGAATTTCTGGACTTCACTTATGGTGCGTTAGCAAATTCGGTACATGCAACCGACAAGACATTAAGTTATAAGCTTTTCAAATTGATTAAACCGTTAGTGGATTCTAACACAATCGTAGAAGCTACCACACAGTCGCTGGATGACAAAGGTTGGCTAATCACGGGTCTCATCTCTTCAGAAGAGCCTGGAACACCAGATGAGCTAGATCAGTTAGTAGCTTGTGCTCGTGGACTTACTGAAGACGTGCGTCTGGTGGCATCATTTATTCAGGGAAATTCATCCCTAATCTTCAAACGTTCAACGTTGCTCATAGATAATAAATTCACCTTCAACTCCAAGGCGGGCAGTCAGCTGGTTAGTACATTGGCCAAAGGTTATCATGTTCAGGAACGACCGCTTCCTTCACCTCCTGTACATATAACCAAGGTAGACGACGAGTTTCGGCCTGAAGGAAAGGAATGGATGAACGATTATGATTATGTGAGTTTAGAATCAAAAGCAACAGTGGAGAGAGAAAATGAAGAGATCAAAGCAGCTTTGCCTTCTGAACTTAGGCAGTCCTTCGAAAATTTAGTGAAACAGTCAGAAGTTCCAGTTCAAGTTAAGGAAGATTGCAAGTCCATTCCTATAGAAAATTCATCAGGTGATAGTTTTCACCAATTGAGCCCTAATGATCGTCAGCTCGTTCACTTTTATTCAGCGCAGGTGGAGATACATATGCTTCACTTGACAAATGCTATCGACGCTTTTTTGACAACCGTGAAGAATAACCAGCCGCCTAAGATTTTCATAGGTCATAGTAAGTTCGTGGTGATCGGGGCTCACAAGATGATTTACATTGGAGACACTTTACATCGGAATGCTAGCAGTTCTGAGCTAAAAACTCGTGTAATGCAGAGTTCTGATGCCCTGTGTGAGTCTTTAAAAACTCTGGTGGCCAGTACGAAAAGGGCTGCCCTCCAGTACCCCTCGGTGGTGGCAGTCCAGGAGATGATAGACAGTGTAGTTGACGTATCCCACGTGGCCAAGGCTCTCCAGGTGACCATCACACAGGCAGCCTCAACATTCTAAATCTATCAGCTTGTCACACTTATACAAACCTAATATATTAGGACACTAAGTGAATTAGTAAATAGAATTTCAGGGAATATTGGGCTTTTATATTTAGTATGTTAGCCTTTATCTGCTCATCTTCCTGTTTATTTTGGGGTTTTTTGTTGTTGTTGTGTTTTTGCAATGTACGTCACACAGTTAACACATGGTACTATAGCGTGGTTAAAACCCGAAACAAAGCTCTAGACAACGGAAAGACGTCTCTGTTTATGTGTAACGGTTCTTTAAAATCGGATCGTGATTTTAGGTAACCCTCATTATTCGTGTGTTATGCGATCTGAAATCGACAACACGCAAAGATAGAAAGTTCATGTTTCGCGTTTTGAATTGTATATTTCTGAAGAAGTTACTGTTTGAAATTCAGTAAGTGGAAGAAGGTTCTTATGAGACTCGAGCTATAATTTGTTTCTGTTTTCTTTTGTAATGCTTATCTCAAGTAGCTTTAACAAGGAGTAGTCCTTGTCTTTCTGGTTTTGTATTATGTAAATGCAAAAAATGTTACATACTTGAGCTAAAAGGTGAAGTACCTTTTTTATCAAAAGGTTGTTTTTTTATACTCACATACTGTTTCTTGTGTGTAAACTGTAAAACTTTTTTCATGTTTTGTGTTTATTTTAAACTGCTCGGCAATGTTTTATTTTTATTTTGCTGTAGTAACAGTAGTAATGTAAAGTACACACGAACATGTTGATTCTTATTACAGAATACAAATCTGGTGTTTTTCAGTAATAATAATTGTTTTTTTCATTCACAAGACTGATTATGTGTGTTAAATGTATAGCGTTTCCTGGTTTTTTCTTTTCCCATAGATTTCATAAACGAACATTTCTGTTTTTTTGGGGGAAAAAATATTAGTGTATAATTTCTAGCCACCTAGAAGCAATATTGAATAGTGTTTTTTTAATAAAGTCAGATATGATAAATTTCATAAAAATACTTAAATTCTTTTCGTTATTTGAGAGTGAGGTTCATAGAAACCAATTTACTGATACTCTTAAAAGTGATGAGATAACATATACATGTTTGTGCAGAATATAAATAAATATTGTAGTCTGTCAATGATTCAGAAAAACTATGTATACACACTTTATTTTTAATGATAAATGATTTGTGAAATAGTCCTACACAAGGTCGAACTCGAATCACCATAACGGTAGGCCAGTACTAAACTGTTTAAGTAATTATTTACATTAAAAATATTTCACTGACCTACATATGCTACGAAATAATTTTGAGCCCTTGTAGACCTGTATCATAAGTTACGGATTGTCAGTCCTTCTCAACCTTTTGCAATATTATCCGCTCCTATAAGTTTTTCGGGATAGCTCACTCACCCCAGTTAAAAAACAAAACAAAAAGTAAGATAGCAGATATAATTATCAATACATTTAAGCCAAAAATCTTTAGACGGCAAACAGAAATGAAAGTCTGAAGTTAAGCATGTTTTGTATTGTGTGTTTTCTAATGTTAGTTAAGCGTCAAATACGAGATTTTAAAATATTCAAAAAAACAACACAATAAAACGAATATTTAAAAATATATGAAGACAGGAAGGTTAAATCTAAGTAGAAGATATGTGTGGAGAACCAGATGTTTTCCTATCGTTAACTATTCGACAGCCCTACTTTACTTACTGTTTTTGAAATAAACTTTGTCACAGAACGATGTTTGATAATAAACACAACCAGATGTCGAAGGTTCATTTTAGGAACGAAGGCAATACAGAACGTTTTATTATAAAAATAATACGTTAAATTTGTTTTGAAACAAACATTTAGAAAGGACCCGGATATAAATGATAATACTCATTCACCCTAATTCATTGACCCTTGGGTGAACCGTTCACCCAGTTGAGAAGCTACAGATTCTTGACCAACGATCTGTAATGCATATTGGTCTAAACTCTAGTACTGGTCTACTGGTTCGGGAAGTCGAAATCATTCCCTTGTATGCCAGTCTGTTTCATAAATCATTAATTCTTCAAATATAATATGTGATTAATGTGTGTTTTTATGTGCATGTTATACGATGTTCATTAAGGAGTCGCTTTGAAGTTAATCCTATGTTTAATACTTGTTACTGAAACTTGGTGATACATCTGTGAATATAGACTGGTGTGAGTGTTATTGGATTATTTCCTGAGCTGTTACAAATATTCTCCCCTTTGAACAAGATTTATCCCACAGTTGCAGTTTTAAGTTATCAAACGTATGGTGCGAACCAGTGGTAACTGTCCAAGCACCATTAACAACGAAACCATTCTTCATTTGAAAATATTTTGAACGTACACTAAGTGATTTCTTTACAAAAGGATTTGCTGGTTTCGTAATTAATATTGAACATCACATGCATCAAAAGTAAATACGAGTCCACCAGTGGGTCAATTTTAATTGGTAACTTACAAAGTTAAAACTTGGAAATTCAATTCCACGCAGTAAACACAATACGAATAGTCTATTCTGTGACTTTAAGCTAAAACAAATAAGCAAGTACGATATATTTTTTATTGTTTTGGTGGTATCTAGTGGCTTAAAATGTATTTAATATATATAAATGTGTATATATATATTTGATTTTTCGCAGTAAATTTTGGTTATTTCTAAAGTTTCGCTGATGCAGCCTGGCAATATAATAGTATCTAATAAGAGAAATAAAACATGAAATAAATAGAAGTAAATATTTATTTCTAACCAAGGTCGTTATATCTTCATTATACAACTAGAAGAACGTGTAATGAAGTTGCCTAAAGTTTAACTCTTTGTATATCCTATTTATTCTGAAAATATGAAGTTGGTTTGTATGTTTGTTCCAATTTAAACTAGCAATGCACATTTATAGATGCATCGAATATCTTGGGTAAACATATTATGTCAGGACAAACTTTTAAATAAGCCTGAATTTTCAGTCTTCCTCGCAATGTTCCATAACCGTACAGGTGATCAGAAAACGTGTTTCCAAACCGTTAAACAGTATATTAAATACGTTGGATTATATATGTATATATAAGCATATGGTTATATAATCACAGGTACTACAGAACTTCTGCAAATCTTGTTTTTGTTCAGAAATTGTATCGGTGCCTCTTGTAGCGTTTCAGTTTTTGAAGTAGTGTACTTTTTTGACTGACGAAAGCGGTTCTTTTTAGTTCCACATTTGTGAAATACCAATCACGTTTGCTGCATCGTTTCAAAATTTTCTTCTTGTTATTACACATTTTTTTTTCCAAACTCTTATCAGTAGTATGAAAGGAAGCATTTTGTTACTAGAGGGAGCTATAAGTAAAAAGTAGAACAAGTGTAGTTCTTTAACCTTTTTTTTGTTTTTTTTCAGCAGTAGTTATTGTAAATTTGTTTTCTGGATGTTCTTGCTAAGAATATTTCTCCTGTAAATTATCTTATTTGGTTTAAATAAAGCACCTTTCTAATGACAGATTCTGAGACTGCCACTGAAATGTAACACCAGAAATACGGAATTGTTTATGTAATTATACATCGAAACCTAGAACAATGACACTTGTATGTAAGGTATCTAAACCTAGAACAATGACACTTGTATGTAAGGTATCTAAACCTAGAACAATGGCACTTGTATGTAAGGTATCTAAACCTAGAACAATGACACTTGTATGTAAGGTATCTAAACCTAGAACAATGACACTTGTATGTAAGGTATCTAAACCTAGAACAATGACACTTGTATGTAAGGTATCTAAACCTAGAACAATGGCACTTGTATAATTCCGAATATTGTTGTTTCATACAAAAACGTTTAAAGCAATAATTTGAAAAGTATGGTATGTGAATTTTCACACATTTCTACGACTGTCATAGTCCTCGTTAAGGTAATGACGTATTCCTGGAAGAGCTGAACGAAAAATCAACAACATACCTATAACATCAGAAGGCCTCAAATTTGTGATAAAAATCACATCACATTTCTTTTAATATATCCATTTCGAATTCAAAATCAAAGGTATATAAAAATAGCGTCTATAATCTGTTTTGTCTCCCACAAGTTAATATGTTTGTTGTTTTTTGAATTTCGCGCAAAGCTACTCGAACGCTATCTGCGCTAGCCGGTCCTACTTAAACAGTGTAAGACTATATGGAAGGCAGCTAGTCATCATCACCCATCGCCAACTCTTGGGCTACTCTTTTACCAACAAATAATGGGATTGGCTGTCACATTATAACCCCTTCACGGCTGAAAACGCGAACATGTTTGATGCGACGGGAATTCGAACCCGCGACCTTCAAATCATGAGTCGAACGCCTTAACACACCATGCCATGCCGAGCCACCCAAGTCACTAACAGCAAAAAACAAAACAAAAAGTATTTCGTTTGCTACCAGAACTTGTCAGTTAACTTGAACAATAAGAGACAAAGGATTGTCAGAAACTGTTTATTTATGCACTGTAATTGTTTTGTTTTCCACATTCCTTGTGCAGTTTTGTATCAAAAATGAACAAATAGAAAGAAACGTCGGAAAACATCTACTATTTACGTGTTATTGATTTTCAAGCATATTAGGCCTAACTATTGGTTTCTAATGCTTTGTTAACTTCCTACGTTTAAATGGTGACTTTCAAAGTACCATAGTGCGTACACATGATTAGTGTTTCATAGAAACGTTCGTTACTCATTTGCTCAGCGACAATGAAATGCTCTCTAATTAACCAAAATAGACAAATTAAAGTGAACACTATCGGGAGAAGTAATGATTGTTTTGTCATAAGTTTTAGGTATATCGGTTAATCATGCCTCCAGGCACTGCATGGCCAGGTGGTTAAGGTACTTGTCTCGTAATCCGAGGGTCGGGGGTTCGAATCTCCGTCACACCAAACATGCTCGCCCTTTCAGCCGTGAGGCGTTATAATGTTACGGTCAATTCCACTATTCGTTGGTAAAAGAGTAGCCCAAGAGTTGGCGGTGGGTGGTGATGACTAGCTACCTCCCCTCTAATCTTACACTGCTAACTTAGGAATGGTTAGCGCAGATAGCCTTCCTGTAGCTTTGAGTGAAATTAAAAACAAAACAATCACGCCTCCCCAGCTTTCACTATTTAAAAGGTTACCTTTATTACACCGTCACTTTATGAACCAAAGGCTGTTTAACATATCTGGTCCCGGCAAGTGAATTTCTGTTCTTGTGTTATAGAATTACTTGTAAATTATCTTCAACCATATACAGGAGACAACAACTACACAAATAATTTTGCCAGTGTGTTTTCAACGATCATTTAAATGTTCATTTTAGAGTTAAATCCATACAGCTAATTCTATCAGCCTTCAAAAACTTGGCCTCGATTTTGAAAATTTCCTAAACCTGTATTAGAAATAATTCCTTACTCATTATATCAATTTTCATGTAAATCTGTCAAGACAACCAAATGCCCCACTCTCGCTACTGTGAATAATAAAAAAACGAACTCATTTTACGACTCGTTCGAAAAATAATTCCAGTTTACATTCTGTACGAGTCAATGGCCTATTTCACGTTGTTTCTTTAAAATGGTTAAACATAGAGGCATATTTAATGGCTAATATGCTAACACTACTAAAATGTATAAATTAATAAATAAAAAACTGAAGTACGCCAGTTTAATTTAACGACGCTTATGCCACCTAACTCGTTAAGACCGGGTGCTGGAATAATACCAACATTATTTTTCTTATTAAAGCTCCCTCTATGAACAAGCTTTCGAAATGCTTCACCAGTTCATCCAAATAATGAACAAATGTGAGCTTGGTACTAGAATTTTTCACAATGAAATCCATACTTAATTTTCCAAGTTGTTTTTTGCGCTTAAGGCTGTAGTTTTAAAACAGTAAAGAGAAGGTTAACCCACTTTCAGATCTGCCTTATAAAAACATATTTTCTAGAGAAAGCCAATCAAACATTTTACACGACGCTAAAAATCAAGTTTCGATACTTGTTGTGGGCAGAGCACAGATAATTGCTTGTATAGCTTTGTGTAAAAATTATAAAACGAAACCTTTCTAATATGGCTCTTAAAAATAAATTATTATCATAATTCGTATTCCACACAGAAAATCTAACCCCTTATCTTAATCATCTATTCCATCACTGAATAAATTGAATTAGCTATTAGATATAAAACAAAAAATAATGGAGTTACATTAATTTCTATCATCTGTTTGTAATCATCGACCATTCTCTTTTGATTACTAGTCAATCGAACACTTTGTTTTAGGGGAATCTAAATACCACTAGTGTTTTTAATTTGTTCATTGTTACTCACGGTGCTATGGCTATCTATGTTATGCCCGCCGGAACTATTGAAACCCAACTTTTAGTGATATAAGCCCTCCAGCTTAACGCTGGGTCACTGGAGGCTATGCGACAAGTAATGATGACCTACGAATTTAAACGACTAATAATCCATAACTTTGTGAATACGTAAAATTTAAACGAAATCAAAAGAGGTTATTAGTATCTCCGCTTTTTCTCTTCTTTACATGAAGGGTAAGTTTGGTTCCTTATAACGCTAAAATTCGGGGTGTTGTTCGGTTCTCACAAATAGCCATTGTGTAGCTATGTGCGTAGCAACAAACAGAAAGTGACTATCGCTGTGTTAAAGTGTTAAATAATAATTAAAAGTAAACCATTGTATTGTATTTTCTTCCTTTTTTCCTCTAATTTTAATTTAGAAACCTCTTTCTGATGTAGCAGTTTAACAGGAAATCACTAATATCTGACAGTAACAATTACTTTCTGTTGGAAGGTTGTCTATTGTTATTAAAAATGTTTGGTCCCTTTATTTGTTTCTTTGTTGTTGTTTTAGAAATTCGCGCAACCCTACACGAGAGCTATCTGCGCTAGCCGTCCCTAATTTAACAATGTAAGACTTGAGGGAAGACATCACAACTTACCGCCAAATCTTGGGTTTACTCTTTTACCAACGAATAGTGGGATTGATCATCACATTATAACGCTCCCCCAGCATGTATGGTGTGATGAAGATTCGAACCCGCAACCCTCAAATTACAATTCTTAACCACCTAGCCATGCCGGACTTGGTCCATTTAAGCTTGTAACAAGCTTCCCGTTCACTGCTCCATCCATTCACTTTGGAAATTACTTCAGACTGGTTCTTATATGCCTCCAATGATATCTTGTCATAGTCTGTTGATTAGGTAATGTTGTTGAACTGATCTGTTATACTCCAAACCTTAAGGAACTAATGGCGGAATTATCCAGAAATTTCCTACAGTCACAGGTGGCACAACAGTAGTGGTCACAGCTGTAAACAATATAAGTTCTCCTATTCCATATTATAAATATAATGATATTTAGTCTAATATTTCTTCATCATGTGTACATAGAATTTAGTTTGTTTTATTCTTCATTTTCCAATTCAGTTTCCAGATAATTTCTTTTTAAAGTGGTGTACTTTTGTAGCTTTCTTATGGTTTCTTTAAATGCAATAATCCTTCTACACTTTATTAATGTCCTTTCGTACTTTGGTTGTGTCCCTTTCTACTTTTGTTTTTGTCACAATACTTCTTTAATTACCTCGAACTCTTATTTAATCAAAATAATTAATCTTAATTGTTCTGTAAATCATAAGTTTCATTGTTATAATTCCTTTTTTATCTCATCTCTTTCTTCTAATTTTCTATCTCTTTTTCTTGGTTTTCTCTTAACTTTGAATCGCTGTTTTGTTATTATTTTCATATTTTCGTAATTACTGTTCAGTTTTATATCTCATTTCGAGCACCTGATGTTTTAACGTTCTGATATTAATATGGAAATGTTTAATTTTTTTTCACTTCTTCTGAATCTATGGAGTATTTATTTACATAATTCATGTTCCAGAAAATCGTTGACATTATTATAGCTGCACTTGTTCAATTGTTGCTCTTTAAAGACAATATAATACCAACCTTACGTGTAGCTGACGTTGCTGATAGGCTACATGTTGTGCAAGCAGCTCAATGAAAGCAGTATTCTTCATTAGTAGGACAGCTGATAACTGAAATACGACTTCATCTATGCTGATTGATAATAACCAGTTCTTCGAATAGTGCTAGCCAGTATGGGTAAATACAAGTAAGAAATATTACATTTAAATATTCTGTACGATATCTTAAGTGAGTTGATTGATGGAAAAGATATTCAAGAAAAGAACACTAATTAATCAGTTAACGAGTGACCACATAGTATCCTAGAGCAAATGCACATACTACATTTGTTTATTGATTTAAATAAATATTGTTTTAATTTTTGTATAACAATCATGTTTGAATTAAATCAAAACATTATTAGTAATTAATTCTTACATCATAAGATGGACTTACCTAATACTCTTTGAGTAAATCAATTTAGCTTGAGAATGCCACAGAGTAGGTATTGAAAGAAAAATGTTTATACCATGACTAGAGGTTGAATCTGGCATCCTCAGGATGAACAAATTGCAGAAATTATGAATCACTTTTGCTGTTGTAACAAATGATTTGCTATTCTGTGGGAGAGTCAATCATCAAATGACTTGAGCCCAAGAAAATTGAACTACATGAGTATATGTAACAGAAAGAAAAATAGTGTATCTGCGTTCTCAAGTGGTGTTTTATGGTTTACCGAGAACAAAGTATAGTATAAGTATAATATTTAATGTACTTATATATACTACACATAAATGTAATTTTTTCCTGTCCAGACAGCAGGCAGCATTAACTTCAAACGTTATTTTGCTAAATATGGGCAACTGGCTATCAAAGTTTATGCTGAAATAACTGTAAGTTCCGTAAGTAAAATGGAACTTCCTATTGCTACTGCTATGCCCATCTAACCTCGATCAAAAGCAAGTGTCCAGCTATCAACATTTTGGAAATCTCTAGTTGAAGGTTTTCCATCAATATAGACTTAGCGCAGCATACTTAACTCTGTGGCTTGTTGTTTGATTGATTGAATATGCCAGTATATTTGTGATACCAAATGGCTGAATGAACTCGTCACAACATGGTAAGATATCCAGCTCTAAAATATAAAGGATACCAAATAGCAAAGTTACACATTCTTTTGAGATTAGTGATTATTAAAAAGAAAATAGGTATGCCGAGGTTCTTGTGAATTTAGATGAGTAAATGTTGTAATTTTTGTCGATGCTTTTCCCTTTACTTAAATAAGCGAATGTCTGGACACGTTGGATTGTTTCTGTTGGTACAACACTTTAGATCTGGCATAAGATTACAGGCAAATTTAGTTGGGCAATGAGAACAAGTCTCAGGTTTCTGTAATCAGAACAGATTGCTTGTATGAGTCACACATGATGCTATTTGAATTGTGAATGTACCTGTTACTTATGAAGACCTAATGGAGCTTGTATTAAAGAGGAAGTAATGGAATAGATGTTTGGTCTATCTAAATATTTTGATGTTTGATTACATATTCAAATATGAGGCCGAGTAGCTGAAAACGGTATTCCTGCAGTAAATAAAATAGGCTTTAACATGAAGCCAGTAAAATATAAGCTAATTTGAACATTACACTTTCAGTCTGGACTTTCACTACCAAAAATCGAATGTTTAACTATTTTGACTCTCTTTATCTTTGACTAAGTAGTGGTTATCTTGCCTTGTAGTTAAGTTCCAAGTCAAGAAGATATTCTAAACTGTACGATGAAAAGTATACCCAACCTTTTTCCAGAGCAAATGAGAGTACTATACTGCTGAAACTTGAACTTAAGAAGCTACACTATCTTTCACCAAGGTTGAACCTGTATATAAAGATTGGTTGTTGGCTGATGCATCAAACATGGGAGAATTCATTAAATCTATTTTCACACTGGTCTAGAAGTTTACAGGAGCCAATCAGATTTCATTGGCAGTAATATATTTGGCAGAAAATAAGCCTTCATTAGACATACTAGTTGCAGAGGAAGCAACATTGAAGTGGGAGCCTAATAGTCTCCATGCTACATCTCATAACGCCATCAAACGAGGACCAGTTGCTAACAAGGAAGAAATTGAATCCTCTAATCAGATGTTCCATTAAACGATATGAAGTATCTATAAATCAATGGTGTTTAATGTCTTCTCTTCTCTGATGCGTACAATAAATTCCTAAGCCCAAGTAAACTTCATAGAATCTGTAACCTTCAGAAATGTCGGGAATGGATGGGTCCTTAAATTAAGCCAGTCACCGCCCTTTCGTATGTCTTCATTATTATAACAATCATAATGGTGGTGATACAAACAACAGAGCCGACTGCTGAGATACTACTGTTGAATAGGTCCCAGAGAGACTCGAAGATGGAGCTCATGACATACCCATATACATACTAGGTCATCCCAGTATACAAGAAATGGTGTCAAGAAATAGCCACCATTGAGCTAAGATTTGAACTGGCTATAAAAGAGTGGAAGAAATGTGTGATAGAGAAATGCATGATCATCCTTACATAACTTTTAATATCAACATTAATGTTATACTGTAAAAGTCACGACTACACAATGGTCTCGTAGCTAGAGTCTGTAATGAACAAGATATGATTTGACTCGACTTTCCTTATACGTAAGCCCTAGGCTCTTAGTTACACGACACTGATGTCTACCCTGATATGATCATGACGAAAGAAAAATTGCACATCAATTCATAAATATATAGCTTTCAAATGCAGTAATATCAAAGAATGTATTTTATAGTTTAACGTTAAATTTTATTGTTGAAAGTCATGTATAAGTCACTTCTAGTGGTATCGAACCTATATTCTTGTTTGCATTCTTTTTGGTATTGTCATCCCTCAATCATTTACAAAATGTTTTTGATAACTTGTTTTGTAACTGACTAAAGATTGATATATTATATAAATATGTGTAATAAAATTTAAAATTATGTTAATAGTTGTTTTTTTTACTTCTTCCCTTCATATATAATTTAGGAGTTAACTCCCTAAAGACACTGGTTGTATAGTGTACAAAGCATCGAGTATTCTACCTACATGTTTACACGTTACAGTCGTCTAATTCTCATCTATTATTGGCTGGTAATTCCTATTTCATCCTGTACCTAAGGTTTTCTAGAGGAAAGCTAACTTCAAGGGGTAATGATAACATCATTTACACTAAAATTATGATTTTTAATATTACTACGAGTTACAACGACTGAACGATAACATCGTGCACTGCTTAAAAACACATACAGTGGATTTAGCTTTAAATTGACGTTAGTGATAAGGTACTTGCAGAGTTATATCAATTGAAACAAAAAAAGAAAGATGAACAGTTTGGTGGGCTGGTTACTTTCAGGTTTGGTATCGTAACGATGGTTTCTTTCTTTACTTTTAGACTTGTTGGGTAGAGAAACAAATAAATGTAAGAGGCAATCATCTTTAAAACTAAAACTTTCTCTCATTGTTTATTTTTATCCTGCATGTTTCTGTGATTTTTATTGAGTACCTTAGTCATTCATACAGATATTGTCTACCGATTCAACTATAGTGGTTGGAATGGTTGAGACAGGTGACCTGTCCAGACAGCTTTCGGTCCCCTTTGGAGGAAATAATTATTAGTCCTACCGGTTCAGAATAAAACGTTTTCAATGCCCTATATGTGAAAGTTTATAATTAAGGTTTTGGGTAGAGCCATTACAAAAATATTTTAATCATTGTTTTCAACGCATCCCTATTAAAACCATTAAAGAAACTGTCAAGCCAGAACTTAAGATGTGCACTATATTTTTATTCTTTAAATACATTATACGCATGGCCATAACTATCTGTAAAAGCACCTAATTGCGGATCTTGTTTAAAGTGAAATGTTTCCGAAAGTATCAGCGCATCAGCAACTTCCTGGGCTCAAATAGCCCATTGAGTAAAGATAACAGAATCCCAAGTGGAATGCTGTGGTAAGGATCGAAGTTTTGAAGCATACAGTAAAGAAAGTTGCAAGTGGCAGAGGTGGAGAGGAGGTTCCTAAAACTCTGTACTGGAAAAGTGTGGATAGCCCCCGTGCAGAGCCGAAGCCCCAGATGATGAACAGAGTCCAACATCTTCAAGCCTAAGGTCTTGATAAAACCATAGACCAGAGACCCTTAGTCCAGTTTGAATCGAATGAGGGCATGATAGATCATTAGCACAGAGCATCGATCTGCTTCCCAAGAGATGTAATACAGGACACTGAGGATGTTTAATGACCTTGTACACTTGTCGTGTAACTGTTTGATGTGTGGAATGAAGGTCAGCTTGCAGTCAAAAACAAGCCCCAAGAACTTTGCCTCTGAGACCATGGGAAGAACAACATTACCGAGATGAAGCTCGGGATTGGGGTGAATACACCATTAGTGGGAAAAGTGCATGCAAACGGTTTTAGAGAAAAAAAGGTAAAACCGTTTGCTGTTGTCCATTTCAACAAACGATTGAGGGCATTCTGGAGTTGCTATTCAATAAACCTCATGCTCGAAGACTTCCACATTTCGAGTCAATCGTCAACATAAAACCTGTTTGTAACGGTAGGAGGAAATTGTTCAATGATATCATTGATTTTCATACTGAAAAAATGTGACACTCAAGACAAAGTCCTGAGGGGCTTTAAGTTTCTGTGGAAAGTAACTGGAAAGCATCGCCAGTCCATTAAGATGTTCTGTAGAAAAGTGGATAAATAGCCATGTAACCCATACAAGTGCAGGTCTCGCAAAATACTGTATCTCCATATAGAATCGTGAGCCTTCTCAACGTCAAAAAATATAGAAACAGAATGTTGTCGCTTGAGAAAGACTTCCTGGCCGACGTTTAAAGTCAAACCAGGTGGTCGATGGTGGGGCACTGTTGTCGAAACCCACACTGGGTGGGCGAGAGAAGGTTGTTTGATTCGAGGAATCAGATAAAATTAGTGTTAATCATTCTCTCTAAGACCTTGCAAAAGCAGCTTGTCAAAGCAATTGAACAATAGTTAGAAGGAATCTTGGAATCCTTTACAGGCTTAGATAGAAGGAGGGAAATAGATCTGTGCCAAGAGTAAAGAAAAACCTTCTTCTGCCAGATCTGATTTAAAACAATCAGAAGAATAGCAAGAGAGAGACAGGAGAGTGATGGAACAGCACCTAATAGTGAACATAATCAGGTCAACTGATGTACTGCCAGACTGATAGAACTCAAGCTTGGTTTTTATCAGTCTGGCAGTACATCAGTTGGATTAGCTCAAAGGAAAAGAGGCGATTGCTTTGGCCGAGACTTGATGGCCAAAAAGTTGGAAAACAAAAGAGAAGTACTGAATGTACATGAAAAGCTTTCACGGAGAGTATCAACACATCAGCAACTTCCTGGCTATCAGAGAACAAGATTGAAAGGGGGAGGAAAGTATACTGTTTACTGACTTTATGAGTCTTGTCCCATATGATTTTGGAATTGGTAGTAGAAGAGATACTGGTTGTGAACTTAATACAAGATTCCTTTTAGCTTTGATATCTTACCTGCCATGCATAGGCATGATTCCACTGAAAAGCAACATGGTTTGAAAGTATGTGATACCCACAAAAGTTATCCCAGGCCTGTTTTGGGCCTTCCATGCCATTTGGCAGGTAGAGCTCCACCACAGACAAGGATACCATGGAAAACGAGAGATTTTAGGAATAGATTGAGCAGCTGCCTGGATAATACAGTCAGTCACTGTTGCCAACAGCAGGATTAAGTTTCGAGAAAGTGGTGAAAGTGGGCCAGTTGGCTTAGTCCAGCTTCCATCGAGACATGCATGTCGGATGCATCGACTACAGCCAGTCTCACATAAAATAACAGGAAAATGATTACTGTCCTGTGGGTTACTGTTAATCCCCAAGAAATGTGAGAGAAGAGTGAAGGGGAGCAGATAGAGAGCTCAGTAAAAGACTGACTAGGTGCATGAAAATAAGTATCAGAAATATAAGAGAAAGGTTCTTATTAAAGAGCATACCATTTATAGAACGATCCCTCCAATCAATATCAGCACCACCCCAAAGGGGATTTATGTCCATTAGAGTCACCAAAGATTAAAACGTGAAACGACAACTATTCAATAAAAACATCTAGGTCTTATTGTTCATAGGTCTCTCCAGAGAGAACAAACAGTTATGGTGCAACACAAGAAAACACAGATGACTATGGTCTCCAAGGGTGTATCGAGTGACAAAAGCAGGTCGGGCACGTGCTGGTCAACCAGAAGTGCCACCCCTCCATGTACTCGTCCATCATACAAATTGTCATTCTGGTACAAAGAAAACTGCCGAAAGGTGACTGTATCGACAGGTTTTGAAAAACGTTTCCTGTAAGAAATGGCAAACAGGGTGATAAAAATCAATCAAAGCCTTAATGTCATCAGTATTAAAACAAAAACCTCAACAGTTCCACTGTGTAAAAGAAGTAATTTTTACTTGTGTGGAGGAGAATTGAGTGTAAAATCCTTCTGTTTTCGAGCACATCGTTTTTATTTATACTAAAAGAGATCTATCGACCTCCATAGTTCCTATCCTGGGTAGAGTGGGCAAATCTCTGTCGGTGGACATAGATAATGAATAAAGAATGAGAAATCGAGATGTAGAATCAAACTGTGCAACAAAGTTGTCCCTGCGTGGTCGTTTTTCAATAATCTTTTTTTTAGTTGTGTTTTTTCATGGATTGGGGATATCCATATTAAAGAGAGGAAATTTCAGTATCCACTAAACCCATCCAGCATGAAGCCCTACGAGGAGATGCACTGCAACGTCAAATAAAAGAACACTGTAGCAACGCCATGGTTTCGTGAGCACTATACCCAAACATCAGCATTAGACACATTGTTCACAACACTCGTTGAGAACGTCCAACACTGGTACTCCGTTGACTCTAGCCCAAGAGGACACGCCTGACCCTAGGGGCTACTCTGAGATCACTCGTGTACAGGAATTCAAGGCCAAAGTGACGCATTTGGGTAGAGCCCCTTAACCATCAGGATCCTCTTTTCTCCTTCAAGGGTCGCCATGCACAGCAAGCATGTGGAGTGGGGGTAAACTGAAAGTGCAGAGCCTTCTCTGGGAGGTCCCCTCACCACGGACAGGAATTCACCCCGAGGAGCTTTATTTAAAGAACTAAAAATAGATGGTAAACATCTGTACTACAGTGTCCACCCACATTTCTTTCTAGGTCAACTCGATCATCCTACATTCTAGAACTATAAAAAAAACGAGAGTTCAAACGTTACTAACATAGTGCTCAAATAATCAAAATAGCTCACCCTCCACCATAAAATCATTTGCTCAGTAATACTTAACCTAATCGTGGCGATAACACTATAAAACAAAGTAAATTTAACATCACCTGTTACTAGAAATAATTGATACTTGTCACAGGTAATGGCGTTTTGATTTAACTTATGTAAAGCGATTTTAGAAGGTGAGGTAATTCCCACGAAATCTACTGACTTTTATTTGTTTGTCAGATGATGTGTCGTTAAATGAATGCATCTGTTTAGAATATCTGTAGACGATGTTTCCATGACCGCAGAGAATTATCCAAGGGGTAATGATATACATATGGTCCCTTATAATATGAGTTAACATCTTTCCAAGCTTTTTCATGGCAAAGTTTTTAGTGCATTCTGTAAAGTCAGTTTAGCAATATTAGCAGGAATCCTATCATGACTTGAAGTCCGTATTATGAACAAAGTTAAAACCATTAAAGAAACTGTCAAACCAGGACTGAAAATATGTACGTATTTTTTTCTTCTTCAAATGCTTTATGCGCATGACCGTAGCTATCTACCTAGTTTAAAATTTGAAATTAAATGTAACATGCTATTTAATTTTACAACGGAAAAAGTCAATTGGAAAAATACAAAGAAAATTACAGAAACAGTTAAAAAATATTTTGGAAAACACTATTAATAACAAAAAGGCTAAGCCTAGACCAGTTGTTAAAACCATGTAAACCAACTGAGTTGATAATTATGTTGTTATTAATATAATTTTCTAATTAATGGCTTGCCATTATTAGCTTCCCCTTCTAGGCTTCCTGTTACTGTTTACATTTGATATGAATGTGTTTGTGTATTTTCTTATAGCAAAGCCACATCGGGCTATTTGTTGACCCCACCGAGGGAATCGAACCCCTGATTTTAGCGTTGCTAATCTCTAGACATACCGCTGCACTAGCGGGGGCCGCATTTGGTGTGAAACACTATTGCTGGGTTTGCCCTTTCTTGTATTTTGTTTGCTTTGTACGTCTATATATATTTCATCACGGCTTCTAATCATTGGCTTAGAATTTACGTACAGATATCTTAACAATAGTATCACATGCCACCTCACAATCTTACCTCCAGATGTTTTCAAATGTCTTCAGCAAATGTGTTTTAAAGATAATTTACAATTATTTCATCCCACTATGGAATTGATAACAAACAATACAGGTGAACAAAGCTACGTTTGTGTAACTATATTTGTCTCTCGCCACACCGATTTACTTTTAATCCATTGTTGTTGTTGTTTTTGTTTAATTGCTGTTTTAACTTTTGTCTTTATTACCACAATTGTAATTTTAAACTCATATGGAAAAATGGTACAATATGTAAGGATGATCCTATGTGATACTGATATTTGAACCTTGGGTAAATTTTCATTTTATCTACGGCCATGTTTATATGTAACCTTCACAGTATTTTAACGTACGAGAATACGAGGCCCAACTTGTTTTAGTCCTACCTGTAGACCAAATTAGACGCATTATGTTTGCCTGAGAAATACACCTAGGTTTATGGCAGTTATATGTGCTTTGGTAAGATTTTATCGAGTGATAACAAAGCACATACTTTATAATATTACATACTTTGCATTAAAGATAAACTCTATAGCGTTTTGGTGATTTTTTAAATATTTTAGTCATAACGTTTTAGATAGTTAAGCCACAGTTACTAAGCTGTGAAATTGCCTCGAAATGATTATTTAAAATAAGATTTCAGGAATTAATGTCTACTTTAGTTGTACAGAAATTTAGAAATATTCCATACTATTTGGATTTTGGTTTTGGATCGGAGCTCAAGTGTTGCCAGACAGAAACAAAACAGGGGTAAACTGCATGGAAGAAAAGGCGGAATATTATTTTCATATTGGAACACAGATGTATTTTCGAGGATTTTCAGTAATCAGATCCAATAATCTAATTAGACGTTTCAATCTAACATAAGTTTAAGTTATTTTAAAAACATTGTAGGGATGCTTATGTAAATTATCTCAACTTAAACCAGATGTAAAATGTTTGAACATCACTGGAACTGTTTATGAGGTATCAGACTATACGTCAACCAACAGAAACGATAATGTGTTTTATGCATCTGATGTTACTTTACTTACCTAACAAGATACGGCCTTGAAAAGGATCAAAGCAAAAGCACGCAATTAGCTCTGATCCTCGCGTAGTAAATAAACTAACATCACTCTGAAAACAACCTGTGCAGGTGGGTTTGGTGGGCTTTTAATTTCGCGCAAAGCTACACGAGAGCTATCTGCTCTAGACGTAACCCTAATTAAGCAGTGTAAGGCAGCTAGTCATCATCACCCACCGCCAGCTCTTGAGTTACTATTTTGCCAACGAATAGTGGGATTGAGCGTCACTTATAACGCCGCCACGGCTGAGCGGGCGAGCATGTTTGATTTGACTGGGATTCGAACCCGCGACTCTCGGATTGTGCAAGTGGGAAGAAGAGGTCAAATGTATCTGGCCTTCTGAGGCCCTTAACAACCAAATCCTGACGCAGAGAGAGGGAGAGATCCAAGAAAGTCAACATAATTTATTTTGTAATTATAAATTGTTTCAATTATAGGTAACGATAAGTTAAAACATTTATAATATATGCTCTACAAGTATAATTTTAATTTTCTCTTTAAAAAACTATTAATTTCACTCACAAAGAACTTTTGCTGTAATGAACCACCTTTCCCCCTTAACAGTTCGTTAGAACTGAACCTTATTTAGGTTACATTAGGAAATATTGCCAGGAAATATATTTATTACGAAGTATTCTACAAGCTGTTCTATTGTTGTGGCAAGTGAACGTAATCCACTAATGTGCAAACTCTTTGACCAATCATATTAATATTTTAACTGTCTCTTCATCAGGCTAGAAATCCAGCCCCTACATCCAACAGGGGTGGTCAAAGCACAGGAGAAGAGAGAGAGAGAAAGAAGAGTGTGTTTTATTTAGAGCTAGTAACTTGTCAAACATTTTTTTGTTAACATTGCTTATTCAAGGAAGGACAACCTAGCGATATATTAAAACTTTAAGGACAGCATTATAATGTATTATTCTTCGTGATTTTCAAGAATACAAAATATATTCATGTTTCTGGAGGAGATGAGCAACTAAAAATAGAAGAAAATTAAACCTCATTTTTCTCCACTGGGATTTTACGTGAATCGTATGCCTAACATAATGATATCATTTGTTTCAAACCATTTCTGGAAACGGTATGGTTACGGAAGGTGTATTATTGACACTAAATTTAACGTTCAAATTATTGATTTGGATTTATACTGTTCATTGTCGGTGGGTGTTGTCTACATTGTGCGTCATACTGAATAATTTTATATGGAGTAAAATACATTACTTGGAATAGTTCTCACAGTAAACGTTGTTGCGATGTTTGTTTGCTAAATACAAAACTGAACAATGGGCTATATATGTTATTCTCATCACGGGTATTGAAATCTAGTTTTTAGAATTATGCACCTTCAAACTTACCGTTACATAATGGGGGTGTTGATTGGTTTATTGTTAAGTGCAAAGCACACGATAAGCGCTGTATGGTCTGCTCACCACGAGTTTATAAGAACACAAGTTTTAGTTGAGCCATGACGATGGGGAGCTAATTGAAACTTGAAATTTGGTTGGTTGGTTGTTATTGCATTTCGCGCAAGGCTACACGAGAGCTATTTACGTTTGTTTGTCTTTCAATTTCGCGCAAAGCTATTCGAGGACTATCTGCGCTAGCCGTCTCTAATTTAGCAGTGTACGACTAGAAGGAAGGCAGCTAGTCATCATCACCCACAGTAAACCTTTGGGCTACTCTCTTGCAAATGACTAGTGAGATGGTCCGTCACTTATAACGCCTTTACGACTGAAAGAACGAGCATGTTCGGTGGGATTGGATTCGAACTCGCGACCCTCATGTTACGAGTCGAGCTCCTTAACCACCTGGCCATGTCGGGCCAGAAGTCTTAACGTAACAGAAACTGTCATCAAGACAATATAACGATGGTGGTAGGATAGACCGAAGATGCAAGTTTGTTTGTTTTCTAACTGTTAAAATATTAAACTAATTGTTTGGTTTACATATTTGATATTTTATGACAAAAATAAACCCAGGATTGAGCTAAAATATTACAATTTCTCGTGAATGGATGGATAATGTTTATCATAATTTTCCAATATTGTTTTTTGGATGCCTCTGTAGTATTAACTGGACAGCCCGCATAGTTATTCATCAGGATTAGACTTGGAAATCTATCTTTACTGAGGCCTTTACATGGCCAAGCGTGTTAAGGCGTGCGACTCGTAATCTAAGGGTCGCGGGTTCGCATCCCCGTCGTGCTAAACATGCTCGCTCTTTCAGCCGTAGGCGCGTTATAATGTGACGGTCAATCCCACTATTCGTTGATAAAAGAGTAGCTCAAAAGTTGGCGGTGGGTGGTGTTAACTAGCTGCCTTCCCTCTAGTCTTACACTGCTAAATTAGGAACGGCTAGCACAGATAGCCCTTGAGTAGCTTTGCGCGAAATTCAAAACTCAAACAAAAACAAACAAACTATCTTTACTGAGAGAGAGGACGTTTAAGATTCTTATTTCACGTTGCTCAGACTCATCAAACTTCTTGAAAACTTTCAACCAGTACAATTATCTTGGCACCAAGCCAACGATGAGCTGTTACACCATAAATGTTGACTGAAATATTTATGTTGGTTGTATTTAAAGCGAGAACAAGCCATAAGGGATGGCTGACCCTCAAACACTTGCCAAGATGTGCCCTTTAAACTTTTCATTTAAGATTGAATTAATCTATTATGAGCCCACGAATATCTTTATTCATTCAGTTTTTAATTATTGCGAAAACCGAAAAATCCGAAAGTATCGGGCCTCAGGAGTACTGGGCGGTCACAATTATGACTTACCAAATGAGCTGACAAAATTCGAAACCGAGCAATACAGACAACTTACAATTAAAAACATAACTACTCTAGAGCCCTAATATATTTTAATCATTCATTAAATGAATGATTTATCCAATTTGTTTTAAATATTTTGTAACAACTAATTTTTAGTTGATCATTGTCGTAAGAGAAGTTGATTTTTTTATTTATAATTTTTGAAGGGGGACAATGCTAGACATGTTACACAAGAATTCGCTGTTTGTAATTAGAAAATGGCAGTAAACTCTGTGACACAGTGCTTAGTGTACATTGCAGCATGTTTTTAATTAGTGCACATTATAAAGGTCATTACACACTGGATCCGATTTGTCATCCGAAAAGTCGTGTAAACCTTGCTTGGATATTATTTGTGTTTGCAATGGTAAATACTACTGTTTGTTCGCATTTCAGTGTTTTACAATACATAACAGTTATTCACGGCTCCAGTGCAGTAACTTGATATACATTTCGTTTTATATTTTCTGCCGCCTTCTTGTAGCCCTCGTTTGGTTTGTCATGCAGTTTATGTTCAATTACATACCATACGAGCTTTTCCAAACGTAATGTTCAGAGAACTAAAGGGGCACTCAGTGGAGCGCATATTGATCATGTAAGACCGAAAATATGCACGTACGTATGTCATTATTCACGGACCACTTTTATCAGGTCAATAAGGAATCATATTCTATATATGTCTATCATGTTTAATCAAAATCCAATCATTTTTTACTGAGTTTAAAAAAAAAATAGTGCGAAAAAAATTGGTCCCCATATTAACAGGTAGGGATGTATAGATTCTTCTCGACCCTCCAAAAACTAATCACTTCTAAGTCGGGTCTTAGTCCAAATATATTGTAATTTTCATCAAAATCCATTCAGCCGTTTCTAGAAATTTTGCTGAAAAAGATACATACAGGGATGACAACATAACCTTCCTCCATTTTCAGTGGTGGAGGTACACGGTACATCAATAATGCACGTGACTTCTCAAATGATTATTACTGATCAAAGTGATTTTCAACGAACATCGAATTGGATCAAATCAAACTTTTATCTATTCTAAAATTAACACATCACCATAGTTACTACGTTAGTTGTGACGACTAGGGATGAAAGATGCAAAAGAGAACGTTCATGCTTGTTAAATTATATTATTTGTCGCGTGACAATTGTGCGCGTTCATGTTGGATCCAGTGCGAAATGACCTTAAGTTGCGACGCGGAATTCGATGTGTTATACAGCATTTTTCAACTTAATAAACTGGAGGAGGTGTTAATTTCAGATGTGTTAATATAATAACTTTTTGAAAATGCCACATGTTTCTAAGTAGCAGATTAAGTGGACAGTAAAAATACACTTGAAACCACGAATTTTTCTGTTTCAGATTTCGTTCATTAGTAAACAGGAGAGTGATAACGTAATATATATTACACGTCGTATCTCTTTATTCGTCAGATTTTTTTTTAGTAATAAATGCGAAATCCACGACATGGCGGTATGTGAAAGAAAATATTATACCACAATAGCTTTAGTTTCACATTAGGTTTGTTAAGTTACTTTGAATTTCGCGCAAAGCTACTCAAGGGCTATCTGCGCCAGCCGTCCCTAATTTAGTAGTGTAAGGCCAGAGGTAAGGCAACTAATCATCACCACCCACCGCCAACTCTTGGACTACTCTCTTATCAAAGAATAGTGGGATTGGCCGTCACATTATAATGCTCCCACGGCTGAAAGGGCAAGCATGTTCGGTGCGACCGGAATTCGAACCCACGACCCTCAGAGTACGAGTCGAACGCGTTAACCCACCTGGCCATGCCGGGCCCATTAGGTTTGTTACTAAACAAGTAAGTATTAGAACACACCGTTTGTGATACTGTGTATTAAAAGCGTCGTGTTTGCTTATTACAAAGATAGAATTATTATAGGATGTGACACCCTTCGTGTTATATAATGATTGTACGCTTTACAAATTAAAACAGCAAACTGCTATATGACACATCGAATTTCGTGTCACAACAAATAATTACACTATTCTATAAATTATAATTAAAGCAACAAGTTTCTGTATGACACACCGAACTTCGTGTCATTCCATAGCCACCATAGCTTAGATAAGTAACACAAATACCTTGTGGACTATTAGATGTACGTGATTTTCCTATAAAGAAATATTTATTCAATAAAAACACTAACTGTCTAAGTCCGGATATATCATTAAGGGTTTTAAAGACATGTTCGTACTTAGATAACTCTAAATCGAATGTTTTATTATTTGTTTTTATTTTTCTCCTCAGAAGTTGTTTGTTTTTCATTTGAATAGAATCTATTTGTTTCGAATGAAAAACAAACAACTTCTGAGGAGAAAAATAAAAACAAATAATAAAACATTCGATAAGAATAAAACATCTTGAATGTAATCTGATCACCTACGACAGGTTCCCCGGTGGCTCAGCGGTATATCTGCGGACTTACAACGCTAAAAACCGGGTGTTGATACCCGTGGTGGGTAGAGCACAGATAGCCTATTGTGTAGCTTTGTGCTTAATTCAGAACAACAACACTTAAGACAGTATAAGTGACGTCAGCATCAGTGTTTTACTGCACGTGTAAAGTAATATAAATAAAACTCGAATAAGGTATACTGACCGTAGTCAGACGATGTAGTGCGTCACTTAAATTATAATATTAATCAGTGATGTCGAGAATTAGTTTATAAGGGTAGACTTTGAACTGAAATTTACTATTATATTTTGGTATTTTTAATCCTTACGTCACGATTAGTGGCTTGTTTACTAACCCGTCAATATAAACTGCATAATAAGAATGAAAGACTAAACACTTGTACTGTTTACAAGGCCTTACTTCACTGACGTGCAACAGTCTAATTTAGTGTTTCGCATATTGTGCAAATTGTAATACAGTAATTCCATGTAACCCGAGAGTCGCGGGTTTGATACCTCGTCACACCAAATTTGCTGGCCCGGCATGGTCAGGTGGGTTAAGGCGTTCGACTCGTAATCTGAGGGTAGCGGGTTCGAATCCTGTTGTACCAAACATGCTCGCCCTTTCAGCCGTGGGGGCGTTATAATGTGACGCTCAATCCCACTATTTGTTGGTAAAAGAATTGGCTATGGGTAGTGATGACTAGCTGCCTTCCCTCTAGTCTTACACTTCTAGATTAGGGACGGCTAACTCAGAAAGCTCTCATGTAGCTTTGCTCGAAATTAAAAAATAAACAAAACAAATATGCTCGCCCTTTCGGCAGTGGAGGCGTTATAATGTGATGGTCAAACCCACTATTCATTGGTATAACAGTAGCCCAACAGCTGGCGGTAGGTAGTGATGGCTAGCTGCCTTCGCTCTAGTCTTACACTACTAAATTAGGGACGGTTAGCGTAGATAACCCTCCTGTAGCTTTGCGCGAAATTCAAAACCAAACAAACAAGAACTCCAAGTTTAACATATATCGGCTTGTAAAAAAGAACAAGCCACACCAAAATGTTGTAATTGTGGTGAAACACATACAGCAAATTATAAAGAATGCGGCAAATATAAACAGATTAAACAACGCATCTATGAAATAAAACAATAAAACGAACACAAGAAAACACAACAAGCACACACAACTACAGGACCAATATGCACAAAAGCTGAAAGAAAATATTATACAACCAAAACCACAAACTAAAGAACAACAAAATTCAACGAAAACAGTCACCACTTTACAAGAACAAAACCACAGATATAACAAGCAACCAAGAAAACAACAATCTTACAGTAAAACACAAACAATGAAACAAGTCTAATAGTAAACTTAATTAAAAACATTCTTACAGAGCTCATTACAGAATTTACAAAACCGAATCAATCGAAAAATAGCATCGACCTTTTCATAAACATAGCTAAAAAACACATAACACCACACATACCACAACTAATAACAACAATCACAGGATACATGCTAAAATCTTATAATTCACAGTTCTAAGCATCAACATCCAAGGTGCACTTGCTTCGAAGAAACACGAGATCAAAGACTTAATAACAGATATTAACCCTGATATTTTATCATAAGTGAAACACTAATTTATCCTAAGAATAGATTTAAAATATGTAACAATAGTTCAATAAGAAGAAATAGAAGAAATAACCAAGACAACAACAAAGGAATTATGTTATTATATAAAAACAACCTTTCTGTTACTGAAATACAAATAATCAGCAACAATGAAAATATAGTGGTTGATATTCTCTTAGAAAACTACTCGAAAATAACAATAGCAGGATTATACTGTTCTCCAAATAAGTCTAAAGATATACATCTAATATACAACATCTTTTCCCACAACCAAAATACAATAGTAACAGGTGATTTGAATTCCAAACATAAGAACTTTGGATGTAATTCCACAAACTCCAAAGGCAGACACCTATTACAATTCATAGATAATAATAACATATCCCTTATTAATGGTAATACACCTACCCATACTATCTATACAACAAATTCATATGATATCCTAGACATCTGTCTCATCTCTTTTAATATTAGACAAAAACTAATAAATTTTAATGTGGGAAAAGATGTTGACAGCGACCATCTCTCAATATGATATGCCTTCCATCTCATCCCCCATAAAGATAAAATCTGTAGGCAAGACGAATTTGATTACAAAAAAGCTAATTTGCAAGAATTTCAAAAAGTGTTAAACAGCATACTACCAGACAAAATTAAACATACAGCGAACAACGAATCTGAAATTGATTCATACAGTCAAATAATCATGGAGTGCCTTCTAAAAGCAGCTACGGACACGATACCTAAACAACAATATATAACCACAAACAATATATGGAAACCAATCAAACAACTATTAACAATGATAAAACAACGAAGACAATTAAGGAGACTACTCATGGCAACAAGAGAACAAGAAATAAAAACACAAATTAACAACATTAGAAATAAAATTAGAGCAGAAATTAAACAGCTAAAACAAGAAAAATGGGACAACGTCTGTTCTCAACTAAACGAACAAACCGACCCTAGTAAGTTCTGGCTACGCTTGAAAAGATTCACAAATGAACAAATGAACGACAAGAAAATACCCAACATTGGAATATAACAATACCTTAACACAAACCAACAAAGAAAAAGCAGAAGCCTTCAAACATCAATTACAAAACACATTTAAAACACATAATGACTCGGACATGAACAACTATTACTACAATAAAATAAACAACCACGTAACAAATAACATAGAATTATATAAACCACACTTTCCAGTCAACATTATGAACAGCAACACTAATAATACATATGACTACAATACACAACTACTCACCAAAAAAAATCAAACTAAATGAGCTTGAACAAGCAATCAAAAATACAAAAAACAAAGCGCCGGGAAATGATGGAATACAAACAATACTTCTCAAAAAAGGCACTCCAAAATTATTTGACCACCTATTAGCCATATTTAACTTATCTCTATACTCTGGATACATCCCAGTTTCTTGGAAGCAAGCTAATATCTTAATGTTCCACAAAGAAAGAAGTCCAGCCAATAAACCAAACAGTTATCAACCGATCAGCCTGACCAACTGTGTAGGCAAAATTCTTAAAAGAATAATAAGCAATAGACTCTCCACATTTTTGGAGATTAATTCAAAATTACCAGAAGAGCAAAACGGATTTAGAAAATATAGACAAACAACAGATCACTTAATTAGGTTAACTGAAACAATAATAAACAATATTAATAAAAAAGAATGCACTATCGCCTGCTTCCTTGATATCGAGAAAGCATTCGACACTGTATGGCACAATGGTCTTCGGTTCCGTATGTATGAAATGGGACTACCGCGAGCAATTATTCGCTGGTTATCTAACTTTTTGGAAAATAGAAAATATAGAGTAAACGTAGAAGGAACTTTCTCGGAGTTCTTCACTCCAGAAGCTGGCGTCCCTCAAGGAGGGGTGGTGAGCCCCATTCTCTTCATCATGTATGTAAATAATATGCCACTCAAAGACCCAAACCATGGATACGCGTCACAGTTCGCTGATGATGTAGCAATTTGGAAAAGTGCTCCTATACCAGAAATAGTAGCCACTAACTTACAACTACAACTAAATAGATTATGTGAATATTGTGAAAAATATAGAATTAAAATAAACACTCGCTGTGATATTTTCAAAATCAACGAAACATCAAAAAGTTCAACCCCAGATTTACATAAACGAAAAGCTTCTCCAAACTGCTACATCTGCAAAATTTTTAGGGTTAACATATGATTCTAAACTTACATGGATAAAACATGTAAATAACATAAAAACAAAAATTTGGCGAAGAATAAACTATGCTAGGAGTCTAACAGGTAAAAACTACGGAACAACACCAGAAAACATCATTAAAATATACAAGACATACATTAGACCTGTAATAGACTATGCAGCTCCTGCAAGGATCAATGTAAGTGTAAAACAAATACAAACCAAACTCCAAACATTACAGAATACACTAATTACATCAGCATACAGGGTACCTAAAACCACTTCATCAAAGTTCATACATAATTACTCAAATACACAAACAATACCAGATAGACTTCTACATAGTACAATAAAATATTTAGATAAAATTGGAGAAAAAATGAGTTGTTATGCGAACTAAACAGATATTACATATATGATGAAGAGAGACCTAAACACCTCTCCCCGTTAAATTTGTACATCAGATCTTTAAGATAAAATCATTTAAAATAATAATAATAATAGTAATAATAAAATAGAGCTAAAATAAAACAGGCCATCTACGTTCTAGACTTATTTAAAAATATATGAAAGAACAATATAAATGGACATTGTCCTGAAAAGGACCAGACTAAAGTTATCATATTATTCCAGCCATTCAGTATTTACTCGAAATATACTAATCAGGCCACTCCAACAAAGTTATGGAAGGAGGAAGAGGTCTAGTGTACCTGACCCTCCTGGATATACAAATATATATATACCCAAACACCTAGAGAGAGAGAGAAGTTTAACAGCCACTACAACTACAAATAACGTTTTTTCTCCATAGAAACCAGTGTGTCTTTCCAAACATTTTAAACTTTATGCTTCGAAGCGAAATAGGTCTATTATTTTCTTAGCTGCGACAAGCACTGACTGTAATAAAAAAACAGAATGCCAATAAAAAAAGAATTATAAACTAAAGTACCAGCAATATTTCAATTAATCCGTCGAATCCACTGCTGGAAATCCATATACGTAATTATCAATTTCACCTTATTTTGTTTTGTTCAGTTTTTGAACTGCGCGCCATAAGTAGCAAAGACGTAACGTTACTGAAGAAGATTTATGTTGATTCATTGGTAGTGAACGTCATAGAAACGAATCAGTAATTTTTAAGGACAAATGCGAAGAAACTGAGTTAAGATTTTCAAAATCAATTTGTTAATTAATTTCCCTGTGGAAATGAATACTTGCAACTATCCACCAAATTTGCTCATCAATTATTATTAGGTATAGCACAGCGGCTCATAAAACAGGTCCAACGTTTTGTTTTTGTTTTTTTAGCTGCGAACACAGCGCCTCATAGAATGGTTCTGAGTTTTTGTTTTTAGTTCACAGGTTCGTCATCTTTTGAGTGATTTGAGTTCTAATTACAGTTTTGTAATCAGGAAGTCAAACCTTTTCGTTTGATGTATATGACCACTCCCACCGTTTCATAGATAAATATACACTAATGATAGCCCCCCAGTGGCTCAGCGGTATGTCTGCGGACTTACAACTCTAAAAACCGGGTTTCGACACCCATGGTGGTTAGAGCACAGATAGTCCAATAAAAAACAACAACACTAATCCTGCCTGAAATAATATAAATTTGAGGATAGGCTGTAGAAATCCAGATGCGTAATAAAATCAAATTGAATATACGCATGTCCGACGTTTCTTATTGCCGGCGCACAGAAATATAGCTTATTAAAGGGAAGAATAGGTCTCGTATATTAATTTATTCTAAACCTACTTTAAAAAATTATAAGTGTCGCGAATGTTGAGGATTCCCTCTTGTTTTTCTTAGTATTACTATTGGTTCATCAATATTCACCATATTTATTTAGTATTTTCATAAACATTGTATGAAAGTAAATTCACGCTTTTGGAATTTAATAACTGACTCAAATGACTGGGCGTTGCCAAGTAGTTAGGGCGCTCGACCCGTAATCTGAGGGTTGCGGGTTCAAATCCCCGCCACACCAAACATGCTCGCCTTTTAAACCGTGGGGGCATTATAATGTTACCGTTGGTTCCACTATTCGTTGGTAAAAAAGTAGCCCACGAGTTGGCGGTGGGTGGTGATGTCTAGCTACTTTCCTCCTAGTCTTGCACTGCTAAATCAGAGACGGCTAGTGCAGATAGCCCTCGTACAGCTGTACGTGAAAATTCAAAACAAATAAACAGAATCTAATAATTTAAGCTTTATTTGAAATTTACTAAAACTTTTACTTACTTTTTTGGAATTTCGCACAAAGCTACTCGAGGGCTATCTGTGCTAGCCGTCCCTAATTTAGCAGTGTAAGACTAGAGGGAAGGCAGCTAGTCATCACCACCCACCGCCAATTCTTGGGCTACTCTTTTACCAACGAAAAGTGGGATTGACCGTAACATTATAACGCCCTCACGACTGGGAGGGCGAGCATGTTTGGCGCGACTCGGGCGCGAACCCGCGACCCTCAGATTACGAAGCGCACGCCTTAACGCGTGGCCATTTACTAAAACAGACATACTGTTGACGTCACTAACTCTCGTTTGATGAAGATATATTATTAATTTCAGTCGAAATTAGAAATGCAGTGCATCAAACAACTAATGGATAATGAGGAATTATAACACTTTTCAACAACGATAGGGGATATTTATAGCAATTTTCCTTTAAATGCAAAGTTAAACAATATTAAGCTGATGTGGGGTGGACATGAAAATAGGTGTTTTTTTTTCACTCTGTAAAACAGGAGAAATCTAACCTGGATTTTAGGGTTGTAATCCTGTGAATTTACTGTTAACCAACCGGGAGGGGGGACATTATTATAGGGTAAACTGATTATTATTAAATAATTTTAATCATTCTCTTAATTTATATTTATGCAAATCAGATACAAAAGGAGTGGAGACAAAGTTGATATAGCCGAATTTTGTGCAAAATATCGATACCGGGCCATTGCTAAGTAGGATCTATCAATGCAAAACAATCTTTGTAATAAAAATACAATAATAAACAAAAAACAATTACATTCAAAACACTTAGTAGTATGCCTAATACTGTTAATAAAAGTACAATAAATAAACAGTGTGGTATACCTTAATTAGAGAACACACAAACAATAGCTGTTGTTTTGAGCTGTCGTCGTAGAAGTAAATTTCTTCGAAAGTTGTAAACTTGCTTTTTCTGTCATGTCATTTGACCAGAGAAAACTCTAAGCCTATTAATCTGTTTAAGGAATCCTCGTCGATGTCAGGTGCTAGAATAGTCATACAGCTGAGTAATTAAGTGGCCAAGTATTTTTTTGCTGTGTTAGATGCTAGAAAATTGGATAAGTCAGAACCAGAATATTCGTCTATCCAGTATAACATATTACAAGCTCATTTTTCTACATGTGATCGCATTGCCAATTGGGATAGCACGTTGCTTATATACGTGTTCTACTAACAAATCTCCATTCTATGTAGTATGTCTAGCTGCTCTTAATCTCACTATTCTATTGTTATTTATTAATACTTCGCTCATTCCTGAAATATTTATTTCATACTTTTTTCTCCTTAATTCCCAGAGTTGTATGCAATTGCCCTAAGTATCAAGGAGAGTGGCAGTAGTCACATTTACCATTGATGAAGAAAATTCCACTTTTCGAAAACGATCGAGTTGATTTTCATTTCACTTCTAATCCAATAAAAGGGATAGAAGTTTGGCTTGGTGTGAAATTCGCGTAAAGCTACTCAAAAAGTATGTGCATTAACTGTTCCTAACTTAGCAATAATAGACTGGAGGGAGGTCAGCTAGTCAACACCACTCGTCGCCAACTCTTGGGCTACTTTTTAACAACGAATAGTGGGATTGAGCGTTACTCATAACGCTTCACGGCTGAAACGGTGACTGAGACAGAAGACACTGACAGTTCAGATGTCTGAATGGATACCCATTTTGGTATGTTTTAAATGACTCTGGTATGGTTATCACGAGATTTCTATGTTCCCAAACTAAGATGTTAGTTTCGGAAACATTTTATCAGCTTGGACTTAAAGAGTCTCAAAAAACTAACATTCCACTATTTCTTTCAACCTTTTCATTATTGTACCCAAGATAACTGTATGACTAGTTGTCTAACATTCGACGACTTAAGGAATGTGGCGATCTTTACTTTTCAAGCTATTTAAGTGATGTTAACAATAATTATATAGGATGTCATGTGGTAATTGATATATTGTTAAACATAACCGTTAGTTGAAAAATTATCAGCTAAAAGGGCATCGAGATCCGTATTTTTCAAGCTATCAAGTGATATCAGTATCAAGGCATTAGCCAGGTGTCTTGCAGTTATTGTATATCTATCTACATGAATTGTAATAGAATTTATATGGAGCTTGAAGCTAGCTAGATATACATCTAGGACAGCTGAGGTTTTCAGGTGGATAGATAAATCTATTACTGATAGCAAGAGTTTCTGGTTTTTAATGAATTTTTGTAAGGATTTAACGCAGCTCTGGATTAACCATTAAGTAAAATAAACACGTACTTAAGGTACCACAGAGTTTTTTCCCAAGCTATCATCTCCTTAACTATTTCACTGCCATACTGAACTTTAGTCGGTATTTTTGTAATTGTTCTTATCTGCCGTGTTCGACTTTTCTCTACATTGTTAAGAAAAACGTTAGCTCGGTGAGTAATTAAAGTTTCGAAAAACTACTAAACTATGTATCTGAAGTAAGAAGTCATTGATTTGCGAAAAATTACTGTAAAGAGCAAGACAAAATGTTGACGAAACTTCAGGTAAAAAATGATCGAATGTTATGATGTCTGACCTTGAAAATAAAATATTTTTCTAAATCATTCCCTCTGTTGTGGCTATTTATAAGAAATTATAGTTAGTAAAACTGTTTTGTTTGACCTTTTACTGCTTTATTCAGTCACATCTACAGAAAAATAAGAATAGAATACCACAGAAACATAAGTCAAACGAAATGGTAACAGATGTGTACAGAGACGTGGCTGGTTTTATATATTTTTCGGCTTCTGTTTTCGTACGTTATATTTGGTTTATTGTCTCGTTTGTTTTAGTTTTATTTGCGTTAGTATAGCATTATTAATGTGTGTTTTGTAATTTTTTTTATAAGTGTGTTTCTCACTGAAGCTTTTCTGAGCCGTAATTTTTTTTTTGATTCAAACAACTCGTTGTAAAAAAAATCTCCTTTGTGTGTGAGTATATATTTTGAAATTTATCATACCACGAAAAAATTTAGAAAGAAACTCCACTGTAGAAATACCACGGTTCATAGATTACATGTAACCTATAAGAATATTTAGGTATGTATGTATTGCCTTATAATTATGTAATAATATAAATAGATCTGAAGCTGAGATTTACTTAGGGGATAAATACAGGGATGCCCGGTCTTAAATGTGATTTGAGACATGGCACCCTTGTTTTTATCCCCATTCATAAATAGCTAACAAAATTTTGTCAAATATGCCATTTTTATACCCAAAAATGGAAATCACAATTATATTCTCTTTACTTTTTCCTTGATCCTATCCTGACGTCATAATGCCCCGACCCGACCAGACTGGGCCCGGCCCTCTGGTGATATATTTTTATGAGATGAACGAACAATCCGAGACAGAAACATAGAGACAACGACGACAAACTTTAAGGTGTAATTCAACTATTTTGCGACTATAAATTGAGATCAATGCGTATTTTATTACATTTCAGAAAAGCTGGGAAAACAATTGACTGATCGGAACAGTCTAAAGGCGATAATTCGACCTTTTAGGTAAAATTGCGTAAGACTTCGACATGTACGACAAATTGATTCTTAACGTTGTTGTGTATACACTATACTAGTAGTACAGTTCTGTGGCACAGAGGTCATACATAGATACTGTAAAGAACCAACAAATCAACAAAATCAATTTAAGATTGCCTGAAAAAGTGCATGAATTGAACAAGTTCATGTGAGCAAGGTTAGTACTGAGTACTAGGCTTAACGTTAGTGGCCTCAGCTGCAATGTATTAGCATTAAGCCTAACGATAATTGTTATCAGAGAACTGAGTGACAATAACATTAGACCTAAATACTGTAAGTGATTTAGTGTAAGTACACTGGAATCGCTACTGTAGCCTGGAATAATGAAGTAGACTATTCCCAATTTAAGGCCATCGTTTTGAATTTGCCTTCGCATTCAGGCATGCAGATAAAGTTTCAAACATATGTCTATTTTGTTGACTCATCTGAAGTCCCCGAATTAAAACTGAGCTCAAAGTTGAGATTACAACTCATTCTTCAGATATTTGATTGGGATTAAGGTACTCTAGCCAGTATTTAGTAGTTCAACGTGCAGTACAGTTTACAATTTATTATATGTTTTGTATGTGTACCAGTACAAAATGATCACCGTGTATATAGGCTACAACAGTATGTGTTGTTGATAACAGATTGTTCTGGAATACTTTTTGGCTCACAATGGATTTGCATATGACCATTGACACTGCTTCTTGTATACAGCTACCATAGCAACAACTTAATGAAACTTTTGCAATGACTGAAAACTAATTCTCCTAAAATGGATTGAAGCCAGTCTCGAATCGATTCGAGACTGGTCTCGACTGATTTTCAATCAATCAGAATGCAGCAAATCAATAAAGGTATTTATGAATTAATGTTTTCATGTGCTGATGGACCTAGGTCCTAGGATAACGTTCTGACAATCTTTGTCTAAATGTAGACCTAGAGTTTAGTATGTTTGACTGTCTTACCAACATTTTTCTTCACGAATTTCAGTGTTTTTCAAAATATTGTAGCTATATATGATCCATAATCTTTTGTTTCTGTATTTTTCAGACTGTAAGATGAAACGTGTTCAATTAAGTGGTGCACAAAAGAGAAAACTGACAAAAAAGAACCAACAAAAAGCTTTGGATTTAGTGGCCAAGACTGGAAAGTTGACTAATTTTTCACTCAACTTACACAACATGATCTTCCATATCAACATCCATCTCCGCCGTCAAAAGTCGCTTGTACTGAATCTGACAAGATTGAAGTTAAACCATGCTCCACACCTATAAGTACTACTTTATCCACTTCAAGGTCAGATCATCATGATGACGTTGAGGTGTCACAGGCTGGCTCAACTGGCACAAATCTCACCACTGATCTTACTTTGCCTGTAAATTTTCCTGATATCTCTTGTGTTAATGTTGATGCAAGTTGCTCTACAAGACAGTCTGAAGTTGAAATAATTGATGAAAATCAAATTCTACTAGACTATAGTAAACTGCTTCAGTCTACAAAAGATGAAGAAACTAAACAAAAGATCCAGGGTTATGGCTCGATTTCTCTGCTGATGATGTGGTTTATTGGATTGCTGGTAGACCCATTGACTGTCAACACCACAATGGGCCATTTGACAAATCTTGTCAGACTCAATAATGGCAAGACAATGAGATACTGTTCGCAAAAAACTTTTCTTTGGGGTAAAAGCCAATGGTGAGCAATACAAGAGAGAGTGGTTATTGTATTCACCATCAACAGAGTCAGTTTACTGCTTTGTTTGTAAACTTTTTGCCCCTAAATTTTCCTCACGTTTTATTGAAAGAGAATGGTTCAGTGACTGGCGAAATACTACTGTAATTGACAATCATGAAAGAAGTACTACATGAAAGAAGTGAGTCAGTTATAAGAGTGATAATCAGTCACCGCTCAATTCAAATAAAGTATAGAGCTGTTAGCCTAAATAGTAAATAGTGGTTAAAATAAACTGAATGATTAAACAGATTAATACATGCTCAAATAATTTTGTTTTTCACCTATATCTCGATACGCATTAAAATAAAAAAGAACGTTTCCTCAACGATTTTTTACTGCAAAGTTTGAACAAGAAGTTTGATCAATACCTAAAATGGGAAGATAAAATCATTCGTATCCTTTGGCGTTGCCAGGCTCGCAAAAAGTTTGTTAAAAACAAAAATGGCGTAGTGAGGGATAAATACATAATGAATATCATAAAAGTATCATTTTTAGAACAATCTTAAGTTATTTAGCATGGTAAAATAGTGAAAGCAATTATAAAATAATACGTGAACTTAGCATATTTCACTTCAGTAATTAAGATATAAATATACAGTACTGAATGATGTCTAAAGTAATTGTATACCAATTTAGAAGAAATCAGCTTATTTAACGTCACACAAATGATGTTCAAAATAGGCTCACTGAAGAACCAGAAAACACATATTTGAAGTACGGCTTATTATTTATTAAATATCATATAGACAATACTTTGTAACGTACTTAATATTTCTTTTTTCATATTAAATTCGTGGAGGGGAGAAAAGATAGGATTTTCAGTGCCTCCAGATGGCAGCTTTTATTTGTTTTTCGCGCAAAGCTACACGAGAGCTATCTGCGCTAGCCGTCCCTAATTTAGCAGTGTAAGACAAGAGGGAAGGCAGCTAGCCCACCTAGCCATGCCGGGAAGCAGGACAGTAATAAATGTCATAGCTTCCTTTAAATTTCTGTATAATCTTGACATCATAAATCGAATCATCCGAGTTCTGACAATTTTGATTTTCATTAAAAAATTAATTTTGAAAATCTATTTTATTTTCATGGCACGATATGTTAATATATTAAGAATGAATGCACGAAAACAATTTTTTTTTTCTCAGTGAAAGGTAAAATCTTTATTATTAGTTACGGCTGACTGGTTTCGAATAACAGTTACCATCATCAGGGATACTGCCATTAGTTTACCTTTCATTGTGCCAACAAATATCGTTTTCGTGTTATTTACTCTTAATTAAAAAAAACAAAAATCAAACATCGGAGTTCCGACAATTTTGATTTTATTATTCATAGTTTTTATACTTTTAGGAGGATAGCATACAAATATAATGGTTTTATAAACAATGATAAAACATATAATGAAATAGAACTTGTCTCTCCTTTATTCATTTGTGATTTTATATTTAGTCTACAACCCGGTCTCTTTGGTCAACATCTAATTTTTTTTTAAGTTATTGTCAACACTCTCACCATACTTTCTAAAAAGACTTCACTTAATCTATCGTTTATGTGTGGGTGACTGCAGTAAAAGACATGTTATTTTTAAATATTTGTAAACTTCTTGTTTTGAAGAATATTTTGATTTTTTAGAATTTTACGTGAATTCATTTCGCCTTTAAGATTAATATGCCAGTTATTGGAAATATGTATTTCGATAGGTATGTTTTTTTGCTACCATGTTAAAATGGTGTTGCAAAAAGGTTTATGGGATCCGAAAGTTACTCACCGGTATTCGTTAGCAAAATAGCGATTTCGTTCCATTTTGTATCGTCTGAAACAAATGCAAGAACTCCACAAAAATGCGACAAATTTTATAAGCGGTATAGAATATCAACATCTGAAACAGCTGGGGCCAAATGTATTGGTATATATTATATATATATATATATATATGTTTTTACTACCATTATTTTCGTTAATGTTAAGCCTATTAGTTGTTTACATTATGAATTGTGTTGAGTGAAATAGTTACATAAAAACGTAGTTTATTTCATATTTACAAGCTTGAAGCCACATGAATATTTATGTTTTTAAAGGTATCCACCTTCATTCAACATATTTACTTACGTAAATTTAATAAATACCTTTATAATTTACGCCTGTCTGGTAACTGGACCCGTGTTCGGTTTGTTATTTAAAGCAAAAACTTTTCAAAAAGAAAAAGTAAAGGTAGGGGGCGGCTAATATATAAATCCTTCAAAAACAACGTAAATAAGGTGGTAGGGATAGCCTTCGTACCAATTCCACTATAACTAACATTTAGCAAGACATAACTATTTAATCACAACCGAGTTTATCTTATTTTTGTCTGTTAACATTCTGTTACACTGTGTGTCTGCATTATTATGTAGTGATGATGCAATTAACATTCTCTCCAGCCAGGATAATTCTGTATTGTAGTTTGCACCTTAAGTTCATTTGTCTGTGCTACATTTGCAAATGTTTCTGTGTTTTTAAAATTGAGGTAAAATGTCTTTAAATTTTAAACAAAAATAACTGCTTTATTTTCAGTTTATTATCAAGAAAAAGAAGAGTGAAATATAATAGGTTTATTCCAAAATAAAAGGATCACCAGTTTTGTTTTGAGTTAAGCACAAAGCTACACAATGGACTATATGTGTGCAACTTAAGTCTTTGTTAAGAAAATCAAGCATACAGTAAATATTGGTTTCATTTCATGAAGCTTTATGCATTTAGACATAAAGGCTTAATTACTTAAAAATGAAGCATAAAATAATTTGTGCAAAGTGGGTTTTTTTTCTCAGGTACTGAAAACAATTTAGCCCAAAAATATACCCTTAAAATACCCTTAATCAAATTCTTATTCCATATTTTTTAAATGTAATTCAAAACATTTTTCAAGTTCAATGAATTTTGATACATACATTTAGAAAATGTCATATTTGCAAAACTGAAAAAAATGGAACAGCTATTTTTTCTCTTCCATTTAATTCTGTCAATTCAATTATTACAACGCACTCTGCCACTATGACTCCACACTCTTGTAATAGCTGAACAGCTGCTTGCATGGTTCCTAAAATAAGAAATTACTTATGTTCAAAGAATGAAATAAATACTGGTTAAATGCCAAATTAAACCAAATATTATTGAAAATGAATACAAAATTTTCTATTCACCTCAATGCAGTCAGTAAAATTTCAAATAACCTGTAAATAAATGCACAAAATTTAAACTAACCATAAGGATGAACAATGCAGAAATGTGTTTATTATAAATTTGGAAGTTGAAGGTAATATTTATAAAAACTTGGAATTATTTGACCTACTTTTTTATACAGTTGTTATAAAAACAATAACATACTTGAATAATACTGTTTTAAAACTACAAACCATAGAATTAATTATAAATGAATGTAGGTTTCACAATTACAATGAAACGTGAATTTTATTCCTAACATTTCAAAACATTTCCTGTTCATCAGAATTCAAAATTAAAGTACACCTGGTAGCATTTTTTCCCCTAAAACTACTATATTGATACCAGTGAGTTGAGGTAGTAGCATTTTACTGACAACTAAAACTACTATTTTGAAACTAGTTAGTTGAGATAGTAGCATTTTACTGATAACTAAAACTACTATTTTGATACTAGTTATGATGACCAAGCAGATAATGACGGAGATAGTGCTAAATTGCCGGAAGTAAATATTTTGCTGGCTAAATTCCAATAATTATGAAGCCAGTGTCTTGTTCTGGAATGGTGTAATGTAGTTTATTTGCCAAACTAAACAAAATTGTTATGGGAATATCAGTTTTTTTCACATGTTCTGAAATGTACAAACACTTTCTGCTCCTCCTATTTTAGGTTATTTGTTTATAAACAGTTTATTTGTCGTTTAATTTACATAAAAATTTATGTAGATGTGTGTTAGTATAATATTTATAATATATTATATGTCTACTAGTCTAATCGTGATACGTTTTAAGTTATGAACAAAAAACTACTCACAACACAGGGGTATGAACACTTTCTGTCGTAACTGTGGCTACTGTTCATGTAAAACCAAAAAGACAAAAATGTTGTAATATCTAATTAAGCTAGAAAACTTTTATTTAGGAAATAACTTTTTAATGCTGCTTAAGTTCTTCTTTTTCATCAATGCAAATTAAATTATTTTAATTTTCATATTTTGTGCATTATCAAAGTACTTGCTCAGCTTAAAAATGTCTGTGAAGTTGGTTATCCCATGGTGAGTACATATTCACAAACCACTCTATATTGTAAATAATGTCAGTATTATTTGCACTCTTTCAAGATAAAAACAATTTCAAGCTCACAAAAAAGTTAAAGTTTTAAGAGATTGAGAATAAAATGGTAATACTTGTACTCCTTTCATTTAGAAATCAGAGAAAACATCTGGGGGAGAGGATGGAGATTTCACATCTCTTGTTTCTAGAGGTGAAAGTAATACTCTTGAAAAATGTTTTTACCCTTTTATATTACTAATATTTTCCTTAGTGAGAAAACTTGTATTCCTAAATAGAATGGGTTTTCAGCTGTAGTTTCAGATTACAGAAGGTATATATACAGAGCTGTTATTTATGTTGCATTTCTCATTGAGATTGCAACCTAACTTTTCTCAATTTCTAGAAATAAGTGTCATGTCTTATTAACTCTACAATTGTGTTCAGGTATGTCCTTCTAGCAGCTGATGAGAATTTAAAATAGCCACAGTGAAATAAAATATATACATATATACACTGTTCCCTAACTAGCCTAATTCAGAATATTATATGAAGATTTAGTCACTTTGCAAAAAGGAAATCAACAGATTGGAAAATATTCAGATATGCTACTAGAAATATATCTGGTTTAAAAAAATTGAACCACAAAGAAATCTTGAAGATTTCAGTTTTTGGAGACTAGTAAAACTAAAGGTAACTTGATTCAAACACTTAGACCTTCTTAATTACGAGAAACCTGCTTGAAATATCTCAGAACAGCTAGTCTGGGTATTAACACTTTTACTGATAAGGAGAGACCAACATTTCAACCTTCCTAGGCCATCTTAAGGTTAAGAAAGTAACCTTGAATTATCTGCTTGTGAGTAGTCTGAACAAGAGGCTCGAAAAGGATGGAAATAGAAAGACTCGTGTAGGATAAAGAAATTGAGCCTTAACAATACTTAGACTAAAACTGCTTTATGAAATTATTTTTCTGTTCCAGTAATAAATTTTCACAGATATTTTGCCTGATGATATACTGTTAGTTTGAATTTACTTAAACTTTGTTGGATATATATATATATATATATATATACATACATAATATGGAATGCTATATTTACTTTGATTTTCATGGTCTATTTTTGTTCTTTTAGTGGATGCAAAGGTGCCCTTGTTTTTAACTGGATTTATAACAACTACAGTACTAATGTATACAATTAATATGTATACCACCAACAAGAAAATTTAAATGTGTAACAGCAGTTGATGAAATGTTATTCACAAGGTTACAGCTTGATATATCAACCAAGAAATTTGAATCACATACCCCCAGTGGCTAGAAGGTCATCTATTATAATTACTTCTTCACCACAGTTAAGAGCTTCTGCCTGAATCTCAAATGAATCCTAGAAAAAGAAAACAACAAAAAAACCATGAAATTAATATTTTCCATTATTATACTCTGTAATTTTCTCTTCCTGTACAAAGAGTATGGAACTGTCGCTTACCATTCCATATTCGAGAGAATAGGATACTTTTCTAACTGAGCCAGGAAGCTTTCCTACTTTCCGGATAGGAACAAAAGGAACTTTTAACTTCAGTGCAATAACTGGACCCAAAAGAAATCCTCGAGCCTCAAGACCTACCACAGCTTTCACTCCTGGAACTTTTGCACGTATTTTATCACATAAATAATCGGTTAAATCACCAAACAACTCAGGCTTTCTAAAAACTGGAAGTAGGTCTCTGCCACATAAAAAACAAGTGATTAAACATACATGTGTTTATTAATATATTCTGTGAAATAAACTGATCCAAATTTGAAACAATATTGTTTACTAGTGTATCAAAAATAAAAAAAACTAGAGATATCATGTTAACTTAATTAAATTAACTTAGATAATACTTTTGTTTTTATCACATCATTCATCTTACAAAGTCACCAATTAAAACTTCACAACCAACTTAAATGTCACCCCTCACATTGACGTATATCCATCCAATAAAAGCACACAAACAGTCACGTGACCATTCTATAATTCTACAAGCCAACAAAAAAACTGAAAAATATGATAACCAATATTAGTATGACTGATATCAATCCTTCAAAAATAGTGCAAAGTAGCCAGTAATGATAACTATTCACATTTCCTACATAACGTTACAAGCACACAGTTTAGTAGTGTTAAGAGACAAAAAAAAAAAGAAATTAAATATTGATTGAATAGTTAATACATATTGCTATATGTTAATTCTTGTCTGTGCTATTATGTAGGGAAGATGCAAATGTCATTGTTATTCAATTAAATATTGATTTAATAGTTAATACATATTGCTATATGTTAATTCTTGTCTGTGCTATTATGTAGGGAAGATGCAAATGTCATTGCTACTATCTTATTTGCATAATTTTTTATATTATTTATCCCTATAATTACTTCCTTTTTTTGAAAACTTTTTTCTGTTTACTTGTGTTTATTTAGTGCAGTTTCAATAACATAAAAAGGTTGTATTTATAACCAAGTCTTAGATACATTAAGGTTTCAATTGTAATATGTATTGTTCATCTATTATTACTATTAGCTTGCAATTCACATTTCACTCTGTACTTAAGCTTTATAAAAGAACATCAAATTCATAAAAAACTAACTTCAAAGGGAGTTAATAGCACTGTTTACACTAGAATTATGATTTTTTTTTAAAATTACTATCAGTTAATAAAACTTACAAAAGCAGATACTCCATTTGAAAATGTCACCTTAAAGCCACTGACTGACATCAGTTGTTTCAGTTATCACAGAATAAAAAAAAGAAATTAACACTTTTATGCTATGATATTTACATATATACCCAGAATTTGTAACTCAGTCTTCACATTAACATTGTTATGAAATATAACAATGTAAAGTTCTTATAATCTACAGAGCAAATATTTATAATACATTTTGATGACCAATATGAGCCATCCCTATATAACAAAGGCAATGCTACTGTCTACCTGATAATTCACCAACAAAAGAAAAAACAAAAAATGCAACTGGACCCTCAAAGTTTTCACCTACTTACCTACATATTTAAGTTTGTACTGCAATTCATTTCATTCCATGAGTCATTCACAACACTTAAAATGAAATGTACCAATTTCATACAACTTTAAATCCTACCTACAGTACTTAGTGCAAAGAAATTCAAATTTGGATCAGCCTTTTTAATGGTGAAAAGTTCAAGACTTAAGTCAGTACTATACACAAAACTTTCGAAAGTTATTACCCGTGATAAGGTACTGCTTCTGAGCATCAAAACTTTCGTGCTAGTAGTACTTTAATATCACTAAAATAAATATCTCCACCTCAAGTAAACAGTTATTCAAATTAAACTTAATTTTGATAAACTGTTTTAACTGAAGTCGTTTCAAACTATTCTTAAAACCAACTATAGTATTTCATTGTTGGTAGAATATCGAAAATGAAACCACAAGATAGATATCATAAAAATAACTTGCACAGGAAATCACTCTTCATCTGTTACTATAAAGAATAATAAACTGAAAATAAGGACTGCCACCATGCTAGTTGTAACAAAGTCAGGCCTTGAGGCATTTTAGCCTTTTAGTCTTCAGTGTATATACATTAATGTTAACATTAAAAAAAAAAATTGAACATGAAATTGTCTAGTTTAACTTGAACATGTACTTCAATTATTTGTCAAACATTTATATGTAATACTAAACCAGTCTTACCGAAAGATAATCCCTTCTTTAGGGAAATTATCATAAGACTTTATTGCTTCACGAACTCTATTAGTAATATCGCTACAGCCCATTTTTAAATTAATTAAATTATGATCAGCATTAATAAATTGCCTTCTGAAACCAATCACGAAAGATTATGTTAGCTAATTACTACGCAATTCAGTAAAGTTATTCAGCGCCATCTGTGATCCTAATATAAATTATCACTTTCCAATAAAGAAAAACAGAATTGGAAATGAATAATTGCACTTCGAATCGTTGCTCTAAGTTTCATTATAATCAAAATTACTTGTAAACATTTTGAGATTTTCATTGGTAATCTTCTTTTAAAATGTTTAGTGTTTAAAGCGAAACATACTGCATGTGAACGACTGCCCGCTAATTATATTTCAGTAACCCCCCCCCCACTATAACTCTTCAATTCCCCTCGGTGGACTCAGCAGATAGCCCGATGTGACTTTGTTACAAGAAACACACACACTGTAACTTACGAAAAGTCTGAGGGTTTAAAACGTTAACAACGCGGTGGGCAGAGCTCACATAGCCCATGGTGTAGCTTTATGCTTCACAGAAATAAAGAATACACAAATAGCAAATATGACCAAGACAGCATTCAACTCATTAGCTATCAGTTAGTTTAATCATCTAAATGAAACGCAAAATAAACAATCTTTAAATATAAGTTTAAGAACTTTTTTTGTAAATTAAACTTAACACATGGTCTACCAGTAGAAATCATTTTCATTTAAAAATTTAAAAATGTGTTTGCGACTAATGTACGAATTTCATCCTAAGACCCTAGGACTTAAAACGATTTCCTTTGTTTCTGCTTTATTTTATGCCACTGAACTATTTGAATTAAATAACATCTACGTGTTTTTTTTTAATCCAGAGAAAACTCCTAAATTCTTAATTTTTCTTTTACTTCAAAGCTTATGGTATTTCGACTGAAAATTATTATGTTGGTTCTTATGTTCATTTTTTAAAACTTGTTAATAACTAACATCTATAGAAGGCCCAGCATGGCCAGGTGGTTAAGCCACTTGACTCTTACTTCGCGGGTTCGAATCACCGTACACCAAACATGCTTGCTGTTTTAACCGTGGGGGCGTCATAATGTGACGGTCAATTCCACTATTCGTTAGTAAAAGAGTAGTCCAAGAGTTGGCGGTGGGTGGTGACGACTAGCTGCCTTCCTTTTAGTCTTACACAGCTAAATTAGGAACGGCTAGCGCAGATAGCCCTCGTGTAGCTTTGCGCGAAATTCAAACCAAAACTCCAACAGAAATATTAACAGTTATGAACTATCTCTCTAACGAATAGTTAATGCCTTTTTGGAAAAGTATTTGTAAATTAATATTTTAATATAATTGTAAATCAGGTGGGATATTAGGAGAAATTACAATAAGAAAAATAGACTTAGTGAAGTACTTTGTTTATTTTTGAAACTTGTGCAAAGCTGCACGAGGGCTATCTGCGCTAGCCGTCCCTAATTTAGTAGTGTAAAACTAGAGGGAAGGCATCTAGTCATCACCACCCACCGTCAATTCTTAGGCTACTCTTTTACCAACAAATAGTGGTATTGACCGTCACATTATAACGCTCCTACAACTGAAATGGCGAGCATATTTGGCGTGACGGAGATTCGAACTTGCAACCTTCAGATTACGAGTCGAGTCCCTTAACCACCTGGTCATGCTAGGTTTCTTTCTCTGTAATCATCTCATAACAAAGGTTTATGGCCTGGCATGGCCAAGCGCGTAAGGCGTGCGACTTGTAATCCGAGGGTCGCGGGTTCGCACCCGCGTCGCGCTAAACATGCTCGCCCTCCCAGCCGTGGGGGTGTATAATGTGACGGTCAATCCCACTATTCGTTGGTAAAAGAGTAGCCCAAGAGTTGGCGGTGGGTGGTGATGACTAGCTGCCTTCCCTCTCGACTTACACTGCTAAATTAGGGACGGCTAGCACAGATAGCCCTTGTGTAGCTTTGTGCGAAATTCCAAAACAAACAAACAAAGGTTTATTACACAGACCTTAAAATGCTCGCCGATCTGCTGTATTCTTGTGAATTACTATTTGTGATATTTTCGCTTTTTCATTCGTACGTGTTTCATTTATTGATTGATATCATTATAAGTTCATTCTATCTTCATTTTATTTCGTTCTTGTTATTATTCGCTTGGCGTAGATAGCATAGTTGCTTTGCGCCAAAAAACGCCAACAACCAACTAATCGCTTGGATTCTTATCAAATTTCTCATCTTCCACGGATGAAAAAAGAAATATTACATCTGTGTATCTAAGGATTTCTGCCAAACCCTTATTTCTGTATAGTAATTAAATTCAGTATTAACATTTTGTTGCATACAAATGCCACACCACTATACATATATAATATTTACAGAGTAGTAAATTTTTCCGAAGTTCTAAATCTAAACATACTAAGTCTTATGGACGCTGTATGACAATTTAACCCTAGGTGACACTTGTAAGACAATTCGGTGGAAAAGGATGCTTCATGGGATGATTGTATTATGTCCATGTCGCTTTTTGTATGCATATGGGACTGCTCTATGAGTTGTCTTGCCCCTCGCGGTGGGCAGAGCACACTAATAGCCCTTTGTGTAGCTTTGTGCTCAATAACAAACAAACAAACGAAATGTCACATGAAGCAAAACTACTTTGAGTTATTGTGAGCCCATTTTGCGATGGGCCAGCTACAGAAAAAAAAAAAAGATTTTTGAGAGTAGTTATTATGAATTAGTCAAATTCGCTTCTGTCTTCGAAGATCATAACTAGCTCTGAAGTGGTGGCGGTGATCATCTTGATTGTCGAATGTGCTTCTCTTTTTTCTTTTTTTTTTCAGAGAAGCAGTCAAATCATTTTAATTTAGTTTTCTTTCAAGGAAATTTTATGTTCCTTTTCGTTTAATAAATACACTAATTATTTTTTTATTTAATTGTGTTACAATTTCTTATTTTCCATATATGTTTGTTTCATTCTAACTTAACAAAACATAATCTCCACAATCAGCCACTGTTGCCGTCTTTCATTTTCTTCGTCATATCGTGAACAAAACTTCTTTTTATTCAACTTTACACCTTTCTTGTATCTTTAATTCATTTGCAACAAACTCCTACACTCATTCTTTCCCATACTAGATAAGTGAGTCTACTGTTATTGTGGAGATGAAGTAGCCATGTGTTTGGTTGACTGTCGGAAAATCATCTCTCATGATCGCTTGATTTTGAAACCCAGTCACGTAAGTTACGGCGCTCTTAGTAATTAACGGGACTAAAAATTACAGGTCCGTCTTCAGTTCATCCTATATATATATTTTTTTTACTAAAATTACTCCTATATGTATACGAATAATGAAAATTGTTTACGCATACAATCTATTTACAAGTAAGATTATAATATTCTGCTTTATCCATGGGCTTCTTGACACTCCACTAGCAAACTGAAATTGGCTGGTTACTTGAACGACGGCAAAACTGTAGGGTTAAGATAAGTTAACGAAGTACAACATAATTTTACCTTCCACGTTTACGAAATAATAATAGAAAAGTAATGTTCTATTGTGACTTTTATGCTTTTTGTGTTTTTATTTTATCTCTAAGTACCTGTCATAAAACAGAAAGACCATACCTTTCTGAAGTCTAGTGTAATTTTACGCTAATGTACCGAAATATCAAGCCTGGACTGAACCTTTTGAGGCAGAAGTTTTTTTAAATTAATCTATAAATAAATGAATAAAGCGTTTGTTTAAATTAACGCTTTAAATAAAGTGTTAAAAATATAATATTGTTCATTTTTTAATCAATGAAGTTATAATAAAATAAAATCTAATGATTAGGTTATATAGCTTGGTATTAAACCAACAAGTGGTAATGTTAAACAATAAGTAAATATATATATTTCGACTATTCAAACACTTTTGAAAATAGGCCTAACTGAAATCCCCAAGAATTATAATTATAAGCATTACATAATTTAAGTTTCAACAGAATGAGATATTTATATACTTACAAAACTAAAATAAATTGTTTGTCTACAAACTACTTCGTAGTCTTTAGACCAATTTCAACCAAGCTTCGTTTATTTCTAACATTTCTTGCGTATTTTTGTCACATCAAATATGCTTGCTCTTTCAGTCGTGAGTGCATTATAATGTGACGGCCAATTCTACTATTAGTTGGTAAAAGAGTAGTCCAAGAGTTGGTGGTTTTTTTTTCAATTTTACTGTATACAGTACTGAAAGTCGCTTAAAAAACAGCTAATTTATAAACCCATCAAAATGTCTCTCAAGATTTTATCAAAACATCGAAATTGACCTTCTTTGGTTTGTTTGTTTTTTGGAATTTCGCACAAAGCTACTCGAGGGCTATCTGTGCTAGCCGTCCCTAATTTAGCAGTGTAAGACTAGAGGGAAAGCAGCTAGTCATCACCACCCACCGCCAACTCTTGGGCTACTCTTTTACCAACGAATAGTGAGATTGACCGTCACATTATACACCCCCACGGCTGGGAGGGCGAGCATGTTTAGCTCTATGCGGGCGCGAACCCGCGACCCTCGGATTACGAGTCGCACGCCTTACGCGCTCGGCCATACCAGGCCACCTCCTTTGGAATCCAAGGAAGCTTCACACTGTATTTGGTTAAAATCCATTCATAACTGTGTAAGTGATGACATAATTGTAAAAAACTCAAAAACGCCCATAAAAACTGCAAAACACAAAAACGTGAAACCATATGTTTGGATGTATTTCTTCATGGACCCAACACACCATCATGCTACTTGGTGAAGATCCATAATCAGGGGGCGAAGTAGTTATAAAAAACGCAAAATTCAAAAGTGAAACTTTATGAGTATTTCTTCTTGGACGAGATAATCCTCCATACCAAATATGATGAAGTTCCCTGCGAAACAGTTACATGAACGTACAACAGACATTACTGTTATATTTTTATAGAAATATATTAACATTGAATTATAAAAATAAAACAAATATTCACAGCTACTCGAGGGCTATCTGTGCGAGCCGTCCCTAATTTAGCAATGTAAGACTAGAGGGAAGACAGCTAACCATCACCACCCACAGCCAACTCTTTCACCAACTAATAGTGGGATTGACTGTCACATTATAACACCCCCACAGCTGAAAGAGCGAGCATGTTTGGTGTGACGAGGATTTGAACCCGAGACCCTCAGATTACAAGTCAAGTGCCTTAACCACCTGGCCATGTCGTACCGATATCGTTATTCCTGGAAAGATTTGGATACTTAAGTAGTGATTTTTATATAACGTAGTGTATTCATCAATACTTTGTTTCTGTACTTTTTTGGGCATTGCCATCTTTACATCATACTTAAGTTTTGTCATTTTGTACTACTTGGGGCTATTTTCTTTTATTTATATTTTCTTACGAATTAATGTTAAAAACGTAAAGCTTCTGCGAAATAGAGCATTAATAAAACTATTTTACACCTGTGAAATAATCACCTCTGTATTCTAATGTGAGAGCGCTAAGTCTATTGACTTATAACTTCAAAATCCCTAGTTCGCGTCCTTGCCGTTACACTGCAGCTAATTCAATGTGGTTTTGTTCTAAAACAAACAGCTCTAATTATTTAAAATTACAACAGTTCTAGAAGAATCTTATCTGCGTGCGACTTAAATACTTTCTTGTACGCTTCGCAGTTTTTACAATATTCTGTTCTACAGCAGTTTCCTGCCAGTATAGCGGTAAGTCTACGGATTTACAACGCTAATATCAGGGGTTCGATTTCTCTCGGCGGGCCCAGCAAATAGCCCGATGTGGCTTTGCTATTAAAAAACAACAACACCGAAACATCTGTTTTATAGCTCTCAATTAATAATTTCGTTAAGGCCTAAAACTTGTATTGTGTATATATGGTAGAGATATTAAGGCAGCCAATAACCAGCAACCACCATCCACGCGAAGGGAATGACTTTCGCTTTAATAACTCCTCCGCAGCTTAAAGTGCGGGGAATATTTTGTGGTAATAAACAGATTCGAACACAGTTCGTCACCTCCGAAATACAGAACCCTACCACAAACCCTAAAAATTTACAAGTGTTTAAAAGCATATTATGGAAATGAATATTATTAAGTTCAAAGAAACATTACAATTGTAAATCATATTGTGACAGTTATAATAATCGTAAAAACACAAAAATATTTGGAAATATTAGTATATAAAGGAATATATATATATATTTCTGATAAATAGTTCACATAACATTACGGAATGTTGTCACTGTTCTGTTGTACAGAGTTTCATTCAACATTGTATCAACATAGTTGGAGACTAACTTGTGGATCACCCCAGATATAGGATAAAATTGGTACAGGCCAATGATGACGTTAAAGAGTTTGTGTATCACTACGCCACCTGTAGAAACTGAAGTACTAGATTGTCGTTACGTGCTTGTCTGTCAACGATATCAGTTAGATACTGACTGTTACAAGCATGGCAGAAACCGGCAATGCTCAAGCTAAAGTTCCATCTGCAGACAACAATAACGATCAGGCTAAAGATGAACAACTTTTTCTCCAAAGGAAAATCAGAGCGCTGGTTCTCTCTGGTTTTGGCGGCTTGAAATCCGTAAAAATAGTGGAGAGACTAGAACCAACAGTAGGGAAGGAAGAAGTGCTCATTCGAGTGAAGGCAAGGTAAGTCATTACAGTAATTAGTATATTCATTCAATATTTATTGATTAACTCTCCTGTAATTAATATTCTGATGAATACATATAAAATTTTTTAGAATGATTTATTCCAAATAAAATTCTCAGTGTATTTGTTACTTGAAGTTATAGGTACGCTTTACTTTTGACTACAAAAATTAAGCTTTATGACATTAATTAACAAGCTGTTTTTCATTAAACTGTCAAATACTGTTTCTAAAGGATGTTGAAAAAGATCCATCTGGCAGTGACGTAATGTAAAGGATTTTAACTTCACAGTCTCGCAGAGTATTTAAATTTTAAGTTGAAAGTATGGGGTATGGAAAGGTATGTATTCTAAGTGATTTATGATATAAATATAATAGGAAATTATGTAGTTATATTTTGAAATTTGTTTCCGCATGACTAATATAAAATGTGATCAAATATTTATATGTCTAGTTTTACTTAGGCTAGAACGTTGATCTAACATATGGTAAAAATCAACGTATCAATCTGTAGGTAAAGTATAGACGTAACTTTAATAAAGTTTACGATATACATAATTCAGAACAAAGATCCAAATTGTGGAACTGTAAGGTCGAAAACTTTAAAGCGATAGTAGACGTTTGAACTAAAGCTTATCAGGGATTAACTTATGTTTCACTTATTTTATTTTTGTTATCAAAACACGAAAGATAACTGAAATAATGTGATGTAATGCTAACATAAGTTGTTATTCATTGAAATACTTCTGTGTTGAATTATAATTGTAAACTATGAAAGTTAAACAGAGATAGTTATTTAAACATACGTGTATAAATTGTCTTGAACCGTAATAGAATAAGCGCAGTGATAGTTTATATACATTTTGCATACGGCAGAGCCTACATAATGGTAAAGTGAAGACGTTACATATAAAATACCTAGATATTAGTTCAGTCGAACGTGATTTTACGTCAAATGTTAGTTGTGGGAAATGTCAGAGGTTTCTTGCTCACCGGAAACTTTATTCGTATTGATTGCGCCGCCCCCCAGTGGCTCAGTGGTATGTCTGCGGGCTTACAACGCTAAAATTCGGGTTTAGATACCCGTTATTGGCAGAGCACAGATAGCCCATTGTGTAGCTTTGTTCTTAATTCAAAACAACAACAACTTGCCTGCGCCATATACCCAGCTAAACAAGACATAATTTTAGTGTTATATATTATGAACATCACGTGTGGTTTTAACAGCTTAAACGCTTAAAAGTAGTACGTTTTATGGAATATCTGTATCTTCTCAGTAATTTGATTTGTTTAACGCAGTGATTATGTCAGATCATCTCTTTCTTCTCTGATTTTGTTATTCCTGTTCAGAGACGTAACTACAAATTTTTCTTTCTTTTTTTTCGTGTGATCTTATAATCCCACAAGGTGATGTTTCAGGGGTACTCCCCCTGAAAAAATGTGAGAGTTTGGATGCTCTGAGACGCATTAAAAGGTTATTTTAGAAAAAAATATATTTTTATTAAGCACAGGAACATAAACAAATGTAATATTTTGTATCTTTACCTGTAAAAACCTTTTTAAAGATTTTGGATTCTGAAACTTGAGTCCAATGTAAGTTTTGTACCTGCCGTATCGCTTTACTGAGTTAGGGAAGCGGTTTAAAAACGTTCAGCTAGGTTATTGTGTTTCATATCAACTGCTATTAAAGTGAAACATCTTCTCTCGTTTTATGCAGAATCAGATTTAATTAAATATCGTGACGCATTAGTTACACTCAAAACTTTTCATTCGACGACAAGCTTTACGACTCGTGCAAATTGTTTATTCATTTGTTGAATTTCGCGCAAAACTGTTCAGTAAGTCTACGGATTTACCACGCTAAAATCAGGGGTCCGATTCCCCTCGGTGGACTGTGGCTTTGCTCTAAGAAACAGACACACATAAAACTGTTCAAGGGCTATTAAGGTCGGCCGTCCATTGTTTTGAAGTGATAGAGAGAATGCAGCTAGTCAGCCCACCATCACCATCTCTTGGTTTACTACTTATCAACTAATAATGGTATTAACATTCACATTGTAACACACTTTCGTCTGAAAGTGCGACTGTGTTCGATAATAGGTTTCGACATCACGACCCGAAGAATGTAATGTAAATAAATATGTTCACGCCATTTTTCTTCGGCAGTTCATCTTTGCAGCTTTCCACACTTTTTACGAAACGGTGGTACCAACTCAGGAGAGAGTGGAACACTTAAATAACACTGCTCAAAATACATTGTACGATAAGATAATTTTAAAATTTGAATCAACCTGGTGCGTAGTTCTAAATGAATGCGTAGCTTTAACCCAGAAGTTTTACAAATATACATTAAATTATCAGCGTAGTAAATACAAAAAGGAAGATTTAATCTTATACTTAATATATTTGAGCCAGTGGAATGAAGTCCGGTTGTTGTTTAAATACCCATAGTCTTCAATGCAATTGGACTGTCACTTTCAATAGTACTTTGAATAATTGTTTAATTGACTATGACATAGATAATTTAAAGATTATTTAATTGAAGAACTTAACAGCTTGAACTACAAAACTGAGCAGTTTGGAGTGCAAAACATAGCAGCTTGAAGTGTGAGGACTTAGCGGCTTGAATGTGTCATAATTTTCAGCATTTTAAGTATGATTTGTTTTTTCAGTATGTCTAACACCACAGAAAAGCTGACTCGTGAACTGATAGCATGAAGAGCACTTTGAGAAACAACACTGCCTTCAAAACTTAGACATATATTTGTTCTCGGGGGAACAATAGCTTGATGATATCTTGCCATTTAAAACGAAGTGGTGTCAGATATCTAATTTGTAAAAGAAATCTCAAGTATTTGTGATTTCAATTAATAAACAAAGCGTGAATAAATTTCACCAAACCCACGCGAATGTGTAAAGCATCATTGCTCGTGATGTGACGTCAATTAAACATGGAATTCGATTTTTAAGTTGTTCTTAAATATTAGTTAGCTCTATATTTTGATTAATGTTAAAGCAGTTTTTTAGTCTGCATCTTCCATCTGAAAGATCTTTCAAGAAATTCAGGCCAGACTTAAATCAGGGTAGCTTAAAAGGAAATATTTTCCAACAGTTAAGTTAGGAAATTGTTTTAATATTTCAGTATAATGGAAACCAAAACTAAAAACAATGTCTTCGTCATAATGGGAAATAATTATCTTAATTATCAACGCTATAGAAGGGTTACCGTATTTGAATTGAATGTGTTTGAATTTGAAATATAGAGTGGAGTAGGCTTTAATTTTTGAAATAAAAGGTTACTTCCTAACTTCGTAATTTATGTAGAACTCGTTGGGAAAATACAACAAAAATGACTTAGAATCCAGGAAGTTTATGTGCAGTTATTTTTTTCCATAAGAGAAACTTTAATTAATTATTCGATTTCTTATTCGGGATCTCATTTACTTAATTTGATTGTGACCATTAGCTGGATTGAGCTGTGATTTTTAATGTGATAAATAAATGTTGTCCGTTTGTACAAAGTTACATAATAGGCTGTCTGTGCTCTACCCACCATGAGTATCGAAACACAGTTTCTAACGCCGCAAACATACTGCGCTGTGCCATTGGGGGTCATAGATAAATACTCAGGTTAAAATGTAAAGCGAATCTTTTAAGAACTAATGAATGTGTCAGATTGTAATTTGAGGGAATTTTGTTACTTTTTGAAGTAGATCTGAATAATATGTGATCTTTAGGTTAATTTACAGTTTTAACAGGATCAGGAAAATGATCTAAACGTTACGAACTGTGAATTAAATATTATCTGTAATTTTATCAAAATAGTTTCATCAAATACTGTATTGCATTCAGGCTTTGATCTGATACGGCCATGTGGTTAAGGCGTTCGACTCGTAATCTGTGGGTTGCGTCACACCAAACATGCTCGCCCTTTCAGACGTTGGAGCGTTATAATTTAATGGCTAATCCCACTTTTCGTTGGTAAAAGAGTAGTCCAAGATTTAGCGGTAGATAGTGATGACTAGCTACCTTCTTTCTTTTCTTACACTGTTAACTTAAGGACTGCTCAGTGCAGATAGCCCTCGTCTAGCTTTATCCGAAATTCAAAACAAACAAACAAGTATACACGCTTGTTATTATGCAGCTTGGCCTTAATTTGTAGTCTGTTTTAATTAAAGTAATAATGAAGTTATCCATTTGTAGATAAATCGCATAAATCAGGATCCGAATGAACCAGGTAATGAAGTAATAGTAGACGTTTATTTAAATAAAAACAAATTCAACGTACAATGTTGAATTGTACAATAATCCTATACACCTAATTTTCATTTGCTATCTTAGTCAATTCACCTATAATTAAATTTAATATTTCATTAAATCTTACGTATAAATTTGGGCGAACTTTACAGTTGCTAAGTTTAAGTGTGATAACTGGGTTTCCCGTGGTGGAGAGATTGTAGATAGCTCATTGTGTTGGTGTGCGCTAAAACAAACAAACTTGAGAGAGTGATTACTGAAAAATAGTATGTTTATATATAATTTATTTAAACATAAATGAAGTTAACTTTAAATGTTCGGATTGGTTTGTTTTATTTGTATGTGTAATGTGTATAAAAATATTTTATGTACGCACCTAGCAGAAAAATATACTGACCGAAATAATTTTTTTTGTCCAGCGGAGTGAATTTCATCGATTTAATGATAAGGCAGGGTGTGATCAACAACTTACCAAAAACTCCTTTCATCATGGGGTTTGAATGTGCAGGGAAAGTGGAAGCTGTAGGTGAAGAAGTTACAGACATCCAGGTACGATGTTGTTTAACATTTATAGTATACAATGTGATGAACCATACATCTTTATATCTAGAACACTGACAGTTACAGACGTCCAGATATGGTGCTGTTTAGCTCTTATAATATATAATGTGAGGAATGATACATCTTTATATCTAGAACACTGACAGTTACAGACGTCCAGATATGGTCCTGTTTAGCTCTTATAATATATAATGTGAGGAATGATACATCTTTATATCTAGAACACTGACAGTTACAGACGTCCAGATATGGTCCTGTTTAGCTCTTATAATATATAATGTGAGGAATGATACATCTTTATATCTAGAACATTGGCAGTATTTGTTTTATACCATATTTCTAATCTATAATTGGTCAGATTGTTTGTTAAATTTATAAACCACAACTTAATTATATCATTATAAAGGTTAAAGGGCATATTGCTGACCCAGTTTGTTGAGACGGAAAGGCTCGTGTCTGATGTATTATCTTTTGGATATTTCATCAGGTTGGAGATCATGTTGCTGCTCTAACAGAATACAAAGCTTGGGCTGAACTGACCAACGTTCCAGCAAAGTTTGTCTACAAGCTTCCAACTGGAATGAGTTTTCAAGACGCTGCTGCACTTCTCATGAATTCCGTTATTGCCCTGATTTTATTGTTTGACATTGGAAATCTTCGCAAAGGACAAAGTGTCTTGGTGCACTCTGTTGGCGGTGGAGTGGTAAGTATGACATTGTAAACTGTTGAACTCATTTTTTATAGCACTTTTGAAATCACTATTTCAAGTTAGCATTGTTACAAGTTTATTCATTGTTTTGTGTTTTAATTTTATATTATTCGTAAATAAAAAGTATGTTACAAGACTTCGGTACGGAAGGTTCCAAAAGATCTGCTCACAGATGAATAACATCAACACGAACATCGGGAAAAATAATTAATGAATCATGTGAAAACAACTCAAAAACATGGCTTATTTTTGACAAAATGTCTAATGTTTGTATATGCGCTAACACTATCTGTAGTAGTCTTAACTGGCGAACTTCGACCGAAAAACGTCTTGAATATTTAAATGAGGAGGATCTCGTGTCCATACGACAAAACCTGACAAGATTATATGTACGTTATACTTGTTCGGAGTAGGTCCTTATTGTGATGTCTCATAATCCTAGATTATGCCCCTCAGAGGTAATCTTCATAACACATTTTACTTATTCTAGCCTCTGCAAATCTTTGCAATGTTTCTCCACTGGTGCATGGTCCACAAGCCAGGAGAAAGACAATACATAAGGCTTCTCAACCAGTCATTGTGATGTACAATTATAGTTTGATGTGACTATTCAAGCATACCCTCAACTATCTACATCCCGTTTAGGAGAGTGTTGACTTAATGATTCATTCCAGCGTGAAAAATGTTTTTAGCGATACCTGAATATATACTCGTATTACAGTTATGAAGAAATGACACTTGGTAGTTTCAACTGTCACATTCCTGCCCTAGGATTTCTTAGTACCAAACTTTAAAATTTAAGTTTAGATCTCCAATTTAAGTGTAAAATAAACGTAGGCTTATTTTCTATAATCATCGTCTCAGACGTTGCATAAGATTCAATGGCATTTTCACGTGGAACGAACAATGGAATAAAACTGTATTCAGGCTACACCTGCTAGTAAAACTAACAACATATAATAACTTAAAATGACTTAAACTGTTAAACAAAACTGTTAAAGTAAAATTAATCGAAAATATAATAATTGAAATAAAGCCCAAAATAAAATAACTCAACAATGCAACAAAATTAAGAACTAGAAAAACTACGTATAATAAAAGAAACCATAGGCCCGGCATGGCCAGGTGGGTTAAGTCACTCGACTCGTAATCTGAGGGTCGCGGGTTCGAATCCTCATCGCACAAAACATGCTCGCCCTTTCAGCCGTGAGGGCGTTATAATGTGACGGTCAATCTCACTATTCGTTGGTAAAAGAGTAGCCCAAGAGTTGGCGGTGGGTGGTGCTGACTAGCTGTTTTCTCTCTAGTCTTACACTGCTAAATACATGGACCTTTTGCTTGATTTCAAAGTACGGTATACCGTAATTCTTTCTTCCATTATAAAATGCAGAAGCATTTCAAAAAGCTTCTTCCTCCAGCCCCAGCAGCCAGTGAAGTCACAGCTAAAATTAAGAAGCCATCCAGTAGGTAAAAATATAACCTTTATTATGAATAAATACTTTTATTGTTATTTATTTTTTCTTTTCTGTCAGTACTTGATTTATTCTTTATTTAAGTGTCCTGAATTTGCGTTTTGCAAATATTTTGAACTTGTGTTTTGGGTATCAATATTTCTACATACCGTATTTCCTTAAATTTCCTAACTTATCTTAATATCCAAAAGTTTCTGGAGTCCAGGATAAGCCATTTGAGACCAGGGAAATAATTTTTTTCTGTGTGTTTATCTATACTACTGCTAACATTTAAACGCTGTTGATTGTGTTTGTTTGTTTATTTTAAAAGCAAAGGCATATTGAGCTATCTGTTGAGGCCACCACAGGAATTCGAATCCTGTATTATAGAGTTGTAAGTCTGTAAAGTTATTGCTGTCCAATCAAGGGACCTGAGGAAATAAGTTTGATGTCATAAATATCGTGTTCGACTTAATTAAAAGTGTTGATATTATAATAATTTATGGTCCTAATCACTTCTGAGTTTTTATTTGAATTAATAATTACTAAATTGTACAGCATTGCACCAACATTGTTGTTTAATCTGTCACACTGTTTGATACAACCGCAAATAAACCTGTCTAGAAAGGAGCAGTTTGTGATTTAATACATACGTTTACGAATAATTTAAGTTACATTTTGAACAAACATATTCAAAACTTATTAAAGCTGTTTAAGAGCGAATCGTAATTGCAAACTATAACATTTATTATAATATGTATCCTACTTATCAGTCTGAACTGAATTCAGGTCTCTTAAGTTTCTCGCTGAAAATGTATTTTTTTGGATGGTTTTTCAGCTCTCACTATTATTTAACGCTGTATAAATGGGGTTAAACGTTAAGCAACTGTATGTTTCAAACACCTGAATAAGGGGACATCATATTAGAAGAAATTAGAAGAAAGTCTGAAGTTATAAGCTCATTTAACATGCTAAAACTAATTAAATCATACCATAAAAAGGAAGGAATATTTTGAAAATAGGCCTGGCATCGGAAGATCGCGGGTTCGAATCCGCGTCACATTTAACATGCTCGCCCTTTCAGCCGTGGGGGTGTTATAAAGTTACAGCCAATCCCACCATTCGTTGGTAAAAGAGTAGCCCAAGAATTGGTGTTGGGTGGTGATGACTAGCCGCCTTCCATCTAGTTTGACACTGCTAAATTTGGGACGGCTAGCGCAGGTAACCCTCGTATAGCTTTGCGTAAAATTTAAAAAAAAAAACTATAACTGTTACAGTAAAATACAAATGTTCCAATACAATATTTGAAAATAATCAAAACATGAGTAAGCCTCAATTCAGATATATAGGTCAGATAATTTGAGTTTGTGGTAAATAAGTTATAATACGACGAAATACTAATTTTATGATTTAAATATTACTATGATTGGTAAGTCAATTAACTGTTTAGTGTATGCATGAAATTTAATAAATAAGCCAAGTTCGTCTTCTTGAATTAATGATTCATGATGGGTTTTTTCGATGATCTTTTTAGGGCCAGGCAGTTGCACAGTTATGTAAGACTGTCCCTGATGTCATCGTAATTGGTACAGCATCAAAACATAAACACGAATCCATCAAAGACTCAGTAACCCACGTTATCGACCATGGCAGTGATTATGTCCAGGAAGTAAAAAAGTACGAGTAATAAACAAGTAATCAACAAATTAGTAATATAGCGATCAATAATTTTAGGTCGCATGTGTGGTTAATGGAAATTAAAAGTGGTCAGAGCGTGTTTATGAGAGTCAGTACCATATAAGAGCCACTAACTTATCTGGAAAACGCTGTTAATTCTTAGCTAAAGCCATAAGTAATTTAATGTGTATGTTCACTTTTGACGTATGGTTAGGAAGCTCGACTCGCAATCTGCGGATCACGGGTTCGAATCCTCTGTTCCACCAAACATGCTCGCCCTTTTAGCCGTAGGGGCGTTATAATATGACAGTCAGTTGCATTCTTCGTTGGTACAAGAGTAGCTCAGTAGTTGGCGGTTGGTAGTGGTGATTAGCTTAGTTTCCTCTAGTTTTACACTGCTAAACCAGAGAGGGTTAATGCAGATAGCTCTCGTAAGCTTTGCGCAAAATTTTAAACAATGAAACAAATCCAAAGACATTATTTTTTAATCAAATGGTGCCAGTAATTTCAGATTTTATTATTTTTTTGAGGTTTGTTTTTGCGCAAAGTTACGTAAGAAGTTTAACTGTGCTTTGCCCATCGCTAAGATCGAAGTCTAGTTTTAACTTTATAGTCTCGCAGAATTACTGCTGAGTCAAGGGAGAGCTGTTGAAAATCCCTCATACCGTTACTTTTAAGCTGTGTGTCACTGACACTGATCTGGGAGTTGGAGTACAACCGTAAATTTAAAAAAAGAATAACAATTTTGTTTAGTTTTTTTAAAATAGTTTCTGTTTAGTAGTTTAATATTACACGTATAATGATAGTTAGCGGTTGTTTATCTACACTGTTTGTGTATCAAATACTAAACTTTTAGAAAAACTAACATTATCTCTGACTTGCAAATTAATTTTATTTTGTACAAACATCCACATACCTTCAAAAAATTCATCTACCTTTATCCCAGGTTTCGGGCCTGAAATTTAACTAAGTTACAATAATTAATTTATGTAAATGTGTACTCTAAACAGTTCTTTGAAACGCAGGCATGGCCTTGTGGTTAAGACGCTCGACTCTCACTCTACGGGTCGCTGGAACTAAATCCATCACACTATATGTTCACTTTTTCGGCTGCGGGGGCGTTATAATGGTACGGCCAATATCATTATTGGTGATAGAAGAATAGCCCAATAGCTGGTGATATTGACTAACTGTCTTCTCTCTTATTTATCAATTCAAAATTAGGGACCGCCAATACAAGTAGTCCTCGAGTAGTTTTGCGCAAAATTCAACAAACAACTTATGTAATGTGACTTGTGGTTTTAGGTTAAGGATTAAATTTTAATTATAAATAATGATTTCTTAAATAAGTTTCCCTTAAATTTCCTTATTAGTAGCACTAACGTTTTGTGAATATGCAGGTGATTAAATTCTAATGCAAAAATAAAAGATTCGAAAATTATACGATATACGCTAAAATTTAATTTTGTAAGTTAACACACAATTTGTAACCTAGAAATATCTGTATTAACCCGTAACTTAAGTTACTCGAATTTGGAGTTTTTTTGCCTGAAATAATGAGTTACGTCACCGATTTGTCGAGTAGTGTTCAAAAAGCATTATGACGTGTGTTTTACAAATTGGGATTGTCACTGTTACAGAAATTAAAATCCCGAAAAATCAATTACATACAACGAAATGAAGAAGGAAGAATTATAAGTATTACAGCTATAGCAAGGTGGTTAAGACACTCGACTCGTAAGCCGAGGGTCGCGAGTGCGAATCCCTATGGCACCAAACATGCTTGCCCTTTCAGCCATGGGGGTGTTATATGGGACGATCGATCCCACTATTCGTTGGCAAAAGAGTAGCTCAGGAGCTGGTGGTGGGTGGTGATGACTAGGTGCCTTCCCTCTGTTATCACACGGCTAAATTATGGACGGCTAACAAACAATTTCAGTTACAGAATTTTATTTGATGTCAGTGGTTACCACTAAGACTTTTCATTATAAGAAAAGGTACAGAACGTTTGAATTAAAAACGGATATTTTATTAAATAGTTTTCGAACAATAGCTTATTTAATATTTAAAATTTTATGTTGATCTTTCATAAAATTTTGAAATAATAAAAATTGGATCGCGTGTTTCGAATAACAACAACAATTGATTTGTGTGCTATTTTTAAGTGTTTAAGTCACTACTATGCTTTATAGAGATTTACAAATATAATATTTTGCAATCACTATATATATGTATAACACCTGTCAGATTTGCGAGTAATCATTTGGTATGTTCGACTTAAAATATATATTGTTTCTCAAGAATATCACCAGATGGCGTTGACCTAGTTTTGGATTGCTTATGTGGTGATGATACAAACAAAGGATACTCTTTGCTGAAACCTCTCGGTCGTTATGTTCTGTATGGTATGTTATTTTATTCATTCTCAAAATTGTTGCGGTAAAAATGAGTAGAAAGAAGTACCTTTTGAATGCTTCTGTAAACTTCCAACCCTATCAAAGGTAAAAATTATTACAAACAAAAAATATGATATATTAGTACATATGACAACTCAATCTATGTTTTTTTTATTTTCTTAAAGCGTCTTGAGAAATAAGTAATATTCCAGCTTCTAATCTGTTGGTAAAAATTTACGTAAAGTTCTACATTCATCATTTTAAAAAAATGTAACTTACAGTTTATCAGTTCTCTAGTTTTTATGTATATGTACAAGAATATAAAGTGATTATAAATTACGAAAACTTGTTAGAATGTAGCAGCTTTCACTAGACAACAAATAGTAATTATTTAGTAAATTTGATGACGGTTCAAGAGTTTATCGTGTTAGTGGTTTGCATCAAATGTATAATCTAAATTAACCAGTACTTGTTTCTCACCAGTACTTGTTTCTCATCTGTCTTAGGGACCTCGAATGTTGTTTCTGGAGAAACAAAGAGCTTCTTCACTTTTGCAAAATCTGTAAGTTTCTCAAATTATCTTGTATATCAAAATAACGGCACAGGTTCCTTAAGAATACAAAATTCCATTTAAATGAGATTAAAAAGGCTCAGAAAATGTTGACATTTATAAAATACCTGTATAATTATATTACTTAAAATGTCTAAGTGGAGGCTAGAAATAATTATTGAAATAAATACGATCACAAACTTCAGTAAAATAAAAACCTTTGTTGTTCCCGACGTTTCGACTTAAAGCTTTATCAAGGGTTGAATCTAACCCTTTGTAAATACGTAAGTATAAACGTTCGGAACATTTAAATTTCTATATAACTGGAGCTTGTGATCATTGAGTTGTTTTAACAATGCACATAATTATACTAATATTAATTCTTCCAATGTGTAGTTGCTACTCGTTTTACTGATATTTGATTTGCTTCAATGCAATTTTTAGGTGAACGTTTCTATTTTTTATTATCACTGGGGTAAGATTTAATATCATTGCTAGACTTGAGTCAAAAATAACTGTTAATAGGCAGTATAACTATTAAGGCAGTACGGATATTTGGAACAGCCTATAGGATAAATCATGTTCCATGAGTTCTAAATATTTTACAAATGTTACTTGCAAGTGTAAATGACATAATCTGGTTTTATAAATACTATTAGAAGTTCTGTACACGATCATACGCCAATTAGTGTGATATATAAGCATAGAATGGTAAAGGTAATCGTTATTTTTCTGTTAGCAACGGAAGTCACAACACATTAAGTTTCGAATGGCGAATTTTATCGGCGGGATTCGGACATTTCCAAGTGGTTAGTGTGTTTGGCCGCAGATAGTGAGGATCAATATTCGAATCATGATGTTGGTGAACATGGTGTTCCTTAGTTTCTTCTGTAAACGTTAGACATCCTGTTATTTGGCGCAAAAAGCTAAACAAAAACAAAGCCTTTTGGGCGGCGAGTGCTGCTGATTGAGTGTTCCCTTCTTCTGTTAAAATCTTAAAAATGCTAAATGGTTATACCTGATGGTATAAATGGTGTCTCTCACCTGGACACATAGCCCCATTTGTGTCGTTCAAGATGCTACTCGTGTTAGGGGTTCCAATTTAATAATGTTGGAGCTGACCAACACCAAAGCTGTAATATTGGAACATACATCCAAGTATGACACCATAGAACCGAGAAGTGGAACAGGCATAATTATTTTTGTCAGCAGATTAGTTTGAAAATTTCGAAAGACAGAAATTTTCACTGACAATCCAAAGACAAATATCAATGCCACTGTTGTGATGGTGCTGCAAGATCAGTCCATGATGTAAGTTATGTGGGATGTCAGATCGGTTTGCCATGGTCAGCTGGGTGAAAAGTTTTATACATTAACTTTCTGGTGTACTTTTACACCATTTCATATTCAAGAGTTGAAATGGTCGTGACTGTGAGTTAAAAAATTGTATTGGAATTTTACGGCACTTGTTCCAATTGGCTGAAAAAAAACGTGCCTTCTATAGACAGATTCTGACCTATTCACTCTTCTTATTTGAAACTGTGTCACCTGGGCTAATGTAATTTACATGCTCTTGCAAGTAATATTTGCGTTCCTTAAAGGTCATATTGTAGGGCACATTCACCATCGATTTATCTTGGGGTTATTCATCTTTGGAGAATAAGAACAAAAAGGTTTGGCAACGCACATAGTGACTAGACAACGTTAAATAATGTTTTAACCTTATGTCTTAACAGTATGATTGTGTCAATACTGTAATATTTGTGTAGCAACAAGATAGTTCCTCATCCCATGTTCAACACCTGGTAAAGGCATTCTTATTGCAAGCTTTTGTTGGGGATCGGGATATAAGCTTTCATTTCTATCATGTCCAGAAATTATTCCCCTTAGGCTATGGGTTTTTTTGAAAATACAGAATCTTATAATATAATCCAGCAAATATTCCTAAAGCACAAAATGGCATTCTAAAAGAGATTTAGGTAGATTTCGGACAAAAGTTACATGTTGCAATATAAAGCCATAAGTAACTATAGTTGCTTTTGTGACACTCAGTTCTATTTCAGAAAGTTTCTGTGACCCATGTATGTCCAGAAAATACTTCACCCAATTGTCACATGATTTTTCTTATGCATGGTTTCAGATATTCATGCTGATTAAATAACCATCATGACATTCTGATAAAAACTTTTAAAAATCGATTTTATGAAACTGTAGTGTGTAATAACACTATGCAACAAACCTTTTACTTTTTCTTGTTCCTAGGCAGAATGTGTTATTTCCCAATTGCTTATGCCTAAAGTAAATGGAAAATACCTATTTTTCTCTTCAAACTTTGCTTTTGTGCCCTGGGAGAGTATAACGAAAACATGATGGGGCTGATACGTGAAAGTGATTTACATTACAGCCCTAAATCTCGAAAAACTACTCACTTCTGAACATTTTTGTATAACTTTAGTATAAATACATGTGAATCTTGATTCATATGTTGTTTTATTCAGACCTTATATAAATGCAAATGTGCAAATTTGCTTATTTTTACATAGAAAATAGGTTAATTTCTATATTTCATTATCCAGGTCACAAAAGCAAAGTTTGAAGGGAATAGTGGCCATTTTCTGTACTTTTACAACATAAGCAATTACGAAATAACACATACTATCCAGGGACAAAATTTGTGTTACATACTAGAATGAATAAGAGTTGCCTTGAAACAAAATATTGTAAGGACTGTAACTAAGGTACTACCTGAGCTATATGTATCTATTCTGTTAAATATCATCATTACATATTAGATATACTGTTCAGTGTATATCTATCATATTAATTGTTTCCTTCTTCATGAAGTGGTGGCAGGTGGATAAAATCAGCCCCATGAGGCTGTTTGATGAAAACAAGTCTGTTACTGGATTCCATCTTCGTCATTTTCTGTACCAGCAGGGTCAAGATAATTATGTTCGTCAGGTGGTAAACACAGTGTTTAAACTCTGGTCAGATGGAAAGATCAAACCTGTTATTGATTCAACATGGGCATTTGAAGATGTAAGTGTCATCTGATCTTTCCTTGAAGTGCACTACACAGTTTAATGTATTAGTGAGATATGCGTATTAAATATAGAATGATAGGCTTAACAATATAATTTTTAACTTTGAGTTAAAAAAGTCTTAAAATTAGTTTCACTCAAGAAATGTTATACACTTTAAGTGTTTATAGAAGTGTCTGTAAGGCCCGGCATGGCCAAGCGTGTTAAGGCGTGCGACTCGTAATCTGAGGGTCGCGCCAAACATGCTCGCCCTTTCAGCCGTGGGGGCGTTATAACGTGACGGTCAATCCCACTATTCGTTGGGAAAAGAGTAGCCCAAGAGTTGGCGGTGGGTGGTGATGACTAGCTGTCTTCCCTCTAGTCTTACACTGCTAAATTAGGGACGGCTAGCACAGATAGCCCTCGAATAGCTTTGTCCAAAATTCAAAAACAAACAAACAAACAGAAGTGTCTGTATGTGTGGAGGGCAATATTTTTAGTAGATTTTAAATACGAGCGTGAGTGTTGAAACGGTAAAGCACGTAATGATTACAAGGGAAGGTGTTTGGCAAAGCCAAATGTCAAGCAGTAGAAATGGTATTAATTAGGCAAGTAAAATGTCGAGCAATAATTGAAATGTTTGAACAGTCTTAATGTTGGGCAGTGAATATCGAGTAGTAAAGAAAATGTTTGGTTGGAGACAGGCAAGTAAAATGTGGATCACTAAGAAAGGTGTTTAGTGAAAATAAAAAGCAAGATTAAAAAAAAAATACTTGGCGAAGCTGAATATCGAGTAGCCGATTGACATGTAGGAGGAAGGTTGTTAGGCTTAGCTGGGTTAAAAAAAAGTATACAAAGGACTTGGGTCTGTCAGGATGACGTACTTAGTAGGAAGAGAAAGTGACAATGTAACATCAATTAATTTTTCTTGTTGAGGTCCAGTTCTTGGTGAGAAATGAAAATTTGTCTTAACTCAATATTAATAGAAAACAAACTACTGTATTACTTCGAGTTTAAGACGCACTCCACTTTTAGAAAGAGATTTTCAGGGAAAAAATTGGATGATAACTAGAAAGGAGTAAATAGATTTTAAGATAGTTTATTAACGAATCAAAATTGGTAATAATGTACTTAAAATTAAATATGATAAAAATATATAAAATATACAGGAAATTTAAACTTTTCGTTTCAGTAATGTTTCTTCCTGCATTCCTTATTTAATTAGAATGTCACTCTGATGTTTCTTCTGGCTCACTCTTGTATTATGAAGTTGAAATATCATCATTTGATTCACTATTGTACCAAAGAATGTCATCTTGCTTTCTTTTTTCCGCATTGGATAAACAATATTTTAAAACGATTTTCTAATAATATTGTCCGACACTTCTTTCCAAGCTTTTAAAATCCACTCCACTATTTTTATGCTGATGCCCTTTTATTTTGGCACTCGGTGTCAAAGCATGATTGTCTTTATTCAGCCAAGCATCATAACGCTTACGGATACGATTTTTGAATGACTTGTTAATGGATGCATGAGGAGATTGTAACTGACCTGTCATTTCACCAGGAATTATCACCAGATCACTGTTTTTGTTTCTTAACCTACTCTTGATTTTATCAGAGAGATGACCATGAAATGCATCCATTACAAGCATGCTCCGTTACTTTAATAATGCACCATGCCGATGTTTCCATACACATACCAACTGCTCTTGTATTAACTCTGACGTCATCCATGCATTTTGTTTTGTGCACGAACTATTACATATTTGCAAAAATTTACTTTAGGCAACGTTTTTCTGTTTAATATGATATACGGTGGTAATTTATTTCCATCTGTAATTACACATAGCATGACACTAACTCTTAACTTTTCAAAACTAGTGGTTTTGGTTATAACCTGTTTTTCTCCTTTGGCATTTACAATGCAGTTGCACGGAATGTCGAAAATAACTACTGTTTCATCTGCATTACTGATTTGGTTTAGGGAAGATTGATACATTTGGTGTAGACATAACGTTGATATTCAGTAAGTTTTGTTTCAAAATCTAACGACAAATTTTGACTAATTGTTGTCATTCGCTGTAATGAAAAAGCTTCTCTTTTCATAAATTTTTCACACCAGCCATGACTAGCCTTGAAACAAATACCACTATTTCCTGCACATTTCTTTTGCTTTTAACATTAAGATGTCTCTCGTTACAGGCAGTCATTTATTTTTTAACTCTCTGAAATACGTTAAAATGGCAGCATCAGTTTCAGGATGTCTTCCTTTTCTTGGGCCAGAAAACAACTTGGTTTTCATACCATGCCAATGACGTACATTTGTCTCTTTCACTGTATACTTTTTACGGGCTGCACGATTCCCAATCTGTTCGGTGGTACACAAAATAACTTTTCTTTTGAATTCGGCATCGTACGTAAAACGCTTTTCCACGGGTAAAAAACGCAATAAAAATAAAAATAACCACAAAATAGCATCTGAACAACAGGAAAGTCAGACAAAGACTGAGGACGGTGTATCCAACTACACCGCTAGAGGCGCTGACATCGGCAGACTTGACGTTTTGTACGCGTTGTTTCAATCTTTCTAAGCTAAGTTCTTTTTTATAATATAGTGCAATCTGTTTGTTAATGCATGATGTTTCAAAAATATTTTTGTTGTTTGAGGAAAATTGTTTTATAGACTTTCGAAGAGCGAAAATTAATACCTCGAATTTAAGAGGCACCCTAATTTTCAGTTCAGAAAAATGTGATAAAAAGTGCGTCTTAAATTCGAAGTAATACGGTGCATATTTTGTGACAAGTCACCTTTGTACAAGTGTTTTGTTTGTGTTGCTTTGCGCAAAATTCAAAACAAACGAGTGCTATCTGTGCTAACCGTCCCAAATTTAGTAGTGTAAGAAAGGCACCAGTCATCACACCTACAGTCAACTCTTGGGATACTCCTTTACCAACGATTATTGGGATTGACCGCACATTATAACGCCCTCACGGCTGAAAGGGCAAGCATGTTTGGTGTGACAGGGATTTTAACCCCCGACCCTCAGATTAGGAGTCGAACGCCTTAACCCACCTGGTCATGCCAGGCCTTGTACAAGTTATAGAGAGCTATGGGGAAAATATTCCTTTGAAAAGCAACCTAGAGGATAGTATTTCTCCCTCTCCCTTTTTTTTTAACCCAAACATAACCCCTTTCTAAGCTCCTGAGGTAACTACATTCATTCTATTTTAAAATATAGGTCATGCTGTTGTCAGTTTTCTTGATTTTAATCAGTTGTTGTCACTCTATGACGTAACATAAGCGACAATTTGTAAACCCTGTCTGTAATAAGATATTCTCACTTTGTTTTAAATCCCTGTGACAATTTGTAAAGTATTTTGACTGTACTAATCTGTTCTCACCTCTTGACCTCTAATTTGAATAACGACCGATATTTTGCAGCTTATTTTTTATCTTTCTCCAAACTTAAATATTGATTAGAGGAAGTGTTGGACTTAAATGGATACCACTAAGGTCAAAGCATATCGTCTGTTTGTCTTTAAGCCTTAATATATTTTTTTAATTTTCTGTTCCATGAAAAGCGAGTATTTGTGAGCAACAATTGTTTTTTCATAATATATCTGTGAAACATTAGATATTATGCCCTGAATAATAACAGATAGGCCGGAAGACAACGAATCACCATATTTATACCATACTTGTTTTGAAATACGTAAAGCAATGAGGCGTCATAACAAAACGTCACATGTTATTTCATTTTGTTTTAAAGAATGTAAATACTGTATTGAAATGTTGACATACAAAAGTGTCTAGATAATAAATTACATTTTTGTTGTTGTTGCAAATTTACGTATTATGTTGAAGGTTTCCGAAGCTATGTTGAAACTGCATGACCGAAAGAACATTGGTAAAATAATTCTCGACCCCAGTATGGAACCAAAATCAAAGCAGCAGGTGAGTCGTGTAATTTTGTCTCCTATGTGTGTGTTATCAGGACGTTCACGAATTTAGAAATGGTATTAAAAAATTGGGAACAACATTTTTAAACTATCCCTGTACCTAGAATAATCTCGATAACCCTTCCACCTTTTTAAATCTTTAAGAACTTAATATACCAAACGTTAGTATTTTTTATAATAACGTTATTAATTACAATTCATATTATAGTTTATGTCAAATATTAAACAAATGCAGTACCTTGTATACCATAAAAGTGTAATATCTTTGTTTCATCACCTTTCTCTCTTTGTCCCCCGCTGGGACAGCGGTGAGTCTACGGATGTACAACGCTAAAATCAGGGGGTTCGATTCCCCTCGGTAGACATAGCAGATACCTCAATGTGGCTTTGCTATAAGAAAACACACAAACATATATTTTCTCTTTTTTTTCTATAGTACCATAATCTGAAGTCGAACCTGTTGTTTGGATATTGGATTGGGACGTTGTCTCTCTCATCAATATAAAAAAATTAGGGGTAGTGATACATGAACCATAGAATCTGGACTGACTGTTTAACCTATGTGCAAGCACCACATAATACTTACCCATCCCTATGCTGAGTAAATAGCAAATGTTATAAGAATACAATTATCACGCGCGACTGACAATTTTATACTTCCCAGACCTACTGCTAGCCTATCTGTAATTTTATCCTACTTATCTGTTGTTTAATAATTAACTTAGTGTACTGTATGAAACGTCGACATGTTGATGTATTTAAAATTTTTCAATCAAAATTATAATACTCCCAGATGAAAATATTTATTAACAATGAACAATTGTTCCTATTGGTCTATGCTCAATTTACGTATGTTTCGTTACCTTTATTCAAATTGCTATCAGTACATTTGTCGTCAAATATTCTATAAACGAGGTCTCTCTGTTCAACGTAGGTATTAATTTTTAACATTTTAAGCCCGATATTTACTAAATAAATATGGCATCAGACCAGCGTATAATAGTTGTAATGAGTAAACATTTTATTTTTTCATGAAAACTAAACTATGAGTCATGTTTATTAGCGTGAAAATGGCACTGAGATTTGAATTCGAGAAACTATGACGATGGAAACCCCGTACAACATAGCCTTTATTTACTTTTACGGTTTGACTTATTTTATCATTACAGCAATTCGTGTTGATGCAAATACCTTAACTTGGATGTTTGGTCTTTAAATATATGTTAAATATGAAGATATATTTTCAACCTAAAAATAAAACAACAACAGGACGGAATCCTCATTTGCCGCAGCTGTGATTAGATCTCAAATCGGTCAAGGGATGGAGCTATGAGCTAAAAATTCGAACTTTTACAAAAGCACTTACAAAAGCCATTCTATGAGCCGCTGTACTGTGGTTAAAACGTTTGTACAGTACAACTGTAGATTTCTAAACCAGAAATAATACGAGTTTGGCTTCATGGAAACATATGACAACCGAAATTTTTCGTTTCCGATATTCTTTTACAAGTACATGAGTGAATTTTAGGATTTCTACATTCTAACTGAAACATACCATTAACTAACTACTTATGAAATATTTATGGACATTATAGGAGAACGCTGGAAAAGATAAGGAAATTAATGATGGAAAGGCTGTTACTGAAAACAGAGATACGGAATCATCTTTACCTTCGTGTAAGTTGTTTTTTGTTTAAAGATTGAAGTTTAAACGTATAGTAAATCTTAGTTTATTTAAACGTAAAACTTATTCTACTCATAAAGTGGTGTTTACTTTCGACCAAAACTTATAATGACCGATTCCTTTCCATTGAAAGTAGTGTTTAAATTTATTTTCGAACACAGAACGTCGTATAGAATAATAAGTGTATTAAATTTATTGTCGTTGTTAACAACGTATACCTTTTTTACGTTACTTTGAAAAACACAGTAAGTTGTATATATTTAACCACATGCACAAATATACTCAGTTTGAGATAAGCTCAGTACCAGTTTAGTCAAGGTAAAAATTAAAGTGCGTTTGTCTTTAAAAATTATTTACCATAAACTGAGGCTTCTAACAATATATTTATTTCTAATTTGTCGGATCAGTTTCTAAAATTTTAAAGATTTTTTATCATGTTACTCTAACTTACATAGTGACTTTAAACATATGATTTCAAATGAGTAGTAGATATGCTAATTGTAAATAAAAGAAGTGCTATTTTCTGGTATGCATTATGTTCATTTTAACTTAAAGTATATTTTGAACCAAACATGCTTTCTCAAGATGATTGGTATGGGTATTAAAACTTTAAAATAAAATACAGTGCAATGTTTCGACTTTCTTAGGTCATCTTCAGGTAAACAAAGGGAGTTTGTAACTGACTGTTGCTTGGTGCATGTTTTAGGAACGAGAGCGTAAACAGGTACGATATTGTAGGGGGCGTTGCAGTTGTTAGTTTATTAAATTAATATAGGTATTACTTTATATTGGTTTGAATTATTGTATAAGTAGGGCTTCTTTGATTTTACGTCCGTTTGTATTTGTATCCCTACTTGGTATGTTGGTGTTTTCTATGGTTATGTTGTGCTTATTTGATTTCCAGTGTTCAAAAACGCGCGAAGGTGTTTTCTCGATCTGATTTACATTTTTCTGTGTTTCTCCTACTTGTTGCATTGTATTTTACAAATAATGTTGGTGTTATGTTTGTTATTGTAGTTTTCACATAGTATTGACTTTAGTTTTCTACCTGTTTTTTGAATAAATTTAGTGTTTACCGGAATGTTTTGTCTTGTTGTTTATTATAAATGTTGGATTTTCTAATATCGGGAATATATGGTATGCAGCAGTTAAGGCTTTGTAGTTTGTTCTTGGAAATTATTATTGTTTGTTTGTTGTTGGTCTAGATGTGTGTAAAAATTTTTCAACGATACTTGTTGGTGAAATGTTGTTTTACTTGGTTGATTTTAACATTAATTTTGTCGAATGTGCAGTTTTGTTTCTGTGTTTATTTAATTTCTTTATGTTGAGTTTTTGTTTCATTTCGTATGCCGTGTCCCAGAGAACGTATAGTCTAGTATGGGTAAGTTTTATGTGGATTTCTATCTTGAATTGTGTATCGGTTCTCGAAACGATATTTTGTACTTTAAAGTTTGAATGCCTATACCAGCCGTCTTGAGAATACATCTTCACGTGGGTTCCTCGTCATCAGAAACCCCTGTTTCTTAATCATTTTAAACTACAAGAACAAAGTTGCATAATGCAACAATTATAACACATTTCTCAAAATTTTCTGAAATTCTTAGGTGTTGTAAGCTACACTTAATTAAAAATGGTCAAATTTCATAGAAATGTTATGTGCATAAATATATTTAGTTGTCTTAAGTGACAGTTAAAATCGTATATTTTTATTGACACAGCTGCCAAATAGCAATGCATCCATTTCTTGGAGATCGCCCTATACACAAATTGAGGATCTAGAAAATGGACTTTTTCATATATTTACAACTGCAATTCCCTGTCGACCAGCAATTTCCTTTGTGTTCCTGTTGTTGTTATTTAATTAACACCCAACCAAGGTCACATGCAGAACATCAATGCTTCAGCTTTACATTAATAAGGAGGTTAATTCTAAGCTGGTAACCAACAAGCCTGTTTGTTGTTCCAGAGGACTAGAAAGAATCTCTTAATATAATGTTTCTATTACATTAACAGTATTTGAATGTAATTTACCATAAGTTTATTCTTACAAATAAGTCTTAAGAATATCTTGCTTATCCTAAAGCGATTTGTTATTAGTATAATTACATTTCCCTATGATAATTCAGTGTTTTATGTCTATTTAACTAATGAAGAAATATTACATAATATTACCCTACACTTTTAGTGTTGTTTCTGAATGACTTTATATTTTTGCACTGAACGTTACTTCAGGGCTTCACATGTTAATTATACCAGCTACCTAGTTATGGTGATGTACTTGTATGATATACGTAAATTAAATGACTGATTGAGAAAAATGTAAACAAAAGCATGCTATTAAATTGAAACCATATGAAAATGTAAAATGCCTTGTGCTAGCACGTTTGTATTAACATAGTATTTTATAGGTTAAGTACTAAAAACTTTAAAAGCCCACTAAAACAGCAAACTTCTGATTCAGTACTGATATGAAATTTCCTTTATTTTTTCATTAATCTGGATTATAAAGGCCAGTAAAGCAGCATACTTCATACTTCTGACTCAATATGAACATAAGATGTCCTTCTTTTCTGCTATACATGAAGAATGCAAATGCCACTAAAGCAGCATGCTTGTGGTTTAGTATACAATACAGCCATAAGATTTCCTTCTCACTTTATTATAGGTACATCATAACAGGCAGGAATTTTATACAATGTTTGATGCTAAAGTTCATAAATGTGTTTTGGGAGAGAGAAAAAAAAAGTTATACTGAACGTTTGAAAACAAAATTAAGACTACCCCATCTAATTATGAAAAATATTCTGAACCAGCCTCCATGAGCCCATACCAAAGTTAAAAATTCACATCATATAGTCAGTCATGACCAGCTATGATGCATGTGGGCCAATTAGAATAGCAAAAAACAAATCCAACTAGCTCTATTGAGAAGTACCCTATTTTTTTTATTCAGTAATTTTTAAGTTTTATCTGGATCTATACAAAGATTATGTATATTCCAAGACTGATATCATCAAAAACTGTTATTTCAATTAAAAGATTTTGTTTAATGTCACACATATATGAATATAAATATTTGCATTAAACGTTTTTGTCTTGTTTCAGTTTATCAATGTTGTTTTCTGGTAAGCATTATCAAATATAAAATTAGGTCCAATTCAGAAAACACTGTTGTTTTGTATGAATTCACAAAGTATTCAGACATACAGTTATGACAGAAAGTGTTCGTACCCCTGCGTCCCAAGTGGTTTTTTTGCTCATAACTTAAAAAGTATCACGATTAGGCTAATAGAAGTACAATACTTATAAGTATACTAACACACATGTACATAAATTTGTATGTAAATTAAACGACAAATAAACTGTTTATAAACAAATATCCAAAAATAGGAGGAGCAGAAAGTGTTCGTACAGTTCACAATGTGTGAAAAAACTGTTATTCCCGTAAAAATTTTGTTTCATTTGGCAAATAAACTACATTATACCATTCCAGAACTAGACACTGGGTTCATAATTATTGGAATTTAGCCAGCAAAATATTTACTTCCGGCAATTTAGCGTCGTCTCCGTCATTATCTGCTTGGTCATCATGATGAACAGGAAACAACTGTCCAGTGATTTAAAAAACCGAATTATTGTAAAATACAAGTCTCATGTGTCTCTTTCCAGTATTGCTACACAACTTAATGTGCCACAATCTACTGTTCAAAGCATAATTGCCAAGTTTAAGCTTAAAGGATCAACTGCTAACCTCCCTCTTTCCAGATGCCCCACCAAGTAGGAACCCTCATTTAACACGTAATGACATACAGAAACTGGTAAGGGAAACTGGGGTTAAAGTAAGCACCTCTACAGTTATGAACATGTTACGCTCTTCTGGGTTCAAAGCATGCCATCCTCATAGAACTCCATATTTAAAACCTGTTCATTTAGAAGCACGATTGAGGTATGCAGGAAAGCATGTAGATAAACCCTTTACCTATTGGAAGAGTATTCTTTGGTCAGACAAGACTAAAATTGAGCTTTTCGGCCACAATGATGTTTGCCATATTTTTTGTAAGAAGGGGGAATGAAATCTTCCAAAGAACAACATCCCTACAGTTAAACATGGAGGTGGCTTGATCATGCTATGGGGTTCCTTCAGCTCTTCTGGTGTAAGCAGCCTTCACTGCATCAATGGAATCATGAAAAAAGAAGAGTATGTTGATATATTAGGCACTTATGTCAAGAATGATGCTCGGAACTTGCGGCTTGGGCGTGGTTGGATCTTACAGCATGACAATGACCCTAAGCACACATCAAAATATGTGCAATCCTGATTGCAGAGGAACCATATAAGCGTTATGGAGTAGCCATCGCAGTCAAACAATCTCAACCCAATTGAAAATGTTTGGCGTGAGTTGAAGACCAGGGTTCATCAGTGTCATCCAAAAAACTTGCAAGAGTTGGAAGCCATTCTTTTTTACAGTATTCGACTGGTATTTTCAAACGATCATGGAGGGCTATGAGGAGAGATTGTGCCAAGTAATTAACCTGAAAGGCTAAACAACTGACCATTAAAGTAGATGCACGAACACTTTCTGCCCCTCCTATGTTTGGTTATTTGTTTATAAACAGTTTATTTGTCGTTCAATTTACATACAAATTTATGTAGATGTGTGTTAGAATAATATTTATAATATAATATACTTTCATTATCCTAATTGTGATACTTTTTACTTTATTAGGAAAAAACTACTCACGACGCAGGGGTACGAACACTTTCTGTCGTAACTGTAGTTTCCTTTTGTTGGTTTATGTGCATGTCACACTGCTAAATTGCTTTTCATGAAATTATGATTTAAAAAAAGTTAAAAACAATGTATTAAACTGAATTATTGTTTTCCACACATAAAGGAAACATCCTCAAAAATGTCCAACATTTTAATTTCACAGCTTGCAAAAGTTGGAAATCAAATATATATATTTATACACACACAAAATAGTTTATTACTTGTCGTCAGTTCTATTGTTTGATTCATGCCATACACTCCTCTTCATCGCCGCATTCATCATCAGACTCCTTTTCAAGATCTACTTCTGTAGGTTTTGTAGAAAGATCTTTCTCAGACCCATACACCACATCTAGACCATCAGTAGATGATCTTTCATTACTACTGTTGTCAATTCTATCTGTTGATTTTGCTCTGAATTTCTTCTCTCTCTTTTCTATGAGTAAATAATCTGGATTAATTTACAGTAATTTCTCATAAACTGTCTTTAAGGGTTGGTGAAAGTCTACTAATACTGATAACAAAATCACCAAGAAAACCTTTTAGAGGGTATCTTTAAGGAATTGAAATTGTATAAAAGTTTGTTCACGTACCTCTATTTTTTAATACAAGACAAATTTCAGCAGCAACACTCACATACATACTTCCAAAAGAAACAAGAAAACACCATATAGAAATATATGTTAACACAGTTTTAAACACACACAGTACATTTTATCATCCATATAACAGTTATGAAATTTTGCTACAGACCAACCTCCCTCTATCTGAAAACTGAACAATAAAATATTTTTACATTTTTACAAAATTATATCCTTTTTTCACTTGCATTGTAAAGAAACATTGTAATAAAATAAAGACTTATTGTTTGCTGTTAGTTTTACGTATGACTTGCTACAAGAAACTTAAGCTGAAATTTACACTGAATAGCTCAAATGCTGTAAAAGTATGATAGTGAGAAATTAACTGTAATAGAAGCAATAGTGTAAAAAAACACCACTATCTATCTTTACATAGATTGCTTGCAGTCCATAACTCTACTAAATGTGGTTCTGTGAAAAAGTTTTTCAAAGTAAAAGAAGAAACTGCAATAATGAAACAGAGTATACAATTCAATTAAATCAAGTTTCCAAGTACCACAAGTCACATGAGAATATTACTGTTAAGATGATATATACCATATCAAGATGCACCTTGTTTTAAAAAAGGGATTTTCAGGGTTAAAAAAAAGGATGATAATTAGAAAAGAGTTTATTAACAACTCAAAAATGTTGATAATGTATTTAAAATGAAATATAATAAAACTATAAAGGAAATTTAAAATTTTCATCACAATAATGTTTCTTCCTGCTTTCCTCATTTAAGCAGAACATTACTCTGACATTTCTTCCGACTCATCTGATGAAATTGAAGCATCTTCATTACTTGATTCACTATTGTGCCAAAGAATGTCATCTTGCATTCCATCTTTTGCATTGGATAAACACATCCGGTTTGGCTGTTTCTGAATTTCACGCAAAGCTACGTGAGGGCTATCTGAGCTAGCCTTCCCTAGTCTAGCAGTATAAGACTAGAGAGAAGGCAGCTAGTCATCACCATCCATAGCCAAATCTTGGGCTACTATTTTACCAAAGAACAGTGGGATTGACTGTCACCTTATGCCCCCACAGCTGAAAGGATGAGCATGTTTGGTGTGATGGGGATTCAAACCCATGACCCTCAGATGACAAGTTGAGCACCTTAACCACCTGGCCACACCAGGCCTATCAACATTTTGAAAATGATATTCTAATAATATTGTCTGACACTTCTTTCCAATTTTTTAAAATCCATTCCACTATTTATTTTACCACTCAATGCCAAAGCATGATTGTATTTATTCAGCCAAGCATCATAATGCTTATGGATATGATCTTTGAATGACTTATTAATGGACCCATTAAAAGGTTGTAACTGACCTGCCATTCCACCAGGAATTATTACCAGATCACTGTTTTTGTTTCTTAACCTACTCTTGATTTTATCAGAGAGATGACCATGAAATGCATCCATTACAAGCATGCTCCATTGCTTTAAATATGCACCACACCAATGTTCCCATACACATCCCAACCACTCTTCCATTAACTCTGACGCCATCCATGCATTTTGTTTTGTGCACAAACTATTACATATTTGCAAAACTTTTCTTTTGGTAATGTTTTTCTGTTTAATTCATTTCCGTCTGCAATTACACATAGCATGACACTAACTCTTAACTTTTCAAAACAAGTGGTTTTGGTTATAACCTGTTTTTCTCCTTCGGCATTTACAATGTAGTTGCTCGGCATGTCGAAAATAACTATTGTTTCATCTGCATTACTAATTTGGTTTAGGGAAGATTGATACCTTTGGTGTAGACATACCGTTGATATTCAGTGAGTTTTGTTTCAAAATCTGACGACAATTTTTGACTAATTGTTGTCATTCGCTGTAATGAAAAAGCTTCTCTTTTCATAAATTTTTCACACCAGCCATGACTAGCCTTGAAACAAATACCACTATTTCCTGCACATTTATTTTGCTTTTAACATTAAGATGTCTCTCGTTACAGGCAGTCATTTATTTTTTAACTCTCTGAAATACGTTAAAATGGCAGCATCAGTTTCAGGATGTCTTCCTTTTCTTGGGCCAGAAAACAACTTGGTTTTCATACCATGCCAATGACGTACATTTGTCTCTTTCACTGTATACTTTTTACGGGCTGCACGATTCCCAATCTGTTCGGTGGTACACAAAATAACTTTTCTTTTGAATTCGGCATCGTACGTAAAACGCTTTTCCACGGGTAAAAAATGCAATAAAAATAACCACAAAATAGCATCTGAACAACAGGAAAGTCAGACAAAGACTGAGGACGGTGTATCCAACTACACCACTAGAGGCACTGACATCAGCAAATCTGACGTTTTGTACATGTTTTTAGTCTTTCTAAGCTATTTTTAAAATCTAGTTGAATCTGTTTGCTAATGCAGGATCTTTTCGAAAATCTTTGTCCAAGGAAAATGATGTTTTTGAGACTTTCAAAGAGCAAAAATAGGTGCATCTTAAGTTCAAAGTAATATAGTAATTTTAGTTTATCATCTTTATGAAGAAGGAAAACTTAAGTTTTTTCTGCAGATCTTCATGTACTAGTTGTTGAGAATCATTAATCTGTTATTTTTCTATGTCTAATAAGTAGGATCAAGTTTTTTTACTGATGGAACTAAAGGGTAAACCCACTTTTTAATCCTTAAATTAGCTATCTCTTTTTAACAATAGGTGGGGTTAACATATTGTATCAAACTGAATAACTTTGTTTTTGCCTGTTACAACACTTGAGGTAAAGTACTGAGCATAAAAAGAGCAAGTGAAATTGCTCATTTCCTAATCACAATAAATATAAAAACTATTCACATACCATAACTTGATATATCAATTCCACATATTCTTAAATAATGGATCCTTTCATTTCTAGAAATATAACAACGTAATGAAATCTTTCCTCTCCACCCACACAGCTTGATACAGAACTCTTCCTCCATCCTAAAACAAAATAATGTAAGAAAAAGCAACTTTTAATGGTAGAAACTTATAAAGATTGCATTAAAATGAGCAGATGGAAGTTAAAAAATTGTTAATTTTTATTTTTCACAAAACCATCTGTTTCAAGATAAATTTGCTGCTTATTTATTCCATAGTGAGGAATACTGCATCATGAAAGAGCAATTGTTTAACTATTTAAGTAATATCCTATTTATAAAAATAGCTATTCTTGTAGTTAACATATACACATAGGATCGAGCTTATGTAAAAAAATATATGCAGACTTACCCTTCATTTGCAGTATGGATAACAGCCACACATCCGACATCTTTCAAAAAATAGAATATTATTTCAATGTTTAATGCATCTTTTAATTTTAAAGTAAATTTATCAGTTCTACTTTATATTACTTGGTAATATAACAAATGGTAACTAAAATTGATAAAGGCTTCATAACCATACACTCACACATTTTGACAAGAGAGAAAATTTACCATCATGCTGTTCTTAAATAAATGCACCCACATATTGGAGATTAAATGAATAAACTGTGGGTGCAATGGGAATGAATAGTAATTGAATTTAACTTCCTAAGTGCAAGAGAAATTACATAAAATAATGAATACCTTCAACATCTAAAAACGTACATATTAAGCTTGACTTACTATACACTCTTGAAATGTTAAAATATATTCATTTATATATACACATATATAATTAGTTATTAACAATTTTGGTGGCATAAGAGTTTTTTTTTTAATGAAACAACATTTAGGTTTAATGATTATAATCACTCAGATGCAGAAAATAATATAGCTATAACACATGTACATCTTATGATCCTTTTTTTCTAGTTAATATGACTTCAGTGACTATTGAATAGAAGGATATACTGCCAATAAATTAATGACAGTGGCACATTTGATGTCTTTTTATTAAAAATATGTTGTTTCTTCATCTTGTATTGTTTTCATTGTATTTCAAATTTAGGCTCATGCTATAATATATTAACCTAAATTAGCATTATGATAAATTATGCAGAATGTTGTTCTAAAGTAAAAAGTGGAGATACATATATAGCAAAGTTAATACATATACTGATACAAGATGCATTTGAACAAGTAGGTTTTTCAACATGGATGGAAGTTTACCTAAAACAATGGAAAAAATTACAAGTAGTTAATAAAATAAGTCATCAGTGTACTAGTACTGACTCAGAACACAACAAAATTATTTTGACTATCAAGTAGGTTGCATTTTAATCTTTATACATTGAACCAAAGACAATTAATGTAAGTATCAGAAAGGAACTTCTGAATAAAAATAACCCCCAATGGTCTCTTATTAGTAAAGAAACTAAAGGTTGAAGTTTTCAAGCTACTACCTTGATACTGTACACTGGAGAGAACAAAAAATTTATCTGTGACGTGTTTGATACAGCTCAAAATAAAGTACCAGGGTTAACAAAGGCATGAAACAAGTTTTCTGATATCATGATGAATGTTAAATGCAAGACAGATTTTCACATGGTGTTAATGATGTTACAGTTTTTGGTACAGTGCAAAAAATTACAAGATGAGAAATCACTGTAAATAAAATAAAGTTGTCTGACAGAAGTTGGCATTCAGCACTTATGTAGATTTCTGATCACGAGGCACAGAAAAGATTAAATGTTTGTACTATTAAATAATACCCTTCATTCAATCCTGTTACTGAAACAGATGAATACAAGTATGGTGTCATCCTGTTCCTAAAATTTCTGGTAGTTTCCTCATGGCCCTTTTTTACACCAGCTTTCAAATCAATAATAAAAAAGTAGGAACACTAAATCCAAATGTTTTGCCTTTGACTTTACTTTTACAATAAGCATTTTATAGATAAATAAAACACTTTTAAAACATTATTTTTTACTACAGTCTGTTCTACTGTATGATATGATGCAAACATACAATTAAATATTACTTTATTGTGACTAAAATTTTTCTCAAGCAATAATATTTATAATATAGTTTATTTAATATTCACAATAACTCTCTTTTGTGGTTTTTAACTTTCACATAAAAATGAAATTAAAAATATATCAACTTTCCTTTAAGTAAATTTAGAAAAAAAGTTTGTATACAGCATACTGTTTTTATAAGTAATACTTTTCATACTATATGCCTTTGCAATCAGGTTGTGCAACTGAAGTGACATATTGGTAAATTCACCTACTGTAGGCCATGAATTTGTTCTTTATTTCACTGGAACTATCATTTGCAATAATAAACACATTGAAAAATAACAAAAGTTAATTCCATACAAATAATAAGTAATTTATGGTATGTGTTTAAGTGCCCTAAATATAGCCATGTCATGCTACCAACATCCCTAGGTTTCCAAAGCTACACATACATTGTAGATCCACAACTATTGTAGAATGATTACAGGTAACATTTTTCTCAGTACTTTTAAACTTTCTAAAAATTCTCTTGCAATTCCTCACCAATGTCTTGAACTGTTTTCTGGGTTTCCTCTGAAAACTGAAAACAAAGTGGATACTCTTCAGTCAACAGCACCTTTAAATCTTCCAGAGACACATGTAAACATCGGCTCTGAACAAATGGCATCATTGTAGGAATTCCCTGTTTTTGTGTAATATATGATAGTATCAGTTTGTCACAAGTTTAATAAATCAGTTAATTATATATAGAATTTTCATAATATTATACAGTTGCATTTTATATGTTAGTTTTAAATATATTGTGATTTTTTTGTAGTTCTTATTTTTTTCCAATTATGGCTTCCTAATGTGAAAGCTTAGCTCTGAGATATTCTAAATTAGATTAACAGGAAATTACAGACATCTGAAGCTAATAGCAGTAAAAAATACTGATAAACCAAATATACTACAGAAAACAAACTAAACTGTAATATTCTATAACATTTTGTAACACAAATTCTGTTCCTGGATAATGTGTTATTTCTTAATTGCTTATGTTGTAAAAGTACAGAAAATGGCCACTATTCCCTTCAAACTTTGCTTTTGTGACCTGAATAATGAAATTTAGAAATTAACCTATTTTCTACGTAAAAACGGGCAAATTTGACCATTTTCATTTACATAAGGTCTGAATAAAACAACATATGAATCAAGATTTACATGTATTTATAGTAAAGTTATACAAAAATGTTCAGAAGTGAGTAGTTTTTCGAGATTTGTTACTGTAATGTAAATCACTTTCACATATCAGCCCCCAAATACAGTATCCCATCATGTTTTCATTATATGCTCCCAGGTCACAAAAGCAAAGTTTAAAGAGGAAAATAGGTCTTTTCCATTTACTTTAGGCATAAGCAATTGGGAAATAACACTTTCTGTCCAAGAACAAGAAAAATTTTGTTACATAGTGTTATTATTTCTTACTTTTAAAACTTAAGTATGGGTTTCTCTTTAAAAAAAAAAAACATTTAGAGCTTTCTCTGAACTCTAGTAATCTAAAGTTATGCTGATTAGACTTTATTTAAAAATACAAAGTACATCTCTTAAAAATACTTTACAAAAGGAACAGATCATAGTAACTTGAATTAAGTACAAATATAAACCAAAGTAGTAGTAGCATGTACACAGTCAATTTACTCAGCCAATCAACAGGAACAGAGTAACAAAACATGAACAAGTAATATATTACTTGTTTATTACTGTATAGCATTCTTCAGAATTCTTGAGAAAGCTTTTGTACATTACAAATTAAACAGTATAGTTCAAGCTACTGTGCTGGTGTCAAAATCTCACATGTTTGTCTGTTGCAACTAAAGATAAATAAATATATACATTTCATTATCATATAAAAAAATACAAAGAAGTATTGATTTCTTGTGGTTTCACTCTACTGTTATTGCTATAGAATTACATAAAGATCAGTAAATAAACTAGAAAGCTTTCACAAAAAGCTTTTATTTATTAAAAAACGTTTGAATTTGCCTAATTAACACTTTTTACATCAATATTCAGAGTGTAAGGATCACAATAACATCAACAGACTACAAGTGCTTTTTACAAACTGACATACTGTCTTTAATACAGTTAATTTAACAATATTCACTGTAAAGTTCTCTTTGAATTCATAAGTCAATCATTTTACACTTGTACTTACTTCCTGGCAAAGACGAAAACAACATTTTGTCTCCTTGTTGTCAATTCTGCTGAAAACTTTGACTCCTGTATTGACAATCTGAGGGAAAATATTGATGTTGACATTGAGATAGTATTTTCTGCCATGTATGTTAACACCTATAAGTATTATCATGATTCATTAGATGTTACAAACATTTGAGTTACAGCTGATTCGTTTTGACAACCTGAGAAAAAACATTCATCATTTTTGACTACATTAAATATTTTGATAATCTGAGATCAGATAGTCATAATTTTATTTATAGTGTACATTACACCCACAAAAAAATTCATTGTTGATTATGTTACGATTTTACATTAACCCCTACGCACATGATCTGGTCCATTGGACCAGTGTCATGCAAGATAATTAATGTTTAGTATAATTCTAAATTTACTAGGTGAATTATCTTTAATTTGGCAATCTTTCAGTAAACATGAAAAATCAGGATTTTTAATTATTTTCAGAATAGCTCTGTCACTGAGTTTATTAAGTTGATCTCATTCACTCTCCAACTGGTCTGAATGCAAGGTGATTTTCATGTTATGAATACATATACCTCTATTAATCTTGCAGTTTTTATATTTTATTTTCACAACCTCCAGAATGGCTTAAATAGATAAGTTTTTGGTAAAACTGTACTTTGTCTGCCATTTTTGTTTAACCAAACACTAACTATATCAAAATCATAGTTCATGATTAACGTACAATAAAAACTGTAAAGTATGAAATAAACAATACTCTCTTCTTCTTCTGATGCATAATTTCACTTGTCTTATGTAGTTCCTATCTCAAAAATTTAAAATGCTAACCTTTTCAAATTTTTTTTTTATATATTTATGGTTTTATTGTTGTAGTATCTACAGCTGAAAGTATTTCTTGGATTTACACACTTTAAGATAAGTAAGTGACCAACATATTTATGAGTGCAAACCTTAACTGAGCTAAGTCTCACTTTTTCACTAAGTTAGTTCTTCAAATAAAAATTCTTGAAGCTTTCAACTATACATTTTATAACCCAAACATGTTAAAACACAATTTCTGTTTAGAGCAGTAGAAAAACACAATTACAAAAAATGAAACTGAAGCCAAGTATATGATTACATGCACCAAAATGAGCTAAAACCTCCTAACAAATCTTACAAAATAATTCAGAGAAAATTGTCTTTAAAAAAAACAACAAGATTAGATAGTAGGGGTGTAGCACAACTGTGCAATTAGTGGGACACTCAGAAGATTATATATAGATAGAAAAAAATATTACAATTTAAGCATGGGATTGAGACTAACCCTTTAAAGAATACAAAACTGAAATTTGTTTTTTTATATATATTCATAAAAGTCTAAATTATTTCACACAATTTCCATCAAACTTAGTCTAAAAAGTAAAAATTACATTGAGTAGAATTACAATTATTGTCATATTTACCAAAATCATATCAGATGATTACTGATCACATTTTAATTTTTTAAAACACTGGACAATTTTATTCTATAACGATTTTTCATAAAGTAACTGTTCAAAGACAGTGTAAGTATTACTAAACACTAAAAAGCTTGATGTCATGTTTGCTTTCTGAGGTTCAATTTTAATGAAAAGTGAGTTTATGTTTTATTACTGACCCTAAAGCTAATTTAAAACACACAAACATATTTTTTGGACCAAATTGAATCATGAGTTAAATGCTGCTCTCTTGGATTTAACTGCATTTAAGGATGCAAGGCACATGTACATATTTTTACTCAAACACAGACCAATCTGTCTGAAACAAACCAAAAGTAGCAAGATTCATCACTCCATAGTATGGTTTTGTTATTTTGTTATCAAATTTTGATCTTCAAGCTCTAAGAGAGCTAATGCTTAGCATCCTTAAATGCAGTTAAATTTAAATCCAAGAGAGCAGCATTTAACTCATGATTCAGTTTGATTAGCTTTATAAAACTTAAAACTAAATAACATGTTGTTTAACTAAAAGCATTATTTCATTTTGACTTTATAAAACACCAAGATGTAAGAACTAAAAATTACATAATTTACTTAATTATATCAAATGACTACTTTTCTAGGTTATTATGCACATTGAACATTAAATATGTACTCAAGAAATGTTTTAATCTTGTAACTAATTATATACCTATATCTATACTGTGAACTACTGGTAGGGATTCATAAACTGTCTCATATTGAATAATTCTATGCTTTTGGTCGTTATGCTACTGAGTGTAAAGAACTGCCTCTCCCCCCAAAGGGGATAGGGGAGAATCTGTATGAACTTCATTGATTATTTTACAGTTAAACTTGAAAACTTACATGCATTAAAATAAAGCTCACAGATGTATTATCACATACTTAACCCTTTCACAATGGGTCAGAGTTCAAAAGCCATGTCGTTATGTTTGTTGACTTGCATTCAAAATTTTATTGAACTACTATTTTATAAATTTATGTTGATAAATCTGGAATAATATTGTAGATTATACTTCAAACTTTAATATTATATATGAGTTAATTTCTTAATTTCAAAGTAAATATTAAAGGAACGCATCTAAATATAGATTTAGTCACATGGTATATTGAATGCATCACTGTTTAAAATTAGATATTTGTGATGTCAAAATACTCTAGTTTTGTACGAATTAGGAATTCAAGTTACTAATATTATCAAGCTATAATATATCATTAGAACCTCATATATTTTTATTTTGCTGAGATATGGCTTATGTATTGAATGGTGGCCCCATTCAGCTCTTTCAATTTTTTTGAAATGGTACCTTATATACACTTACTTCAATATTAGAATCCCCCAGAATAGTTTTCACCCTAATTTAACCTTTGAAAACACTAAATCATTCTTTTGATCCAAGATTTCAATGAGACGTGTTGTCTTTAGTCTGCTCGAAATTTCATATTTTTTAAAATCAAAATAAATCTTAGTTACTAAGCTTAATAAATTATAGTGGAGTCATAGTATTCATGATTTTTTTGGTTATTCAAGTGTATATACAAGACCTAAAAATTTTTTTTAATATCCTCAACATGCAAAGTTTTAAATGGCTTAGCAAGCTATGTCCAGCAGCAACCGAGTACAATTGGTCGTAGTGAGAAGAGATAATTGTTTGCTTTAGTTCTGGATTTTTATGTTCTATATTTTAAGAAAAATAAGTTTAGTAATTTCTTTCTAAATAGTAATAATCCATATATATATATAATTGAAACATAACCATATATTTCAAAATACTAGTCCACTAAAACACAGCCAAGTTTTATTTTACATTACTGGATACCGACCTGAGTGCACATATACAACATCAATACAAGTTATGTAATGTTAAGTAGGCATGATTGGAAGGTCAATATAATAAAAAATAATAAATATATATGTATGTATATATATACAGAGTTATGATACTTAAGCTACTTAGACTGCACATTTGTATTTTTATGTCATTATATGTAGTCATTCTTGCATGAAAAAAGCATAATATATATTCATTCCTTAATTTTTTCTTGGTGGTTACAAGGTTGGTCAATTGACAGACCCCACAGTTACAGTATAGTAAATAACATAAAGTCTTACTGAGAACAAATAATTGAAATGTATTTAGGAGGTTTCAGAGATTACACAAATAATATTTGAGATTTTTGGGATGAAGAACAGCTTTTTTTAATCACAACATGAAATCACTTTGCACTCAGACTAGTAATGAAATAGATTCTATTTTCACAAACAAATTTTTAGTAAAATAATTTCATTAAAATATCTGATTTTTTTTGTATACAACATACTTGTAACCTTTACTAAACACCTACCAAATGTTTTGAAGATATACATGCTGTATTAAATGTTGTAATGGAAATACCTAAAGTGTGCAAATGTGTAGACAAACTGGTGTACATTATACTGAGTCTGTTGCAAAAGGATTAACATTGTGATGTATGCATATCTTCAAGAATTTCATGTTGAGAACCTGACAACTAGGAGCTACTGAACTAAACTGAAAGTTATTGCATGAAGTGGATACCTTTACATGACCAGAGTTGTTTTCTGCTATCTGTTTTGCAGCTTCTGAGACAAAGTAAATGTTTCTCATTTTGCCTAACTGGCACCTGCTGAGAAGCTGTGCATAGGGAAATGTCGGTTTGAGGTTGTAGAAATGCCTAGAATGAAAAAAAAACATCAATACAGATATATAAGAATTATTTCACTAATTTTCTCAATCAGTTCAACAAATGGTAGTTTATGATTAGAATAAAAAGCCATCTAGAAATTCTTTTAACAAGTTATATTCAAGTAAATTTTAATAGTAAAAAAAACAAAATGTAGTATACACACCAAAACTCACAACATATATCATGTCTATTATACATACGTATATCAACACACATTAATAGCATAACATAGTACATACACACCAATGGCACAAAAAATAAACATTTTTAGGACTTGTAGCACCTTGTAATTGTACATTACATGTAAGTGTATAATTCTGTTTCTTATCGAGTTGTTCAAAATCATGATAATCATGCTAACAAACTTACTTCTTTAAACCTCTGATATAGAATGTTTGATGAAATTCTCCTTCCTAATCTGGGAAGGGATGTTTGTCTTACTCTTTAAGTGTTTCCTGTGTTACTTTATTCAGAAGTATTCAAACACCACAATAATGATGCTGCAAGGTAAGTTTTGTCCTGTGTTAATATGCTCAGAAGTATTTAAACGCCACAATAATGATGTTGCAAGGTAAGTTTTGTCCTGTGTTAATTCACTATGAAGTATTTAAACACCACAATAATGATGCTGCAAGGTAAGTTTTGTCCTGTGTTAATTTACAATGAAGTATTTAAACACCACAATAATGATGCTGAAAGGTAAGTTTTGTCCTGTGTTAATTTACTATGAAGTATTTTAATACTAGTAACGATGCTTAGCAGTTTCTCTAAATCAACAAGAGTAACCAGATAGACAGCATACCTCTTGCCCCACCTGTACATTACAAAACTGCAAACATTTATATTGGATAGCATCATATTTCAACTTTGAAAACTCAGAAAAAGTCTTTTCAGATCCAAAATTATCAGTGATCTGGATCGTTTCTGCAGGATAATGAGGAGTCTCAAAATTAGTGTCAATGAAATTTGGTGCAAATTAAACACATTTTACAGAGTTATTAACTCAAAACCTCAAAAAATGCCCTATCTTCCCATTATAAAAACTGCTTCAAAGTGTCCCAGAATTTGGATTTTTTTGTGATACTCTCACCCCTGTCCCCCTGGGTAACTAATAAGACACTTCTTATATTAATACTAATTCTTTATAGATCCCAGTTGCTCAATGTTTATAATAACATAATGGAACACAAGAAATAACAGTTTGGAATGAGTACACAGAACCTATGCTGTTTGATGCACAAAAATGTAGAGCTATTAAACTTACAAACATAAAAGCAATAATTACTGATCAACATAAATTACATTCAGGTATAACGTAGTTTCCAGTATGACGTTACTTTTATGTTTAGTAATAATAATCACGATCACTCATCTAATTCTCCAAAATAACTAAATAGTATTTGTGTTTCCATAAACCTTGAAGTTTGTATGTAGATTAACATATCTAATAATTAAAATTGAAACTAAAATTAGTAAAAAGCTATGGAATAAAATATTCACCTCTGAAGCAAGTGTTTGACCAGAATGCTAACACAGTCATTCTGAGTATCTTACACTGTATGAGAATTCTCATATTTAGAGAAGTTGTTTCAATGGGCTCTCAAGAAAGACTATCCATATTTTTTTCTTCGAACTTAATTAAACTAATAAAATTCACAACATTTCTTTTGCTAAATATGAAGACATTTCAGGCTTCTGGTAGTTCTATGTTTTCTTTCTATACAATAAAACTATATTAAGCTAAGATTAAAAAAAAGACAAATATATTCATCACATGATCTTGCATTTCATTTGGTGTTGAGGTATCTTGCTTGTAAGCATTTAAATGTTAAATATAAACATTTTTGATAAATATATTTTTATGCATATCCATGATTTAATAAATACACAAGTTATATTTAAAAACTATCAGCAAATACCATGCTAACCTGAAAATGTGCTTATTAAACTCAGTTTTACTGTAAAGTGAACATATTTTTGGTAGATAACATCTATTATAAACATGTTACAAGTCAGATGTTATCAAACATGTAAATCCTGATTCTCTATATAATCTTTACATGTTTTTGTCATATGGATGAATACACTTTATATGTATATTAAAGCTTATATCAATATATCATAATTAATCCAAACTTAACACACACATTAGGAAGCATTCTTATCTCATTATATCTTTAACAAATGTGCAAAAAATCAGTATTTATTAAGATATATACAATTAATTTTATGGAAAATGAGAACCATGAAGAAACAATGAATGCTTTGAAGTTTTACTAAAAGAATAATAAATGTTTACATTATAAATCAAGAATTTTGCCCAACTGAAAATGATATAGCATTACTTGGTTGACTAAAGTACACACCAGATGTGTAAATATAGCTTTTAAAATAAGATATATATATTTCCATAGAAACTTTTAACTGACAAAGAATGCATTTAGAAATAAGGATATCTGCTGTCATGGCTAAAGGTGCTCTCCTACTGACTACCAGTATTCAAAAACTAGCTTTTCCTTTTTTAGCAGAATCATAAAACTTTATCCACAAATATTTCTTGATACCACTGTCTCTTTAAAATATGGCCTACTGCATATTGATTTTTAAACTGACACATAGTTCACAAAATCTTCAAAGCTACCATTCCACCCTATTCCACACTAAACAAAACTACAATTATAATCTAAGTATGAAGGCATTCTGCACTAAGAAAAAACATGTAACAAAAAATGTGTAAAACTAAAACCAACAATAACACAGTCAGGCTACACAGATTTCAAAATTTATGAACAGTATATTCAGGCTTAAGCAAAAGTTACTTGAGATATCTCAGAGAATAAAAGTACCCCTATAGTACAAAAGCTGCACAACTATTGTTACCTTATAAAACAAAGAAACAACAATAACTTCTTAGGTAGTTCTACTTCTACCCTTTTCTGTTTATTTATAATTATTTGTAGTTTAAGATTTCTCTTATATTATACATGAAATCTTCTAATGCTTTTTGAGAAATTTTTTTGCCTATTTTCCCCTTCCTATATTAATTATATTTATTTCTCATCTTGCTTCCTTTCCATCCATGAAAAATCATTCCCATACAATACTCAAGATGCACATTTCCGTATTCAAGGATACAGAAGTCCATGAAAATCCTTAAGGCTAAATGCTGATGTTTATCATGTGTTCAGTGCAATCAACGAGCATTTGCTATTCAGGTTTCCATTATTGTATGTGTTTCTCAAGTACTGTGATTATGTGCCTAGTACATATAAACCTACATAAGCCACGTACATCATATCCATTTATTACTCATGATACATACTGCTTTTATAAATCATATACATCTAGTGCCTAATATATATACAATATGTATAAATTAACAAATTCTGCAAAATACCAATACATGCCATACACCAGATACTTTTATATGTATATTATTAACATAAGTTTCTTATCATTCCAATGTTACATTAACTCTTTTCCATGGCACAATGTTACCTAAATTCACTCAGTGATATACAAATCACAGAAATCAAAATAACCAAAGGCTAAAAAAAAAGTAATTTGCTTGTTTGTACAGTAGCCATTCAACACACAAAGGCAAGAAGACAGAATTAGAACACCCACCAATACCAAACATAAAGTTTTTTGTTATGTGGAACTCTTTTTTTTTTTTTTTAAGACCTTGCTACAAGCCTCAGAAGCCACTGGTTTCACATGGAATTGAAATGCACTGATTAGCATGTTATAACTGGTTGTTCACAGAAAAATTAACTTCAGTTTATTTGGTTGGTTAAAGAGCAAAGCAACCGATTGGTTTATCTGTTATGTGTCACATGTAAAGATCACAAAAAGCACTCCACCTTTCTACCAAGAAACCAAAGGAGCACTTATTTCAGTACAAGGGTGTTTTACCTTTGCAGTTTTTCTCATATGTTAATATCAGTATTTTTTTTACACACTTCTACAATGTTGTTGTTTTACTCACCTTACTTCACTCCAAGCATTCTCATCACCTCTAAAGAATAAAAAGGGATCTTCTTTGTAACCCCACACTCTTTTTTTCTTACGAGGTGGCATCCTTAGTAAATGTAAATATTTGTTAATTATATCACAAAAACAAACTATTTCATAAAAAACTCATTAAATAAAACAAGAGAAAAACAAAACAGTTTTTGATAAAATTTGAAGTGTGTGCCTAGTTATCTTAATCCAGTCTGTAAACTATTGAAAGAATAATATGATAATGAATTTGACTGTAACAAACATACCCTCTAAAAGCACTCAACAACTTTGAAGCATATAACAAAACAAAACAAAAATTACTACTTACTTATTTTTACATTATAACAGGATAGAATAACTAATTTACTTTGGAAGGTGTTTATATTATTTTTAGAACTTAAAATTTGTGTTGAGAACAACACATACCTACAAACCACATGTACAATCACAAACCCTGAAGCAAATATAAATGTCTATCAGCTTTAATATAAATACTGGACTTACATATACTTTCAAAGCATACTTCTAAAGTTTTTTTTCTGTATTTTTTTAAAAAAATGAAACCCTGGTAATGAATTTGTAGCATTAGAGATAAGCACTAAGTAGAATCTGATAATTGATTAACTTTTGGACTCAATAATAATTACATTTAACTAATCTATCTGCATTAGGCTTAGATACTTGGAATAATCAAAAATATTAATAGTCAATAAACTTACCTTGATTAGACAATTATGTTCAAAAACTGTGACACTAATAATTTAAGATGAACAGTCTTGAAATAATCAAAATAATAATGGGAAATTATGACAGCAATATTTAAATTACTTGGATAGTTAAAATAATCCAAATCCATTAAATGATTATTTTACATGAAATTAATTGAGGTAATCAATTGCAATGATTAATTGATTCATCTCTAATTAGCAATTTTTGATATAACAGGGTAAAAAAATGCAATTTTAAATGTTAAAAAGCAACACATTATTGTTGTTTTCTATAATACATTTAAGGTTAATGCTATAATCATTGAAAAAATGTGTTCAAGTAAAACAATGAACATACATTTTCGGTTCACTTGTATCATCGTCATAACCTAAAATAAAAAAAATACAAACACAAAAACACTATATCAATATAGCTATAAAAAATATTTTAAAACTAACCAATACTTTTTCTAAAACTGTCCAGACTATTATAATTTTATTTCCTTCTTTAACCTTTATGGAAAGTTGAATCTGATGGGTAATGCAATCAAAAAAGTATTTTTTAAAAAAACGACAAAATATTATAAAATGTGCAAGAGCTTCTTTCCTATTATCTGATCATTAAACTGTGAATGAAGTATTTTGATAATAATATATCATTTATTTTATTCTAAACTCTTTCTGTTTTGCTATGGTGAAAATGCTGAAATAATCTATTTTGACCACTGACCACAGTAACTTAGTTGTTCTCTGCTACTATTACATTTATAATAAAGTTATGTTTATCAGTGATGACGAGAGAACCTACTTGTAGAGAAAAATATATATGTAAAAATGGCTGGTTTGGGTCGAGAAAATTTTTATGTAGAGGAGCGAACAACATTTCGATCTTCATCGTTCATTTTCAGGTTCACAAAAAAAGAAAGAGGTAACTGACCCATAGCTGACCACATATTTGAAGAAGCCTTACTTATACAACAACTCAAGCCCAAAATAAACCAATACAAAGGAACACCTTTATACCTATATTAATAAATATAATCAAACATCTAAGCATGCCCTCTACATTCCTACACTCAGTTACACAACTCCCTTTAAACATGTGGTCAGCTATCGGTCAGTTACCTCTTTCTTTCTTTGTAAACCTGATGATGACCGAAGAAGGTCGAAACGTTGTTCTCTCCTCTACATAAAGATTTTCTCAACCCAAACCATCAGTTTTTACATATATAAAGTTATGTTTATGTTGCATCTTACTCTGATTCCTTGTGTTGTTTAACATCTTAATTCACAATATGCTTTCAGTGGTACATAGTATACACAGAACCAGTTTGTTATATACAGAAGATATGTCATATTATCACACAAAAATAAATGTTCATAATTTCTATAAACTTTGCTCCTATTAGAAATATTTAGTGTGCACTATTCTTTACACTAATGGAGAACTTGTTTGTCAGCTGAAGACCACCTATATAACCTAACTAGTATAAATACCCCCACTCCACTGTAGGTTTCAAAGGTCCCCTCATGGTTAACAGAGACTCAGATGTACTAGTTAAATTCCTCCTCCTAATATCCCCAATTACTTTTACAGCTACTTCTAAGAGGATTCCATAAATAAAAAAGCTCTGTTAGGGTACTGGCATCTAAGCACATGTGCATATTTGATCCCACTATCTTGTGAGTGGAAGTATGAACACAATTTCAACCATGTTGTTCTGAGGATCCAGAGGGAAATAGAAACAGAAAAAACAATTCCACATTTGAGTTCAGTGATGCTGAAAACTTACTCCAAAAACCACAATCATGCTTGGTGATCTTTCAAGTATGTATTAGCTCCCCTCCCTTTGTAATGTGCTTGCAATATAGACAAGACTACCATGAATCTGCCTGATAAGCTTGGTCCTGCTAGTTTGTAAACTGTTGGAGGAGTTTGTAAACAAGCAAACAAATACACAATGTAAATATGTGTTTTTAACCCCAAGTAATAAGCAATTTAACAGTTTCTAAACACTATTAAACTTCTATAAAGAAAAGCTCTCAATGATATTGATATATATACACAATTTCAAAAGAACCTAAAAAGTACTACATACAGAACAAAACAAATAATATCCCAATAACAATATTATTTTAAGTTATTTTCTATCTGCACATTGTACACCACAGGGAGCAGCATGCCAGATTTTAGTATTTGAAATCCACAAACTTACAAGTGACCAAATGTAGGACCTTAATAACAAAACCTGACAATGAAAATGATTGTGCTAAAGAAACTGAAGACAAAATTATTAGTTTTAAAAGTATTCTTAAACATTTCTGTTTAAAAACTGCAAAATGAAATAAAAATGATAATTTAGAATTAGTTCTCATTTTAACACCCATTCTGTAGGTCAAGAAGACATGCTTAGGAATCAACTCATGAAATTCTAAATGGCTATTTGAACTCCTTGTTACAATATCAGTAATACAAATCATCCACTGCAGTGGGTAAATTCACGTTAATTTCTAGGTCACCAGGGAATAAAACTTGTACCCCCATACAAGATCCCACAAAAATACGTGGTAGTGATTGTTAACCAATGCAAGATCTAGTTCTTCAGCTCTATAAAACTCCTCTTTCCATGTTTTCCAAGAGTTCTATCAATAAAAATGGTCAAAGAAGCTCAACAAAACTTAATTAAGGTGGAATAAGAGTGGTTTCTGTTTGAACCCTTCTATCATTTTGTGTAAGAGGAACACAAACTGATTAACCCTCTGAAGCTCCATATCTTTGTTCCTGAACATTAACAAGAGGTAAGTTATTTTGACTTTCTTTTTCAGGTTAACAAAACAAGTCATTTATAGAGTGGATGTTTGTAGTTCCAACTTGAATAGTAGAAACTGTACTAACCTCTGTAGCTCACTCAATCCACCAAACGTGGTCTCACTGACTCAGATTTGGTGTCAAAAAAGCATTAAACAGGTTTAACAACTATATACATACAAAAATCTTAATCAACATACCTATGATATTTCAGCAAACAGCAAAGATCTGCTAGAAATCCTATGGAAATTTCTTTTAAATTTGTGCATTTCAAATAGCAAAACATATATTTACAAAATGTGATTTGTTATTAATCACAGTGGATTCAGAACACTCAGTGTATCGCATAATTTCACAATTACATCATGTGTTTATGAGCATTTACAGTTATAGAGAACATAGAACTTAATTTTTTTAAACTTAATATCAGCCACACAAACTAGCCCAGCATCTTGTTGTGGATAAAAAAAATCAGAATTGGGTTGATTTGATTACACAAAAAAGATGTTTTTGACACTACTTTTATGATCTGGGTCACTGGACCAGTAAACTGGCAAAACCTATAGCAGCCAAAATGGTGAAGTAAACTCATAAATGTAAATTAGAACAATGCTTGAAATATTATAATTGTGGTTGTGAATGTGATGGTTTAAGTTTCTGTTGTGTGTGTGTTTTTCATTTTCATATCAGAAGTTGTGAGAAGTTTTTTTCATCCTGATCTATCAAAATAACCCCAAATCACCAGTTTCTGGAATAACCAATCTGTTGATCATCCTTGGCTCAGTACTAAAAGATGCTGGGCTGACATTTATGGTAGGTGTTAAATAATACAGTTCTAACAAACAATTTTTGCAAAAAACAAGAGAAACGAATGATTAAAAAAAAGGAAATTCATAAGAAGTAAAGTACAGGAATGATTTTGGAAAAAAATCAGAAGAGTTAGCAGACATGTAAAAAACCTACTATAAAATTATTAAAACCCAAAATACCAACAACTGTACAAGTTAGAACTGAACATGAATACCTTCTGCACTCATCCCAGAATGGTCTCTTTCTACTATCTTTGGTTCCCATGGTAATCTCTCTACTTTTTTCTGAAGAACAGCTACAAAAAAGGCTCCAGTATCTTGATGGTGGGGTAGGATTCGAATGCTATAATGAAATGCAAAGACATTAACTTTACCCTTTTGATTCCCTTACATTAATACCATTGCTGTTTTATTTTTAGGTGTGTGTATTTGGTTTGTATGTCATTCACTACTGGTTGTTTGACATATTGCACTGTATTGAGTAATTATATGTTTTTGCCTATTATAATACTCAGAGCAATTAACCAAACAAAATAACTGGTAAAATCACTCACTTAACATGTAAAATGCACAGGAGGACACCAAAAATAATTAATGACGTTAAATGTAATATTTACATTAACTGTGTTTACATTTTATGTGATTCATACTACTAGGCACCCTGTATTAAATAAAACTGAGTTAAGTAACCCTGAAAACTTACTCCAAAAACCACGATCATGCTTGGTGATCTACCAAGGGAACATAAAGCAACAGAAAATTGTATTTAAAAAAAAACTGGTGGAACTTGGACCCTAACAAGAATTTTGAAGCAGAATATTACATTAATGTTCTTTTATATAAATTTCTGTATTTGGTGAAGTACACACAAATATATATACAGATGATTAGTTTACTTTTCATTTTAATGAACTATCCATTTAAGTATGCATGCTAAAAGCTAACGTGTGTGTGTGTCTACATATATATAAAATAACAAGTACCCACCCCTCGTGACAAGGAAAATTTAAGTTAGTCAACCAATTTAAATTAGTTCATGGACTTTAAAAAGGTTATTTGTGTTATGCTCTTGGTTTAACTCAAAGCCAAAGCTCTGAGCTATTTCTACCACTCACTGCTAAAAGTGATTGTTGTGCATTTTAGTCACACTAAGCACCACTCAACAATAACATACACTAACTCAACATTTTTATTCTTTGTGTTATACATTGAAATATGAATGATAGAGTGATTAATTAATAACAGTTTTGTGTAAAATATCTTGTTTGTAAAAAATTTCATCAACTTTATTCACGTCTGTTCTTCCATCATTTCAAAAGTAAATGCTGAACTTTGCCTGCATGTGCACCTTTTTAAATGGAAGACAGATGTTCAGAGGAATACCATGGTTTGCATAAAATATACATATATATATGATAAATTCTACCCATAGCTATGTATCCATATGTTAAATCCAATTCTTGAAATCTAAAACATAATTCATATATATATTTACATCAAGAGACTCTGTCAACAGAAATTATAAAGTACAATAAAATATTACACAGATAAGTCTCTAGCCTTAAAAATTAACTGCTTTTAATGGTCATTCAAAGGCTAAAATTAAGAAATACTTCATACAAAGAAATTTTAAAATAATAAATTATCTCAAATTAATAAGCAACTTAATATAATAAAAGTTTACTGCAAAAGGAAACAGAAAAGTTTGGTTTTATGAAAATATATAACATGCCTAGTTTTAAAAATGAAAGTAATTATTGTTGAAACTTTTCCCCTATAATTCTGATTTTCCTTTTATGAAACCCTGATCAATTACTATTGTTAGGATGTTTTTATATAAAAAATGCTGTTTCAAGTTTACTTTTAATTTTTGAAAAGCTTCTATTTTGTTAACAAGAATGCACTTTTAAAGGTTTAGTTAGAATTTTTACACACCAAACACGAATAAAAACTTACTTTTAAAGAGTATTTCCTATAAAGCTTTCAGATAATTTTTCTTATATTTACCTAAAACTGTAACTTATATACTGTCTTAAATGTACAAATTATTCATAATTTATATGAAAACTATTCATTAAACAATAGTATACAAGATACAATGTTAAATATGAATCAAATATAAATCAAACAACTTTTATTACCATCTATGTAAATGTAATTTCTCCACAAGTTCAGGAGAAAGTGGAAACATGTGTGGTCTAATCTGTGTACGAGATCGCTCTGGTACATCTTCATAATTTTCAAAAACTTCTAATTCCTTTGTCATAACATTCCAGTGGTTTAGTCCAGGACTTGTCTTTAGTCCTGGTAATTTTTCTGTTTCATCCAGTAACTCTACACTTCCTACATTTGGATATAAAATCATCAACATGTGTAGTTTTTACTCCTAAAAAAGTTTAAAATTCTTAACATAAAACCTTAACCTTTGCAGTTTAATACTTTTAAAACTTCATAATAATTAGCTTGACAGTGTGTAGCTTAATATATATATATTACAAGAGCAATAAAAACTAAATTATTAAGAACAAAGTTTCATACATTGTTCAATTAAATATGTTAAATATTTTTATTTATCCTTTCATTTCTGAACACAATTAAAGTAAAAACAGCACAAGGAATAGATAGATTATTTTACTCTTGTCACTTGTAAGATTTATAATTCTTCAAAACAGAAATAAGTAAATAAATATTAATATACAACAACAATGCATTACTACCTTCACACTGTGATAAAAGAGCAGCAATGACAGCCTCATTTTCAATTGGGTTTAGTGAGCATGTGGAATAAACCATTATCCCTCCAATTTCAAGAAGTTCCAAACCTCGTTTTGCTATTCTTAGTTGTAGTCTGGAAAAATTTATTTAAAATACTATATTAAAAAAAAGACAAAAATAGAAAGCTATAGAGACAAATTTGTAAACTATAGTATAGCAACTGGTAACTTAAAATAGTAAGGTTATGACTTACACTAACATTTAAAAATTGTCAAATATTGTAAGTTCAACAAAATGTGGAGATGTTACAGTTAGGTACAAGTCTAATTGATTGATTGTGTTTTAATAGTATAAAGAAACAATTCTATAGACATACACTAGAAAATGATGTTACATTTCTTTGAAAAAGAAATCAATAGCTGCTTGAGTGGCTTAATATATTATATCAGAATATATAACATGTGATTCTAAGCAGAGAAAAAGAAAAAAATGCAAGATATTAAATTTCTTGAAACATTTACACCACAGAATGTAATATGAAAAAAACATTACAAAAATGTTTGTTAAAAACAATGAATTTCCTACAATAAAACACTGCTTAACACAATTAGCACTCTTACCATGAAACATACTAAACCAGAAAACAGTTTAATAATAATAAGTGGATAAAAAAATTTAAAATAAAAAGGCTGTACATGCTGTTTATAATTCTGTGTAAGTGGAAAACTAAGATACATCAGGAGGTAGCAGTACTACTACAGGATGTTGTTATACAACATCAGATTGCACTAGTGTGGTTATGCTCTTGTACATACTGTTTATATTTATTCCTGTGTAAATGGGAAACTAAGATACATCAGGAGGTAGCAGTACTACTCCACAATGATATTGTTAAATAACATTAAAATATATACAGCATGTACATGTTGTTTATACCTTCTCCTTTGTAAGTGGAGAATCAAGATACACCAAGTTGTAGCAATACTATTCCAAGATTTTGTTAAGCAACAATCATTTGCTAGAAGAAATACTGATAACTAACATCCTAGACTGAAACTAACACCTATACTTTTCACTCTACAATATATACAAAAAAAATATAAAGTTAACACACCCATTAGTGGCAAAGCTAGGCCTATATGATATAACATTTTTAAAAATTGGTTCAATCTCACCCTCACTTTTTATTTGCTTATAAAGCTTATATGAATGCTGTGTCTTTGTTCATGTTATTTTGAATTCACACATTTACAGAACATAAGTTTCATATTCATACAGAGGAGGAACCAGTGTGAGGGAAGAACAGACATACTCCCAGAAAGCATCCAAAGGATACCAATGTATATGAGACAGTCAGATGTAAAGTTCTAAACAGGGGAGCTGAACAACATCTGATCCAAATATACTCTTTTGCCCAAATGTTGAATGCGCAAGAAAACAGAGCCGAAAATGAGAGGAGCACATCTGAGTGGTACAGACTGTGGCAGGAAGTGATCCTAACCAGAGAAATATATAGTAACTCAATTTTACAATAAGAAAGTGGGAATAGAAGGATCAGGGAATAGAAAACCACCAAAATTCATAGGTATGACAGGATTAGCTCCAAGCTATCCATCAGGAAATAAGACATCTGGTATTGAGAGGATGGCTAACATATCACATGCAATCAACTCTCCCAACCATGAAACAGGTCAGAATCATCCAAATGACAGTAACATTCCTGTGAGAAAAGAAAGCATGGAATAATCAAGAATAGTACCAAAACAATCTCATGTACCATCACTGTGACCCACAACATAAGTGGAAGAAATCAAGAGAGGAAGATAGACAACTTGAAACCTGTGTGAACCGTTATGTTGATTGGTTCAATCTAATTCAAAAACCAGGACATGGAGTACTGACATCCATGCAGTGGTAGGATGAGGGTTCTCAATCAAAGGGGTGAACTGCATTTCCAACAGCTCAACTCCAGTGTTTGCATAATTGGTATGAAGAGGCCAAGTCTCATCTGCATTAGAATCCTCCTCTCAATTGAATGGTTTCATCTATCTTTTGTGGAACCTGTTCAGTGGGTGTCTCTATGGTTAACTACCCCATCAGCTATAACTAGTTAGTGGTAAGAACTCCCATACTCCATCAGAAGAAGAGGGGAGTGAAAATGTAATGGACAGTCCAATGGAGAAATGTCATTACCAAACACAGTGCAATGGGTGATCAGAAAACCCTATTTTGAAATGTAGACCATACCAATTTATTCATTTGAAGCATGGCAGGGACAGTCATCCATCCCTTTCTGCTTTACAATGTAGTCCATGGGTGGTACAGTCTGGAATGGGTATATTTATGAAGTAAAATATCACAAGGTTATTCACCTACATGTGATCTTGGGGAACAACCTATTTCAAAGGTGAGCATGCAAAGCCATGGAAAAGAAAATGTTAGTTGATATGGCACACAGTGCAGATTTAGTATTAAAGAATACTATAGCAACTAAGTACTCACCACATAGCAGGATGGATCCATGATGAGGTATACTAACCCTATCAACCAAGTGAGAGGCAAGTTTGTCAGCATGAATCTGAATGTCATTGGATAGGTAAAAGCATATAGGATTTTAAAGTATAGTCATGTAATAATGAAAGAAATGGGTCAAAAGATATAGGTGCATGAATCATGACTTTTTACATACCTGAGAAAAAAAGACTGAAAAAACCCTAGAAAGCCAAAGCCAAAAAATCATGGGAAGGGCAATCAAAGTCCTCATCAACCTTACCAAATGCCACATGCTCAGGAAGTGTGGCAAATTCTAGAGATAAAAAATGCACCTATGTAATGTTATTCTCTGTGTGAATAAAGGCCAACAAATCTCCCATTGGTCACCAACACCTGAAGCCAGTATTAAAGTGTTTGTTGAATGTCAGATATTCAAAGTGGTGACAATAATTTTGAAATTAATATTGCAGCAGTCAAGAAAATGTTTGAAATAAAAATAAACATGACCAAAATAAGGATAGCATCACTGGACTGTTGTCAAATTTCTCTGGTACATTTAATTGAAGCCATTTCAATAACTAAGTCAATCTGAAGAACTAATCAAGACCAAAAGGAAAAATGTCCAAGTGGAACTGCTGCCAAACAAAAAGCAACAGTTTGGTATAAGCACACAGAGAGAATCACATAAGTGTACTGTACTCCCATTGGTGAACAAGTGACACATGATGATTTACACGAGACACACAATGGAATAATTTGATTCTAATAGGGGGTGGGAAAAGCTTGTAGTATGCATAATAAAAAAGTTCACATATAGAGAGCAGCACCAAATGGGAATAATTAATCTTATGAGGGAAGGGGAGAACTGTGTTTGAAGTAATGTTTTATATTACCCTGCAGAGAAGTAACCAATTACTGTATTATAACATGAAACATTACTGTATTAGTAAAAACGTTTTTCAACAAGCTTTAAGTTATTTTGCCGTATTTAATAAAATACTTACTTACAGAACTGCTTACAAAACATGCAAAAATTACTAACTTTATATTTTATCAGATAAACACTGTTATTTAATTAGTTACCTGAAAAAAAATTACAGAATTTATAAATAGTGTTCAAAGAAACTATCTTACTTTGACACAAGATAGCCATGTTTGCAACAGTCTGACTTTAAATATATGAAACAAAAATAATTATTCAGACTAAGGTAATTTTCACAGTTCTATAAGTGTGTATTTTAAATGCTTGCTTTTTCAATACACATATTGGCATGTATATGTGTTCACACATACTCTATAAAAACCCAGGTACAAAAATTATCTATCTATTTAATCAGTACTGTAAAAACATAGATTGTTAATATAATTCCATTTAACTGGTGTGTGTGTGTGTGCGTGTGTGTGTCACTATTATTTAATCATTTTCATCAGAACTTGAGTGAACTTACCAAGATATTCTTTTATTTAACATTTTGTAGTATATCTTGGTTTGTTTTGAATTTCATGCAAAATTACTTGAGGGCTATCTGCATGAACTATCCCTAATTTAGCACTGATAGGCTAATAGAAAAGTATCGTGGTCCTTGCCTCCACAACTAGCACATGTCAGGGAACCACGACAAGATGTCTTTGAGTGGCGAATCTCTGACATTGGAAACATCGAAGAGGGTTTGGTATGTGGCAAATGAGATAACCTGCCTTGATGGTGGCAGGTGCATGGTGAAGTAAATGTTAAAACAAGAATCTCTGACTCAGGAGCGTTCTTCAAATCCCTTTCAAAAATAACTCCTCGTGGAGAATTCAAGGTAGCATGGGGTGTAACCTCAATAGGTATATCCCCAATTGCCTTTGAATTCAAGAGGAGTTCACTGTGTTGAGATGTGGATGTTTCAACCAATATGTCACCAGATAGTTTCTTTACTTACTTTGGAGAGCCAGCAAGTCCCTCTAGTCCCTTTTGAATAAAAAAGGGGACATTTGCCCTAAAGGTTTTCGAAGAGAATGTAATATAAGAAAATGAGGTGCGTGTGTTACTGATGTTGAAGATTGCTGTTCTGAGTATTCAAGGCGTGGTAACTTACCCATTGACTGTTTTTTACAAATTTATTTAAATTTTTAGAGGATCCATAGGAAAAAGAAAAATTTCGGTACCCACTGACCCCACCCACCATGGAGCCCTACAAGGGGACGCACTACAAACATCAAGGACAATGCAAAAGTGAGCACTATACCCAAACACCAGCATCAGACACAATGTCCACAACACCCGTTAAGAACTACCAACACTGGTACTTGGTTGACTCTAGCCCAAGTGGACCAGCCGACCAAGGGGTAGCCACTCAAAGGCAGCTCTACAGGAATTCGAGGCCAAAGTGGTGTGTTAGGGTTGGACCCCTCAACCACCAGGATATTCTTTTATTTAACATTTTGTAGTATATCTTGGTTTGTTTTGAATTTCATGCAAAACTACTTGAGGGCTATCTGCATGAACTATCCCTAATTTAGCACTGATAGGCTAATAGAAAAGTAGTTGGTCAACACCAATTCTTAGGCTACTCTTTTACTAACAAAAAGTGGGATTGACCATCACATTATAAAACCTCCATAGCTTAAAGAAGGAGTACGTTCAGTGAAGGGAATTTGAACTAACAACCTCAAGATTGTTTGTTGACTGCCCTAACCATCAGGCTGTGCAAGGACCTTATATCATAGTAATAACTGAAGGAGAAAAGATATTCATTATGTATTATGAGCAGTGAAAGCGTAGCACACACATAAGTATTTATACTGTTCTTTAGTAGAATTAATAACACACTGAGTAAGCCAAACAAATGCACTGGCAGTTACGAAGTACCATGGAGGTGATTTTTTCAAAATATTTTATTTAAAATAATTATCCTATTATGTCTTAAATAAACCTATTATACATTTATTTTTGTGTTATGTATTTACTGCAAAGCTACTGAGGCTATCCCCTTCCATCTCTACATTTCAGCTACTGACCAGAAGAATAGTAGCCACTCATTGCCACTTTATTACCCATGATAAGAAACTGATTTTCATTCTTATAACACAACCACAGCTTAACCTTATGATGACAACCTACTTACATAAGTAGGTATGCAACTCTCATGAAAGTTCTTTATAAGAATCAAACCAGTTCATGAAATAGCTTTAAATGTCTTGTATGATCCTAAGATTACTCAGTTTTTGAAAAATAAGAATTTAATTTTGGTTTTTTCTACTATTTATAATAAAACAATCACTATTTAATGTAGTTATATACACTCAGAATCAGAATATTTAACAGGTAATGAAATTTTAAGTATAAAAATACACTTTATTATCTTACAGTTTTTCAAATTTCATTTACATAATCTCTAGAACCTCCTAAATAAATATCAAATGTCTTTATAAAGTAAATATTTATATTTTATTTTCCATTTTCTGTATTATATCATTAACTCTAGATATTACCATCAAAGTACAGCACAATGAAATGATTAAATTTAAGAAATGGAAACATGTACATACCTTTGAAATGTTTACAGAGTGCTTTGTAATCTTATCTTTTTTCTCATATACATAATTTCATGTCTTTATCTTTTCACTTATCATTTATTTTTAATTTTCCTTTCTAATTCTTTGTCTTTTATTCTTGATTCGTGTATGCCAACCTGTTCCTGCCAATGTGACCCCATGGTTGTAATAATTAACACATGGCAAAAATCATCCACAAACTCTTTCACTGACACTTGTAACATGCGAATAATGCCATCTTGCTTAGACATTTTCACAAGTCAAACTACAATGACTCATATGCATACAATCAGAAAATTTTCAAATATGCATCTATAAACACAAATATTACATAACTAATTAAAATATTAATGTGAAACCTAAATGAATCTATCTAGCAAACTGATACATATATAATGGAAGAAACACAAACACTAGATACACTTCAAGAGAACAATGGATTCAGCTTCTTTTCTATCTTATGCTACAAATACATTCACTGGTAGAACATTCTTTAAGACATAACTAAATATTGGGAAATCTCCTCTTTTTATTGGTGGTATGCATGTCACTCAACTTCAAACTGTTACATAGCAACACAGCTTTGACTTTGCAAGTGGGTGTGGCTGACCTTAATCTTAGAAATATTAGAATGTAAAACCCCATCAAGAAATTCTTGAAAATATTCCAGATGCTCAGGAAAGACAGGTGGAACTTCAATTTGACCTTTACTGGTGAAAGTATTTATCCTGTTCTCAGAATATCATATAGTTATGAAGTTTTATACTTATAAGCACAAGCAGATCACATGAGAGTAAAACCTGCAGTTTTAATTGCTGTTTTAAATCTTTCCTTTTAAAATAAAGGAATAAAACTAAAATAATATAAAACTTTAAATTATAATGTACTTGACAATAGTAACTTCATTAATATACATTCATATTAAAGTAGTTTAATTAAAATTTGAATGTACCTCAGTAAAAACATACAGAAGTGGTTTAAAAATGGTGACATAGACATATGGTTAAAGTGCAGAAAATTATTTCGAGCACTACACAGATTTAAAGCTGAAATGCCAACTCCAAAATCCAGAGCTCTACCACAAGATCAACCAGCACCCCTAATATACATATAGTGCTTTACGTTTAGCAAAGAATAAAGTTGGATAGTATCCTCTGTTAGAATGTTAGGATTAACTCAACTTTAGGTTTCCTTAACTTTTGTTAAGAGATCCATATATCACCATTCTATAAATGGATAACATTTTCTTATCAGAAGTTTTACTCTCACTAAACAAGAAAATTAAAAATTAAAGTAACAGCCTTCACAGAATAATTTAATACATGAAGCTTAACTACTTAGACAGTCTTGAGTCTGAATTCTATCTAATCTTATTTTTCTGCTTACTTAGAAACATATCTGAAGAAATAAATAACACGATAATAGAAAAGTCTGAAATAGTTAAAATTACTAATTCGTTAGAGTTCACTGCAAGAAACATTTCCGTACTTTTGGAAAGACTAAATGAACAAGAATTAAACTAGGATTTTTACAATATATACATGTCTTTTTATAAATTAATCAATACATCAGTACTAATTTTTTGTAGAAATATAAATAACCCAAAATGATATATTAAAACACTAACTCAATATGAATTTTATTTTTGAAAGAATAATGGTTCTGGAACCAGAAGAAATGCATAAGCAAAAAAGTTATTATCAAGCAATACATTTAGAATATAAACCTAATAATGACTGTATGAAACAGCCATGTAACTTGACTTCGACATGTATGTTATTTATCGTTTGGTTCTCATAAACCTTGTATACTTAAACTTTGGACAAATTGAAGCAGTTTCAAAATTTACAAAGTTGTCTTATACGTCCAGATGTCCGTAAAACCAAGTAGTTTAAACGACATTATAATACAACAATGCTTGTAATTATAATAATTAGTAATTTATAAAACTAAGCCTTGTTTCACTAGCTTTCTAAGATGGACACTGATGAACAAAACTACACTGGATGATTAATGAACCACAATTGAAAATAAAAATAATGCTTACCCATTTAAGTTGTTTCCATGAGCAACATTCCATTTTCTCCAAATGTCAACGTTTTTTCTTAAAGTTCCATCACCACTTAAGGAATTGAAAACAAAAATTTTATCCTACTTTTCATTCTTGAATATAATAAAAAAAATTACTTCAAACATTACCTTCTTTGTTTAATATCTCTTTGTTTCATATATTTGAGCAAACCTACACAAGGACTATACACGAGTTAGCTATCCCTAACTTTGAACTAATAAAATTAGTGGGTTGGATGCTGCTAGTAAACAGCACTCACAACCAACACTGGGGCTATTTTAATCAAATAATGGAGTAATCACCTGTTATAAAACACCCACAAAGTGCAGAGCATAATTTCTTTTCTAGTAACAAATTGCAAACCATGAACCCTTAGGTCAACAGTCCATCATGCTAACCACTAGACAGTGATCAGACTTTAATACAAGTGGTGGAAAATTGCAACTGTACAAATTGCTTCACATGTCCTAATGATGATTATTGCTTAATTACTGTAAAAAATTACCAAAACTTATGTTCAACTGTTTTTAATATGAAATTACATTTTTTCAGTCATTAATGGTAAAAAGTACAATATTACCAAGAACTGAGCATTTTAAAATCTCTCTAATTACATATTAAAATCTAAAGTAGATTAAAAAACTTAAGTTTTAAAAGACAAAACTCAGTCTGGTATTAGTTACAAGAAGTTCTGATCACATATTGTGCAATTTTGATTTAATTGATAAATGTATCATTTTCATAAACCTTACACAAAAATAAACTTTAATTTCATATTACCTCATTTTGCTAAATCTCAGTATAACATTGTATATTTTTAGAATTTTCAGACAAAGAAAGTTAAATAAGTACAATATTTATACTGGACTTTGCATATCAAATTTACCTTGAGAAAATACTATTTATGGAGAGATTAGTAAACTAAAAGCTCTGTTTATAATCAGTTCCTTTGTTTTCTTAATCCTTTAAATATTTATATTTTATTTTAAAAAATTCCTTTACAGTTATAGTCATTTTATAGTAACTGACAAATCTGTTAGTATTTTGTGTCTCAGTATTAAATCAGCAACTGCTTTTCAGATGCTACAAAGATTATAAGCACAATTTCATGGCCTGTTTATTCAAGTATCTCCAAATTGGTTACAGAATTAACATTTAATACAAAAAACAGTTTTATTTAGTATTGTCTTTAGATTTTATCACATACCTGAAATAACTCCATTAACTAGACTCTTCTAGCAATAAGAAAATTGGAAAGAGTTGGATATATTCTTAGCTGTTGTAAGATAAATACTTGATTCAACTAAACTTTACTGAATTAAGATACAATAAGAATTAAACAATTACTTATATAAAATTAAAGACTAACCTTCATACAAAGAAAAATATGTAAAAAACGACCTCACCTACAAGGTACATCACAAAGAATTCTGTTGTATTTCAAAACTTCTGTTTTGCCTGTTGGCTAAGAAAAATAAATTTTATAATGGCTTTAAAATTATTAAAACTAAATATTTTTCTTAAATTTTAAAACTTTTGCAATTGCACAAATTTTGTAAAAAACTTTTGCGAATACAACTTTTACTTAAATCAAATATAGATACACACATATATATACATATTTATATATAGTATTCTTATACATACATATAAAAAATACAATTCGAGAGGGTTCATGATTTTTTCTAACAGTATAGTTTATCAAGAGTATTACCATTGTAAAAGCACTGGAAAAACAGTGAAATATCCATTTCAAATCTATTTTTTTCACATTATGGCTTTATTTAGAAGCAGCAAAGTACAGGGTGTTCGGAAAGTCACTGTGCAGTTTTGTCATCATATTTTATTCAGTCTATTTCAAGCCAGCAACTGATAGCAATGTTTAAAAACAAAATAAGAAGGATCCAAGCCTGTATTGATGCCAACGGGGGTCACTTTCAACATTGTTTATAATTGTCATTCATATTTACCTCCTGTATTCTATATTGAAACATGTCTGTTAATAAATGTACAAGTGCACAGTGACTTTCTGAACACCCTGTATAATAAGACTCATTCATAAATTGACATCAGCAATCCTTCCCCACAAACACACATTAAAAGATTAAATCATACTTTAAAATTATGTCAAAACTACAAAAGTAGTATATAGACACTTGATGTAAAACTGCTTTATACAGCCTAAATAAAAATTATAAAACTTTGTGATAAAGACCATAAAAATCTTGTTCCAAATTAATCTGATTTCATGTCTTCACACAGTTTGTAAAATAATTATATCATAAATCATTATTGGTGACATTACAAAATGATACCATTTAACATAAAAATCTACCTAATACTAACAAGTTCCTACTGTTATCCTCTATCACTGTCAGTTTACCTATATGAAGTTGTTTTTCAATCAGACTTTATTAGCTTTCATTAACATACAAACACAAAAGAAAAAACTCTGATTAAAATCTACGTGTATAACTGTAAGCCAACAAACCAAAGTCTAATCTTTCAATAGGCAAACTAAAATAACAGTATTAAAATTAGAATAAGTGGAGAGAAAATATATAACATTCACACAGTATGCAGGTTGCTACTATAATAGCTGAAACAACCAACTTTACAGAAAACAATTTTTTAGAAGGTAACAAGAAGAGAAATTTGTATTTATTCAAAATAAATGAATTACAAAAACTACATATACCTGTGGTTGTTTATTCATCCAACATTTTAAATACATCCCATTTTAACATTAGTCTTTTAAATGTATTTTCAACAATAAAATATAGCAGTTTAAATACTTACTGTTTTTACTCTCAAGTTTGGCATCTGTGAAGCATCGTGATTGGTTACTATGCAACATGGACTGTGGAGACGCTTGGCTTGGTGAACTAACATGTAGCAACGCTTGTTGTCCATGTCATTTGCTACAACAACTCCACCTATTAGAAGTATGAAAAAAAGGAGAATAGTTTTTTTTAATCCTTCAAATATAAAAACACCCCAAGAACTACTAAACTTAAAAAAATCAATACCTGGAATTCCAGTTTCTTCTTTGTGTAACATTTCAATGATCTGAGCTGTCTTGAACCTGGAGCAGCGCACATATCTAATACCTAAATGAAAAATCAAAATCAAACAGTTGAACACACTGTTTGTCCACATTAATAAAAATATAGTATATTAAAATCCAAGGTACTTGTGTAAATATTTAAAAAACCTCAAATGATCAATGCTATTTAGCATACAATTAAAATCTTTAAGATTGATCAATGATCTCAGAACAAAGGTTTTAATTGTGTGCTAAATAACATAGATCATTTGAGTTTAAATATTTTAATGTGTAGTATGTTAATGTTACCATGAAAAATAATGCCCCAATGTTTTATTTATCCTAATTCATACCATTTCATTATTCTATATGATGCTGATCTATAAGAATTCAATTCTACATAACCCTGACTTACAGTTCTACATTCCTAATTTATAGTTGCATTACTTAATACAACCTTATTCATACAATTTCACTGTTTTATTTGTTTATATTCATAGTGTTACATAACCCTGACTTATTTCATGTTCTTCATTACTCTAATTTACAGTTGCCCTGTTTTTATATAACCTTGACCAATTTTATTTTCTCTGACTTAATTAAACTGTGTTTTACATAATCCTGTCCATTTCCATGTTCTACAATATTCTAATTTATAATTACATTGTTTTTACACTACCCTGATTTGTCGTTACAGTATTTTTACATAATTTTGAGAATTCCATGTTTTACACTACCCTGATTTATAGTTATAGATTTTATAAAACTATGGCTTATTCCATGCTCCATATCAGTCTGATTTATACAGTGCTACTGTTCTTTGTTAAGACGAGATTTAGCTCTGCTTTCCTCTGTAACCCCTGACATTACATATCTACACTCATTCTCTCAACCTTCATTTATAAAATAGCTGTCCTACATGATCTTGACTTACAAATTTACAGTTTCACATAATTCTGGCCAACAGTTCCACTTATTACACCTAATTTTCATGTACAAAGGCTAAATAAAACTTACTTATAATGTTCAACTGTTTTACATGACCCTTAAATACAAACTTCTGCTTTTGTACTAGACTTGACCTGCTCTGCCTGATATGTAATTACTTAATCACTGTCACATACACAAAGACCTCAGTAAGACAATCACATTTAAAAAAAATAGTTTATTATAATTACATTGTATAATGGAAAGTCTCTTACACCAAGATAACTGCCCTACATCATCATCAACTAAGATGGAAGTATTAATCTTAGAGAACTGTGATTTAAATCAAACTTTTAAAACATTTGAGATACAAAAATTCAGATACTGTTTATAACTAGGTAAAAAACAAGTCCTTTAGTTTATGAAGCATAGTTACAGCTTGGTTGACTAAAACATGATTGTTATTTCTTATGTTTAGTATGAATTATACAGAACACTGCAACAGTTTTGTTGAATAATTATATGCAACAGAAAAGTAGAATTTCCAATGCTCCATAATAAATATTTGACAGTAATTACATAAGGTTAGAAAGCAATGCTTACACACAAACAAAATCTAACCTTATGATGAGGTTTGATATCTAATAAAAGAGGTGGAATCATGCTGACAGCTTCCTGCCTACTTATATTTCCCTGAAAAATATAAAACAATAATTGACAAAGTTCTAAAAAACAGTTTAAAAATGCTTCATGATACATGAATGTGTACCAAAAATCCAAATGAAACTAAACATGAGTGTGATAAATGTTTAACAATTTATTTGTATATAAGCACAAAGCTACACTATAATGTATAATATACATTAACTGTATATTTGACTATCTGTGCTCAGTCCACCATGGGTATCAAATTCCAGTTTCTAGCAATATAAGTATGCAGATAAACTGCTGTGTCACTGACTGTTTAAATAAACCTTTTGCCTCTCAAACTGTGCTCATAAGAAAATTTACTGTAGATTAAAAAAAAATGTATCTGAGAACCTATGTTAATCAGAAATCTAACTGTGGGTAACAAAACTAGTTTTGCATGATCCAAATAAGCTGAGACATTTTTCTAGAAAAAGAGAAAATCTCTATAAATTAAAGTTGTAACAATTACGTAAATGTTACATGAAACAAATTTAATTATACATATATATACGCACACATATATATATATATTGATTAAAAGGACAAAATATCCGGGTTTGCATCACAACTTGCTAAAAAAAAAAAAAAAGTTGCAAATCATCTTCCTCTTTGCTTAGCATAATATGTGAATCATTTCCTTCTATTGGATGTTGTTTTCAAAACCTCCAACATAATTGGAGGTACATAATTAGGGATTATGTAAACAAAAAAAGGGACTGTGATTGAATGGCCACTTTCAAGAGGTGACCGAATCTGAGTGGTGGCCGCTTAAAGGGGTTATACTGTATTTCTTTTAATCAATCAAAGAAAGAAGTCTTATGTTTTTTTAAGAATTTCCATCATGAAAAAAGCATTTTTGGTTTTACAAGTTTTTCTCAAATGTCAGTACATACAAAGACTGATGGATTGATGTTAAAATGGATGTGAAATATTAGGAATTGCAAAAAGTGAATAATTTCTTATATTTTACTCTTGAAAAGTAGCATTTTCATACGTTATTCATTTTTCTGCATTTAACTTTTCAAGAGATACAGAGCATGACATAGAGTTATGCACTTGGCTGTTATGCAGATAATGATTTTAATAATTTGTACTTCACATAAATTATCATTTTCTTATACTAACAGTAGAATTCCAATAGGTACTTACCTTTCTCACATTAGCTATTCTCATTTAGTGCTGCCTTATTTTATACATGCCACAAGTCTTGAGTTCCCACATACCCCACAATCAATGTGATTCAACTGCATCTTGCATGCATGAAAATCCATTACCAACAGGAGTGCAACATACCCTCCTGATGCACGACTCCCTCTATCTGACTCTACTGAGCAACTAGAGCTCAAACCAAAGCAGCATCAGGAACAGAATCTCTAACCCATGGTAGGAAGATGGTCTACACTGTATTCACCTCACATTAGGAAGAATGGAAGCATACCTTGTACAAATCAATATAAGAAATGGATACACGTACAAATCCACAATCAACCATACATCTGGAAACCTAAATTATGGAAGGAAGAGGCGTGCCAATATGATACACCACATTAAAATCACTCAAACTGGAACTACATTGTGCAACATCAGCCTCAGACTCCATCCTGAGATGGAGCACAAGAGGAAAAACCATTACCAAGATCAAAATTATCCTCTGGATAGAATGAACAGAAGCCAGAGTGCAACACCATACTTAGGGTCGCACAAAATGGGAGTGGCTTACCTCTAGAAACATATAAACCTCATCATCCAGACAGAATTCCACAGAAGCTTAGCACAACATCAACCTCTATGACCCACCACACAGTGTTGGAGATTCTGAGGCAGACTGAAGGAGCAGGAGGAAACACAACCAACATATTTGAGGATTTATGTTCATTGGTCCAATACTAATCCAAAGTCATTCACAGGGAACTGACATCCAGGTGATGATAGGATGAGGATCTCAATTGAAGAGGGGAACTGCAATGTGACAGATCTACTCAAAAGCAGTAACATCCTCTGGACAGGACTGCACAAAAGCCAGAGCAAAATAGTGTTGTCTGAATCCCACAGCAATGGAAGTAGACTGCATGGTAAAATGTAAGCAGCTTCACCCTCCAGATTGAGCCTCACAGATATTGGGCACATCAACAACCTCCAGGGCCAATCATATGGAAGTGAAGAGCATAATTAGAGGATAACAAGCCATGTGCACCAGCAGAAAATCATTGCCCTACTGAATGGAAGCAAACATATTCAGAAGGACTCCTCTGTGGTCCTCCCAAAACATGGCTCAGAACTGCAAAGTGGCAAAGATTCCCATACTTCCATAGAAGAACAAGGGGATGAAAATAAAGTGGAGTCCAGAGAAATATCAACACCAGGGAAATTGCAAAGGGTTACCATAAAAACACTATATTGCAATGCACACCACTCCTAACTTATTCACTCAAAGAGACAGCTATCCCCTTTTATTTTATCCTTGTAAATCCATGGGTTAGTACTGCCTGGAATTGGTATTTTAATGAATCAAATATATTGCAAGGAAAGATCTACTAGCACTACTGTGGAATACCCCATTTCAACTGTTGTGTTTGAAATATAGAAAACATACCTGGACAGGCAAATTTCGATTCAGAGCAGGATCCAAATCCAAAATGGGACATGCCCCTGGAGAAAAATATATGGAGAAAAGATCATTTACCAATTCAAGATAACAACAGGCAGAAGGCAGTATCCAGACAAGGGAAAAATAGCAATCTAATGAAGACATTTGGGACAAACATACAAGATGAAGGTCACACATGTGACTGAAGTATTTCCTCCAATGGACATGAGATGTAAGGCTCCAGGAAAAAAAAAAGGGGGAAAATGACTGGCCATAGAGTCTGTAAGTGAATTTAAAGATACTGGGAATTCTCTTAAAATAAACCAATGGAAAAAATAAGCCATCCAGAAGTCACAAAGATAATGGGAAGACAGATGAACCTGTGAAAAACACTGCCTTCCCAAGAAGATCCTAACAGCAACAAAACTATGTTTTGATAGGACCAAAGAGGACAATGATGCTAAAGATGAGTAACAACAGAAAGTGAATTGCCTCAGAAAGGAGGTTTATGTTGGACAAACACTGGAAGAGACCTGTAATGGTAAGACAATAGTGGGGACAATTAACATGAAGGAAGTGTATAAGATTATCAGGGACAACCTGCCACATGAACAAAATGGGCACTAATGCTTGGAGTCAAAGAAATGATCAGCTTGCTAAGTCAAAGCATAATGATCAGAAGTCTATGGAGGATGAGGCTTTCTAAAACCAGCCCTCAACTGAGAAACAAAGTGTTCAACATGAACCCAGATGTCAGGAAAAGGAAGGAAAACAAGGAACTCTAAGTACAGGAGTCATGTGAAAAAGAAAAAACAGTATAATATGAAAACAATGAAAAAGAGAAAAAAACATACCTGAAATAGCATATGAAAAAAACGTGGTCTGGCCTAGTAGACTTCGTAGGTGATGTGCAAGAATGTAAGGCATAGGTAGAAGGAAGAAAAAAAAAAACAGTCAAAATTCTCTACATCATGAACAAACTCAGACAACATAAGAGGAACCTGAATGGTGTCAGGAGAAAAAAATTATCATGTAATAAGAAACATCCTGATGGATGAAAAATCAAGTCTAGACCCCCCAGACCTAAAACCAGTAATGGCATGGGAACTTGTGGTAATAATATCAAAGTTGCTAAACATAAACTTCAAAAACCATCTTATACTGAGAAGAAATTGAAAATGAGAAAAACACAAAATCAATAAACAGTTATTGCAATACAGAACTACAGAAAAAACTAACAGTAGCAAATGAATAAATCAAGTAAATCCCTACTTCAAAAAAATGAAAAAAATGAAATGAACAAGTGAAAAATGTCTGCACTCAATCACTGTCTAAAGAGAAGTGGCAGTTTGGTAGAATTAAATAAAAGGACTCCCATGCATCAGGAGGGTGTGTTAGACTCCTATTGGTGGAGAATTGTTGAATTATGATTTGCATGTAAGATACAGTTGAAACACAGTGAGTGTGGGAATTCAAAGCTTCTGGCAAGAAAAGAAATGTTTAGATATAGAGGACAGTACTGAGCAAGAATAGCTAAACATATGAGAGGAGGTAATGTAATGTAGAGTCGTCATTTATTAATTTGTCTCTCATATATCTTAGTGTACAAATTTTTAATAACTTAGTTCCACATATTCTCCTTAGCCAAAGACAGCAAAAACTGAATTACAAACTGTAAATTTCTCAACTATTTTAAATATCTAAATCAACCATTTTAGGACACTGATCATGATAAAATAATCAAAAATATGTTTCAGAACATTTGTCATGTAATTGTAGTAACATTTGAACTGAATACAAATACAAATTCAAATATAAAATCTTACACTCTCAGTTTCGGATATTAGGAAGCTGTGCAAACGTTCAAACTCTTCTGATTTCCGAATAATCTTACGAGAAATTTTAAGCTGCCATGCCAGGTTGTCTGGGTACCTGTTTAAAAGTACACAAAGTTACACTCAGAAACTTCTGAAAAATAAAAATATATATATACAAGTGATCCTTTAGTTAGATACAATTTCCTTGCTAAAGGAAGAATTCATAATTCATTCCATAAATCTAATACTTTTACAACAGTTTGGTTAGTTTTGAATTTCTTGCAAAGCTACACCAGGGCTATCTGCACTAGCCATCCCTAATTTAGCAGTGTAAGACTAGACGAAGGCAGCTAGTCATCACCACCCACTGCCAACTCTTGGGTTACTCTTTTACCAATGAATAGTGGGATTGACTGTCACACTATAATGTCCCCGTGGCTGAAAGAGCGAGCATGTTTGGTATGACAAAGATTCAAACCTGCGACCCTCGGATTATGAGTCAATTGCCTTAACCATCTGTCCAGGCCAGGCCAATTTTACAACAGAACACAACAGCTATATAAACAAGTACAATTCCTATTCTACTTTGATAAATAGCTATAGCTATACATTTCATTATTTTCTCAATCTTAAAAATTCTTTTATCAGTAGCATGGTTTCAACAAGATAAACTTTATGAAACAGATATTGAACAAGCATTAGTTTTCTATCACTTTTTTTAAAGTACAAAATCTTCAACAAATCTGAAGAACTAATAGTATCTGTACCATGACAAGCACAATGGAGACTCAATCTTTTCTCCCTCGACCTCTACATCTAGTAGTTCATGGAAATACTGGCTTTGGATGATCTTCAACAGAGCTTTTGCTTGCCTAAAAAAAAAAAATATATATAACTTACAATACAAAATAAGATACTATAATAATATTATTCATTCCTTCCAAAACTACTACTTCTTGAACTAGTGTGTATTTACAGGACCTGTTTGTTTTCTTATAGCAAAGCCACATTGGGCTATCTGCTGAGCCCACCGTGGGGAATCAAACCCCTGATTTTGAGTTGTAAATCTGTAGACATACCGCTGTACTAGCAGGGGACTCATAGAACTTCATCTCTTTTGAAACTCATGGTAGTAATATATTCCTCCTAAAGGAATTTTTTTCATGTTTTTTTTGCTCTAAGTAACTTAAAAAATACAACTTAAGTAATACTAACAAGAATCAAAACTCACAGTAATATAAATACTTTGACAGTTCACTCACTTGTAAAAATATTGAAGTTTGTGGTCAATCCATTATAATTTTTCCAAATAATAAAGATTAATTTGAAATAATAACAAATCATAGTAAAATATTAGAAACAGTATTACTTTAACTTGATATCCACTAAACCAGAAATGTTCAACTGGCATTTGGGTTGCTTCAATTTTTATATTAGGAAAGAAAAACAAGGTAATTTAATATTGGATTTTTTTACATTCTTGCATTAGAAGAAGGAAGAGTGATAAAAGAAATGAATTTCTTTAATTCTCACACTTCATACACTGAACTGAGAAAAAAAATATTCAATGTCAGATTTCTTTTCATTCCTTTGTCATCACAGAGAAATTTGGTCATACTTTACCAGATTTCCTAAGTTTTACTATTATAAGAAAGGCAGAGAAATAAAAACAATGTCACTTTATTTCTCTATTTCCTCTGTTCTTGTGTTAACAAAAAAAATGCTACTGATCAGTTCAAGTTGTCTAAACAAACTACTCAAAAGTTTCACATTTTTCAATTCCTGTATTACAATTTTTTTTCTTATATAAAATTTTTTGCAGACAGCAGTTTAAAAAAATTACACTATTCATAACAAAATACTGTTAGATATACACAAAACACCATATTTGTACAATATGACTAATTACACTGCACAACAATTTTTGTGAAAAGTTTTGCTTCCCAAAAGTTTTACTGATTGTGACAGGTACCTGATGGGTATGCACAAATATAGTTTTGGTTTTGCTTCATCACTTAGGAACTCTGACAAACAGACAGTTAACTGTTTACTGGCACTAACATATTGAATTGCATTTATGTTTCTAATATGCTATTAAGTTCCACATAATTAAAAGTGTTTTGCTCCTGATTTTCGTTTGTATTCAATGTCCAGTGCATCACGTTGCAGTGTCCAACAGTGTCAAGTCAGCAAGCATTGAAGGATTCCAGTTGCCCTGATATCGTTTTTCCATTGTAGCAAAACTGAAGATTTTGATGAAACGGTATGTGATGGGCAAATTTGGATGTGATTTTCGTGATCAGCAGCCAAAAATCTATAAGGAACATCCAACAGTGTTCTAGAAGCAAAAACTTTGTTGTGCAGTGTTATAAAAATATTTAATGAAGCTTTCTATTTTAGTTAATAAAGTAAAATAAGCATCAGAATAACAGATGGAGAATACAATTTCTGTTCATTGTGAAAGCAAGTTTGTCATAATGATACACTTCCATACTACTACAGCAGTATAATGTACATATGTACTCATAGTTTTACATTAAGACACTTATTTTTTTACTGATATAGGTACATTTTGGTCCAACAACTTAAAATTGATTAAGAAATTAATTATGTTGTTTCCATACATCATAGATACATTATTTAACAAAATAGAGAGAGATATACATAAATCATGATAGTCACATACATCTATTTATTATTTTGGTATTAGGAAAGCCATTAAAAATAGAAAGTTTTGATTTTCACTTCAAATCACTTTATAACACTAGAGATATTGCAATTATATTATTAATATTAACTACTGCTGTCTTTTCTGCAGCTTAGCCTGTTTTTATCAAGCTTAGGTACACTAGTTTCATTGCTTAATGTTTAACGCCATGACACTGACTGCTACATACAGTACCACATATAAAATAGCATTCTGTTTAAATTTTCAGCTGTCATCATGTATATCTCAACTGAACAGTTCTCTGATTTGAAATCATCAACAAGCCAAATGAGGAAAATGTAGAAAAAAAAATCTGCATTTAGGTTTTTTAATTAATAATATCAGACCTAACAGTTTGTATATTTTATTTATGGACTTCAAACATTGCCATGAAGGTACTAAGATGTTTTGTTTCCAGAGACAGGAATTACTTATCCCTGATATTCAAGTTGATAATAATTTTACAAGCTTTCATTTTTACAAATGAAGAAATATAGCATTAGAAAATCTTCACATAAATACATTTGTTTGTTTGTTTGTTTGTTTGTTGTTAATCACAAAGCTACATAATGGGTTATCTGTACTTTGCCTGCCACAAGTATCAATACCAGGTTTTTCAGCAGTATGAGCCCTTTGACTATGTCAGATATAAAAGACTATTTAGTGTAGGTAGTATTAATTTATTTATTTTGTGAGTGAATATTTCATGATTGTTTGGATTTTTTTTCACAATGAGTGTGCTAAAAGTGGATAACTGTTAGAAGTTGCGCTTGTAAGTTTTTGAAGTTTAGGCTATCGAACATTGTATGCAATCCATTGATACCAAGGATATAGAGATTTATATAAAGCCTAAGTGACAGAAATATAAATAGTAGTAAACAGATGAAAAAAAGAGAGCTGGAACAAAGCCAAATGTCAAGCCAAGTGAAAGGAGTTTTGGTCAGAGAAAAGTTAAAAAGTGTAAAATTAACTGTTATAGGAATAAACAGTCTAAGGGTTGATATGTAAAAGTGAGATTAACAGTTTTCTGACATTCTAGAACATTTTGTCTTGTCAAACGATGTTTTAAAGTCATTGAACCTGCCTGTGTTAACTTGAAAAAAGCAGAAAAAATTTGGAAGTAGGCCCATATGAAAATAAACAGATGTTTATTGGAAGTAATCCTAAATACAAAAAAGCATGTGTAACAGAAGTTCAGGATACAACTGCAGTAACTCACAAGCAAATGTGAGTGAATTATGCATCAATATTGTTGTGATAAAAAGAGAGAAGAAAAGGAATAAGTTAATTATACACTGACAGTGTTTGAGACAAAAATAGAGAAAAATAGTCTGACTTATCAACTGATTTCTAAAGCAACTGAACTGGCAAAGTGGACTTTTGAGAAGAAGAGAACTGTATAATATTTAAGATAAATTACAATATACATGGAATAAAGAAGTTTTTGTACACAGTTAACTTATTTTGACTATATTTTTAAACAAGTGAGGTGAATGATGTTCATTTATCATCAAATTTATCACCAACACCTCACAGACACCTACTGCAGAAGAATTCTTGGCCCAAAACAATCTCTATGTGTCCGTTCGTGTGAGTGTGTGTACATTTTACTACTACTCAAAATATCTGTTTTCTGACAGACTTACTGCTACATAAATAAATATGAAAAGTCATTAAGTGTATTGGGAATTGGATAAGTTTGAACACTTTACATTAAGAGATTTATATAGAAAATACACTTTAAATAGCAAACCTCTGCAATAGGCAATACTACTTATCACTTGTCACATAGAATTTTTTGTTGTTGTACTTGTTTATGAAATTCTTTAGGGAATTATTTTGTAGAGCAAATACCAGCAGCATTACATGTTCTATTTGGTTTTCATTTCAAAATAAAACTAGTTTGTATTTTTCTTCAACAAGATACTAAATTTTCTGTTTTTACTTACGCTTTGAATCCAGTAATCCTGAAAGTTACTGGAAGTGTGTCCCTGAGTGATGAGAGAAAAGCATCCCATTCATCGTCAGAAACAATTTTCTGTGCCTAAAAAAAAAAAAAATCTCAGTAATTTCACAAGTTAACAGTATGAATAAATTTATTTTATTTTAATATGTATATTTCATGTGTATCATACCAAATGCAAAACATTTTATAACTACTATTTTTATAAACGATTAGACAAATAAAATTTTACCATAAAGATCAGAGAGGTTTTCCTAACATTTTGGTGATTTAAACTTCAAACCCAGTACAGTAAATAGCCAAGTTTATATTTTAATAAATATCAAAATCATGACAGTTTTGAGGGAAAAAAGAAACGTTGTACATAGCTTACCCTACCTTGTAGTACATTTCAAATGCCTCATTTTTCATGACAATATCCGAGTAACCTTCTCTTTTACCAACTTCCGTGTTCTAAGGGATATATTTTTTTTGTAATGCTACAAAAAACATTCACAAGAAGTTATTTATTATTTAAACAAAATCAATTTCTGCATAAGGAAAGTTTTTATTATTTGTTGAGAAAAATATGTTGTCTCCAGTAACATATGATTATGGTAACATCATATAAATGACCACCAGGATACATAATTTGCCAGTTTGTTGTTGGTTATAATTTATTTGCAGTATTGTTTCAGTTTTGATTTCATTATTACATGAAAGATTGGAAATTCCTTAAAAAATACAATATTAAAAGTAGTACAAGAATGAGTGGATTAAATTATAAATCAAATCTTAACAGTAAGAACTTAATACAGTAAGAGCTTAATTCTCTTAAAAGCATACAAACTCAGTGACTATTCGATTGAATAGGTTTTGAAAGCTTATGAAAAATCTTTATAATATGTGAAATAATAAAACTGGGATTAAAAAATTACAAGTAATATTTATTTAGTATTGTACAGTTCCAGCTGTAACACAATCAAAAATTACATTGGCCACACTTGCCACTTCTTTGTTCCAAAGTTTGAAAACTTAAATGGTTTGAGAAAACCTATAAATAAATAAATGTCTTGGTCTTTCACACTTATGAATTCTATACTAGAAAATCTAGAAAGGTATGTTTGTACATCATAGCCTATCATCATGAGTCATTTCCAGACCGAAGTGGTACAAATAGCACAAATATGAAAGCTCTCTACTGCATTCAATTTTTTTTCTCATTTCTCAACCTCTACTTTGGCTCAGGTCTTTAATTCTCAAATCACCCTCTATTGTTGTTCTCCACCAAGTGTTTCTTGGTATTTTTCACACCCAACTTACAAAACCAAAAGAACCAAACTATTAACTACCTTCAGAAGAGAAGAAACATGAAAGAAAAATGGCTTGCAAGGCAACAATAAGTAGTGTCCTTATGAGAGAACCCCAATTCAAACAGGGAGAGAAGATGCATACTGCAGGCAGAACATGGTCCTGTCAGTAGATGTAACCCATAACCCAGTCATAGTATCTGGTACATAACACTCAAAGAAACCAATCACCTGAGAATATGACAAAGAAGGAAAGTTCAGAATTTACAGTGCAAGGGATTCTGAAACAGATTAATGAAGATTAAGAAAAGCCAAGGAATTGATGTAACGAAATATAACTGAGTAATTGCATATTACATATAATAATTCATCTTGGACAAGGATACAATTTATTATGTTATGTATTGCAACTTCAAATAGCCTAAAACTGAGTTAAATTATAAATTGGATTTAGAAGTAAATTTAGTGTTGATATGTATCCAATTTATTTATATTTGCCAACAAGATTGATAAACACAGTCTTATTACAGTTATAATTTAATATGCAAACAACAATAAAATTTATAATAGTTATTACAAATAATGATTTATATACAAAAGTTTCACAAACAACATTGAGTCTTCTATCTGATCCAGAAATGAATACTTTATCGACAGTTCACAATGAGCAAATTAATTTTAAGTTGATATCAGTAAAATTCACTTAACAGTGAGCTAGCTAATCATACAAGTTTTTCATAGTTGAAGTTATATAATATCTTTGTAAAAATTCTAACATCAGATGGCAATCTGTTGAAGTTAAATGGTTTGTAATGTCCAGAATTTATAAACATTCCAGGTTATATACCTGTAACTTCCTGATTGATAATAGCAAGATTCGAAGAATTTCAGATGGCACAACAATACTGGCAATCATCAGTAGTTACATACACACATAGTACATTGGTGAATCTTACACTTGAGAATCTTCTACAATTTTAATGAATAAGCAAGAATTTCGCAATACAGATTTAACAATACAAGTTACTTGCATTACTAAGTATATATTTAACTGAAACAAATATCATCAGTAAAATAAATATATAATAGTAAGTCCATTACATTCATTAGGAGTGATAACAATAGCATCATGTCAAACAGTGTACCAAAAGTTAAAGCATGTGGTTATGGAGAGAAACATTCATCCTGAATCCATGTGTCATACGCAACATAAATTAAAATTCACCAACAAGAGGGAAACAAACACAAAATTAGTAGGGGCCCAGGAACCAATAGCCTCCAAAAATGATAGTAGTCCTGTAAAAAATTTCTGTTAGGTAGCTTGCTTGGCCCATCGAAATAAAAAGAGCCATTAAAAATTTTACCCAACATAAATTGATCTAAATCTTTCTTAACTGACCAGCACTCACATCAAACTGTAACTGACCTTCCTAACTTTATGAACACTCATCAGTCACATACTCTCCACAAACTCTGTCACTATGAATGCCCATGTATTCAAAGTAAATGCACTTTCATTAATAAAAATATCACTACTTTCTTCAATAGATAAACTTTTTGTATCAATGTGATGGAATTGATAGATAAAAATTAATTTATAAAATGTGAAGAATAGAGTGATTATTTCAACTTTTTATAAAGACAAATAATGTTTTCAATTAAAATGTTAATATTTTGTTTACTTTTTATATATGACACCAAGCCTACATCAAGGCTCCCACATTTGAAAGACGTAAATACAAGTTCTTTTTTGTCAACGCTTTCCAAAAGCAAGCACGTAAAAACTGCAAATTTGTTAATTTTTTGAAGCATTACATTACTACATGCACTTGTAAATATATGCATGTTAAGGCAAACACTTCTGACTCCAATTTTGCAGACTGCACGAGCCAAATATGAAAACAGAAAATACAATGTTATTACAGCATACAAGTGGCCTGATTCTGATGATGTACAGTAATGTTGATGATGTCATTGTATATTATTAAAAACAATCTAACCTTAAAAACTGTAATGGCTACAGATAATCTACTTTGAAGTTTCATTAAATTTGAAATAGTTGAAATTATCAACAAAAGTGCCATGAAAAAAAACATTCTAATCACTTTACTGTTTTTTATTTGAAGAACTGTAAAATAAAAATGGGAACTGACTTTGTAGCTAGTACATGATTGAAACATAATGTGACCATTGTGAGAGAAAAACAAATTGTTGAGGTTCATTGCGTAAATTCATTATTCACTTCAGCCATAAGTTCAAACACTTTCTGCTATCACTCTACACATTTTGAACTAAACCACTTTTTAAATTAAACAAAGTTTCAATCAAAGATCAAATAAAGTGACATTGTTCGAAAGTTTTCATTTGCAAAAAGAGTAACCTTCAATCTGGTTGCCTTTTTTTTTTTAAGTTGCCCTTATTAATTCCCCACCCCAGTAGCTACGAAATTGTAAGGGCAGAAAAATGCACTGAAGAATCCAGAGGACTACATCACTGGAGATGGTATAATAAGTAACCTCAATACCGTTTCGAAGGAGTCATTCAACCAAAACCTGGTAGCACCTGTCACTGTTCTTTAGGTCTTTGTTAGGAAACGTTTCAATGCCACAAAGCATCAGAGAAGGTCTGCAATCTCTGTCTGCTTTATTCATGTTTGTCCACAAGTGCAAGGTCCTGAATGAACACGTGTAGAGCTAAAATATCAGTAAAGAAGATTTTTAGCACTCCTAAGGAACACTTCATCTCCATGGTGTTCATAACCCAACCCTGCATTGTAATTGTTTAGGCACAGATGACAACAGAATAGAGATACACAACCAACAACTGGCAAAATCTAGAAGTATACATCAAGTACAAGGTAGAAAGGTCTACATTGTAACTGCATTAAGCATGATCACAGCATGGATAGAGATTTTCAAAAAATATAAAATAATACCTCTTGAGGAACCACTTGCCACTGAGTGGGATACACAATACATTAGCTAAAAAAGCCACTGAAAAAGTAAGAAAGGTTGGAAAAATAACTTTTCTCAATTCCAAATATGCAAAATTTTAAATAAATAGTAAAGAGGAATTAAGTCTATAGTTGACAGAAAAACACTGACAAATCTTTGAGCAAACACCAGCACCATTGCTAATTGAGAAGTGATTAACAAGTGCGAATGTGAAAGACAACTCTGGTTATTATAGGGGTTGCACTATACTCCTGTTGGTGGAGAGCTGCTGCATGATAATTTACACATGGATATGCGGAAGCTGGATGTAGAAGGTCAGTGATGAGCATTGAAAATTTGAGCCAATACAGGGCAGCACTAATCAAGAAAAGATGTTCTGTGAGAGAAGGTATCCTATCAAAATGCTCTCTTTCAACTATATCTCACAAGTCTTTAAAAAATAAACTTTATGCACTGATTTACTAAATATATCATAAGCTAAAGGCATTATATGAGGACTCGCTTTTTATACTCCTTAAATAATCATAAATGGCAACATGAATGTGACCACATCAAACCATAGTTGTGACTCATGTGAATGTGACCACATAAAACCATGGTTGTCACTCATGTTATGCATTAACATAAATAAATTACTTCATGCATTTTGGCCAGGATCCAGGGTTTACCTTGGGTCCTAGATTAAATTATATGTATTCTTTTGCTTTTCTTGAGAGTAGTTTTCTTAATGTTGGTGCATTTTTACTGGGAAAGATTGAAAAACATAACATTTCCCAAAAACAAATTTTATTTAAAGAATAAATTACTTTGTTCTATCCTTGAACAAACATTCATAATGACATAAATTTATTAAATCAATTCCATACAGTCTGTGTGGTAATCACATAGCAAATATATAGAAACCATATCTCTTAATACAGAATTCACAAACTATATACCTCTTTGATATAATACTGTAGCTCACATCTGACACAAACATTTAGCTTTCAAAACCTCCTTACCTTGGAAGGATACCTTATACTAGATTTGACTTGTTTCTGCCTTTTATTCCTTCTTCCCATTTTGGACAAGAAACAGATTCACCTGAAACATGCATAAAACATATACAGTTGAATTCCAAAATGTGTATACACATTACATACACACAAATACATTTAACTGATATAATCAATTACTTACAAGCAAGGATTTCATCAATTAGTTTCGGAAGTGGTCAATTAATTGAAATTATGATAAAATCAATTAATTAAAATTAGTGTTTATAATTATTACCATTTTCAGTTATTTCAAAAATCAGTTCATCTGAATTCCAATTATATTAATTGTCATGAAAATAACCAACTAATCAAAATTATTGTTACCAATTACCACCATTTTCAACTATCCCTAGAACTGATAAATAAAAATTATGATTTTATGAACTAGTTAAAATCAAGATTTCCAATTATTGTCAGTTTTGATTATTCCAATCATCCAAGTAATCAAAATATTGCCACCACACTTGTTCTTTTTTATGTGATGGCATGGTTAATAATGAAGTCTACCAGTCTCTTTTTCTTTTTGTTAATCATTCTCTAGAAGGAAAGCAAACTTTCTGCTCTCTGGCAGTACCCATCAACAACACTTTTTGTAATCAGTTAACAGTGCCACTGATTAATTAATTAGCAAGTACCACAAATCTAACAACGAGAGTTATAGCTAAGTAGATGTGAAAAACTACTTAAATTAAGAGATTTAGCACCACATTGTAAACACGTGAAATACTCATCGACAAGGAGTGAAAACTTCAGATTATAGGTCATGTCCACTTCTATGATCAACCAAGTTAAAAACACCTGTTATACAACAGTTAAGAAGAAAAAACACCATAAGTTTAATACTGGATAATTTTGGAATAAGTATACAGTTTCTTTTATACACTGAGGGTCTACTAAAAATCTAATGAATTTAGCACAGCAAGCATTTAGGTTGTGTATCACTGTGTCGTGAGCAAGTACAAAGAATGAAAAGCACAGACATGCCTGTGTAGCATATAAATAATTATTCATGGGTAATGTACAATAGTTGTCTTATGATGTTCTTTAATTACTTTCTTTTAATTAATCTAATTTTATTATATTGTTATAATGGTTTGTGAGGTACATTCTTTAGGGTTATTCAATAAAAAAAGGAATACAAGGTCAAATCTACTTAAAGACAGTTTTTATGTCATTGATTACACATTCTAACATGTATAATATCATCTTACTATTATGGATGTAGCAAGTATATCAGTACCTATGTATATAACCAAAAATTCCTGTGCCATCTACTGAATAGTGCCATAAATAAAAATCCATAAAACATTTCATACTTGGGATATTCAAAACTCAGAACATTACAAAAATAACAGTTGTACATGCAACAACCATTTATTTATGACAAAACACAATTTTAAATGAAAGTTTTCTCACAACAAGAACACAGTTTTCATTATGGTTGTACATGATAGTTTTGATTATACATCTTTATTGGTGTAATAGTTAACTTTAGTACTGAAAAACTAAAGTTTTCACAAATATATTAAGGAATGGTACCAGTTTTAATAAATAAAAGCATTACAGCTTATATCAATGAAACATATGAAAACTTTGAACTCTGTGCATTGAATCGTTCAGATACAAAGAGGACTGTGTATATCGTTCAGATGCAAAGAGGACTGCTGTATATTGTTCAGATGCAAAGAGGGCTGCTGTATATTGTTCAGATGCAAAGAGGGCTGCTGTATATCGTTCAGATGCAAAGAGGGCTGCTGTATATCGTTCAGGTGCAAAGAGGGCTGCTGTATATCGTTCAGGTGCAATTAGGGCTGCTGTATATCGTTCAGATGCAAAAAGAGCTGCTGTATATCGCTCAGATGCAAAAAGAGCTGCTGTATATCGTTCAGCTGCAAAGAGGGCTGCTGTATATCGTTCAGCTGCAAAGAGGGCTGCTGTATATCGTTCAGATGCAAAGAGGGCTGCTGTATATCGTTCAAATGCAAAGAGGGCTGCTGTATATCGTTCAGCTGCAAAGAGGGCTGCTGTATATCGTTCAGATTTAAAGAGGGCTGCTGTATATCGTTCAGGTGCAAAGAGGGCTGTGTATAACCAAATAGCACAATTCAAACACTTTTTCATACAGAAATTCCCAAGAAAACTTCAAGAAAATGTTCATTTTTTCTAATATTTGAATACTATGATTAGTAATTATTAGCACAAACAGCTAACCACTAAGCGGCACTTCTGTTAGTAATTAACAATAGGCCTAACTTCACAAACAGGCTAGTAGCAAACAAAAATGAAAAAGAAAAAAGATGAGACAAACCTAATAGCCTATTGTAAACTACTGGAAATGAAATGACAGAAGCTGTTTACTCATTTACAAAGTGTACTTTTTTGTTTTATTAATTTATTCCATGGCTGATGATTTTTTTATACCAACTGCATATGAACCTATAAATTTGTAACCATTATATGTTACCTATTAATCTATAATCATCAACAGCATCTAATATCAAATTTAAGGATAAAAAGAAGTCTGTCGATCCATCCAGGTCATATCATTCAGTTAAATTAAAAAGAGAAACTCAAAACCAACCCTTATAATTCAAAATGTTTGTCAAGTCTTCTCTTAAACCTCCTTAAATTTACTGCATCCATCACATTTCAAGGCAACCTATTGCAGATGACAACCAACTTGTTCGAGAAATACAACTTTCTTATCAAAAAATGGCTGCTATCCTACCAAAATTTACACTTGTGTTCCATAGTCTGACCATTCTCACCATTAAGTGCAAAAATGAATAATGCATTAATGCTAACAATCTCAAGCAACTCAATCAGATCATCTCTAACTCTTCTTCTTTCAAAAGAAAATTCTTAACCTGTCCTTCCATCCTAGATAACACCCTGCAACAACTTACATCACCAAGTCAAATTTCCATCATTTGTATTAGATTTTTTTCTTTGTTTTTATATGTTAAAATTACAGTCTATAAAAACTTTTCATATATTGTGGTGATTTCACTTTTGGGTCTAGTTAGCTACAATGACACACACCAATTATTATTTTTTGCTTTAATAATAAATTCAACAGTTTGATAAAATTTACAACTACCATCTGAACAATCTAACATTTAATTAAAGTTTAGTTTTTATCAAAAATGCAGCGATATTTACAATTAAACCCTAAGTTCTGCCACAGCCTTCAAGTCTCAGTAATGACTAGTTAAAATGGGAGTGCCTCTTCATGTAATAGCAATAATCCTACACAAAACCGCTTAACAACAAAATTAGAAAGTGGTCGTTCTCTCTCCTTGTCCCATGAATGAGTACATTTTTTTCATTTTTTTAAACTAACAAATAAAGACAGTTTAAAAATATTAAAAGTAATAAAGCCAAGACTAAGAGGAAAACCGAATACGTCTCGACTATATGCTACTGTTAGTCAATCTAACATCTCTATTTTCTGAGGTTGTACTACTAAAACATTCAAATAAATTAAATGAATGTCCCAAAAACAATAAAACAAACATTCGTCTCAATTCATAACTGCAGAACTAGTGAACCGGTGTCGCTAATTTCACTGAATTGCTTTCATGTTTGCAATTACCTTTCGCTAAAACAGAACAGATACCAATTAGTATAAAAATGTGCTTATAGTACAAATTTTAATCTACTCACTGTTGTTCCAAACTACAGACTTATATATGTCGTTAAATTTATAAATTTCTTTTTTACTTCCAGATATAATTGTCAAACTTATTTAAATCCTGATATACATTTGATGTTACAAACTGCCAGAACTACTACCAATACACGTTTTCTTCAAGATTAAATCCTTCCGCCATCTAAAGGCAAAACTAAAACAATAATAATTCAGAGTTTTGAAGTTTCTACGAACTATTTCTGTCTCAGCACAGAAATCGAAATGTTATCTACCTCTATGCCCCAGACAGTGCATAAATCTCTAAAATCAGTAGACTATGTGATACTTAAAATTACTCTAAAACATAAAGTTAGAATTTTAAAATAATTTTGTGATTCTGAAAAATCTGCTCCAAATGACAAAAGGAATCATTGAACACTAAATAGGAATTAAAGATATTATAGTGTTTCACTAACGTTGTTGTTGTTTGTTATTTTGAACTAAGCTACACAATGGGTTACCTGTGCTCTGCCCACCACGGGTATCGAAACCTGGTTTTTAGCGTTCTAAGTCCATAAACATACCGCTGAGCCATTGGGGAGGGGGGGACGTTTGGCTAACATTACCTAAGAATGGACGTGAAATTATCTGAAATTTTAAGTATATTTTTTACCAATAAATCTCTCCATCCCGGGTGACGCAGCAGTAATTCTTAGGATTTATAATGTTATGAATCAGATTTCAACACCCGCGATATGCAGAACACGAATAGTTAGGTGTTTATAGCGTTGTGCGTAGCAATAAATAAATCAACAGATGTAATTTTTTAATGTTTTAGAAATCTTAAACGAGTCACTTTTACATTTTTTGGCAATGTTAAGTGTCAGGTTTTACTATTCTAAAATAATAAATATATCTTTATTTAGGTATATTTACGAACATTTTTACAAATTTTGTTTACATTATTATGGAAAGAACACAACTAAAACTTTGCTTTACATCTCGCTTCATGCTAAAGCTACACATCACAGTTTGGTCGAGTTTCTAGATGACTTCAGCAGAGTGTGTGTTGTAACAAAATTTGTTTTGTTTTTGAATTTCGCGCAAACCTACACGATGGCTATCTGCGCTAACCGTCCCTAATTTTGCAGAGTAAGACTCTTGGGCTACTCTTTTACCAACGAATAGCGGGATTAACCGTAACATTATAACTCCCTTACAGCTGAAAGGGCGAACATGTTTGGTGTAACAGGGATTCGAACCTGCAACCATCGGATTACGAGTCGCGCACATTAACCAACTGGACATGCCGAATCTATGTAAAAAGGTAAAAGGGTAGTTTATAAGTTTTAAGAAGTTGGTATGAGGTGTTATTCAAACTTCTTTTGAATATGTACAATTAGAATTAGAATTTATATGGGTCAACCTAAAATTGTGGAACACCACAGTAGGATTCAGGTCTCATTTACAGATGTGATATACATTGTGCCTCCCAGTGGCTCAGCGGTATGTCTGCGGACTTACAACGCTAAATACCAGGTTTCGATACCCGTTGTGGGCAGAGCACAGATAGCCCATAGTGTAGCTTTGTGCTTAATTCAAAATAGCAACAGCAGATATACATTGTAATGGAATAACTGTTATATATTTATTTTAATACCGATGTTCGTTTTATTTAAATATATATTAAGAAATACATGTAGCGAAATTTCTGTCTATCCACTAAATCTGTAGAAGATTCTCGATTGTAAGAATCAACAATATATGTTTCACGAAAGCGTTAGCGTATCGTCAGTATTGTTGAGTCAGCTTTAATTTCTAGAAATTCGCATAACGCATATAAAATACAACTAACGCGAGACGCCGAGAGACAGTATATATTGTTGCTTTTCTACAATTGGTATACTATAAGTCTTGAAAGCTGTAAATGTGATTAACGCTTATTAATCGGGAAATTTAGATATTGGCCAGGAACCTTTATATATTTCAAACATGACAAACCGTTTAACTTCAGCGAATTAATATCGGACATTAGTACTTTCATGAAAAACTCACGTGTGATCAGTAAAGAGCTAGCTAGCTCCCCGTTAAATTATTTTTTCTTAAATCAACTGAGAGTTAATTCGCTCGTCATGAACCCTCGTAAAGATATCAAGGAATTTTTTAATCGGTTAGAAGACTCAAAACTGTTTTTAAGTTTGTAAAACTTGTGTATATAAATCACTGGTTGTAATACTCATTATTATAAATTATATTATTGTTTGCATATTAAAATATATTTGTATTAAGTGTATGCATTTACCATTATACCTTTATTTTAATACCTACGTGTGTTTCAGTTTGATGTGTGTAACTTATATTGTTAGATGCGTGTTGCTTAAGTCCCACATGTTCTGGTTAAAACAGCTATCCTCAAAGCATATGAGTTAGTACTAGAGGCTTTTCGCCAAAAGTTTCGAGGTTATCACAAGAAAGATAGCCAAACTTGTATTGAATACACCCAGGAACAAGAAGTTCATTTTGATCGATGATGTAATTCTATGCATATTGGAAACAGTTTCAACAAATTTAGACAATTATGTCTAACCGACGAATTTAAACGCTGTACAAGTGACGATCTCAAAATTTATTTGGAATAAAAGAAAGTTGAAACACTACAGGAAGCAGCTGCTTTTTCTTATGAGTACACTTTAACTCACAAAACCACTTTTCATGACAAGATATTTCTGCTATTTCAGCAAAAACCAGTATTTGTTCAATCCAGCTCTTCTAGTTCGAAATCTTTAGATAGTCAGGATAAAACTTTATTATTAAAGTCATCAAAGCACGTCTGCTATTTTTGTAAGAAACCTGGTCATGTTATGTCCGATTGTTGGAGTTTGAAAAAGAAAATGAGGTCGCACTCAATGCATTTGTGTCCACATATAGACGCAATTTCACCAGAGCACCCGATGTTGTTTATTTGGTCACTGATATAAACGCTGATGTAGTTAGGGAGGAATTTAAGCTTTTTGTGTCTGTTAGTTCAGTGCATTTGTGAAATGACTGCTAATCCCACGTCCATACGTATATTACGTATACTGGGGTGATTCAGTCATTATTATTAGAAGGTGTATTGCCTTCAGATTCGAATTTTGCCACTGGTGAGTCTGTTATAGCTCAGGGTATTAAGAGTGGGTTTATTAATGCTCCTTTTCATAACATTCATTTAACATCAGATCTCTCTTCAGGACCAGTTGTGCCAGTTAAGAGTGTATCATTATTGTTGGGAAACGATTTGGCTAGGGCAAAAGATGTTGCCAAACTTAAGATGGTTAGCGAGCCGATCACTGTTTCATCTTAGAAAGACGCTGTTGTTGAAGAGAATCAAAACTTGTTTCTCTCGTATGCTGTGACTCGATCTTGGGTTAATAAATTAAGCCAAAAAGAGATGTTAGACACGTGTTCAGAGGATGGGATGATAGATTTTTTGGATCCAACGGGAATTTTTTGAATAATTGTCTTTCTTACAGTTCTTCGGTGAGTGACAATGATGGATATGAGAAATCTGGTACAACTGGTGAAGTTTTGTTTGCTGGAATTAAACCGATCTCTGAGCAAGAAAAGGATCTGCAGATCACTTCACTATTTAAACATGCACTCCCAAAGAATGAACTGGAAAAAGTTCCAGACTGTTATATTTTCAGAAATGATGTGCTCGAGAGAAAATGGAGACCACCATAGTATCAGCTTCAGAGAACTGGGCGGTAGTTTATCAAATTGCTGTTCCAAAAGCATAACGTTCTGAAATATTGAAAGCTACCCATGAACTTTCTATGGGAGATAACCTAGATGTCAACAAGATGCGTGACAAAATTATGAAACACTTATTTTGACAAAAATTAGGCAAAATGTTTTGTAAATTTTTCTCATTTTTGTAAAACTTGTCAGACATGACAAGTGATTGGAAAAATCTAACCAGAAAATTCATGTTACTCCTTTCAAACCTGTTCCAGCTTTTAAAGAATACCTCAGTCGAATGATTATTGACTGTGTTAAACCATAAAAATAACATCTGTTTTTAAGCATTTTCACGTTCTACGTACTTTTATTATCATAAGGTTATTTATAGTAATTGTGTTATACATTGGCATGATTTTGGAAACTGTATAATTCTTTGACAATGTATTGTATTTAATGCATTGTTATCAATGCATATGTATATATATATAATATTTTAGTAATAATTGTCTGACGCCAATTTGTAATTCTCTGGGGAGAGAGTTGTAACAGATTTACCGTGATACATTTATTTTGATACTTACGTGTATTTCAGTTTGATGCATGTGACTTATATTGTTCATTGTGTATTGCGTAAGTCCCGTCTGTTCTGTAAATTTGTAGAAGATTTTTGAGAGTAAGAATCTATAACATTTGATTTACGAAAACGCTACCGTGTTCAAACACTTTTGATCATTCTAAAACTTCGCGTGATTCGTATAAAAGCAGCTAGTCAAGAGACAGTAATAGAAGAATATTGTTGGACAGCTGCAGTCAGTGTGCCTCAGAAGCTATAATTGTGATTAACATCTATTAATCGGAAAACTTCAGAATGTCACCAGGAACGTTTATAGATTTCAAATATAACAAACCGTTCAACTTCAGTGATTTATTTTGACCATTATTATTTTACAAAAAAACATTAAATATCTTCGCCGGAAAAAGCCGGCTTGTAACCGGCGAGAGGCAAACCAAGGTAACTTGCTTCAGTAAGGTGTGACAATAGCGACTCAGAATTCATTTGTTCGTCGTGGACCTTAACTGTTGATAAAATATTCAGTTCTACACCGGGTATAAGAATCTGTATTGTCTGTAAGTTTTTAAAACTGTTGTATATAAATCATTATTTGTAATAACTATTTGTAGTAACCGTTATTATAAATTGTATTGTGTGTGTGTATTAAAATATATTTGTGTTAAAAAAGAAACTTGCATGTATCAGTCTTGTTGGCAAATATCATAAATCTGATACATATTAACGTTTAATTAGCTTCTAAAATAAATTAACATTTCTTGCTATTTTAAATATTAATGCCTAATATACGTCACATAATAAGTCGGAAGCTTGTCCGAGAAAAGCTGTGATACGTAACAACATACATTGGTTTTTGTCTTCTTCCAGTGAAATTATACATTATTTATGCTTTAACTGTCACTGAACTTGCAGTTTAAATGTGGAAGTGAAACTACATGATTTTAACTGAACACCTCAGACCACTGAAAAAAATTGAAGATTGTAAAAACCTATTAGAAGTAAATAAAAATAGTACTCTTTGTCTACTTTACTGGATTGACGACGTGGCTCAGCTGTATGTCTGCGAACTTACAACACTAAAAACCGGGTTTCGATACCTGTGGTGGACAGAGCACAACTAGCCCATTGTGTAGTTTTGTGCTTAATTCAAAACAATAACAACCAGTGACGACACTCATAGACTATAATTTTGCTTTTTGTATATTAATATGTCATGCATTTCTACCTTTCAACTTCAATATAGTATTATTCTGAATTTATCATTTACTCTGTATGTGCTATTTTCATAGAAAATGTATCAATGAAATCATTCTCAGTGGCGGATTTAAGGTTGTGAGGACCCAGGGGCTAATAACTTTTGTGAACCCCATATCCCATGTAATTTTTACATATAATAAAATCATCAATGGGACCTGGGGCTGAGCTCCCTCTAGCCCCTACATAAATACGCTACTGATAGTCCTTTCTTTTTTCTCATGTTATTCATGTCACACCCATTTTACCTTTGGAAATTATGATTGCGTTCTGCATGCATGTTATGCAAGAAAATGAACGGCTGGTGTTCTTCATTGGCTTGACAAGGTTAAAGTCTCCCCAATGCTTGAATGAAAAATATCAGCCTCATAAGTAGCGCTAGTTACTCTGGATAAATTTGATGTTACTTGTGCTGTAGAAAATGTTGAAACCTGCCTATGCAGAGAGGTCAAAGGGCGTATGTCTTGAGAATTTAAAGAGTTATTATCAAAATTTAATTGAACAACTTTATTATCATTTTATGCCAATAAAATTGGTATTACATATTAATTTATAATTCATAATAAAATTGGTATTATAACATAATTTATAATTCAGATTTTGATATTACTTATTTTAAGTTCTTAATTTGAAAAAAAAAATAATTACGAAATATCAAATGTGCTTTTTGTATGTCAAATGGCGTGTCTTCTTACTCACTTTATATATATTATTACGCGTACAGTACAAAGTCCATAGTTAATAACGAATTGAAAACACAAATCACAGGCATTTACAAGCTAGAATTTAAAATTAGAACCACACACCTTTTCGATCTGCTGAGATAGCAGTATATTTTGCGCGAATTTCAGTAAATTTCCGACCACTACTCTTATCTACTCACTGCATTTTTCTTAACTACATGTTTATCAACAATACGATTCCAGATATTCCTTTTTCATAAAGTTACGATTCAGTAAGGTCTACCAAATTCTTTTTTTTTTTTTTCACTTCAGACAATATGATGTCAAATTTTCAAAAGTGGACACAAAACCACGCTTCCTCAGTGGCTCAGTAACATGTCTGTGGACTTATAACACTGAAAACGAGGTTTCGATACCCTTGGTGGGTAAAGCACAGATAGCTTTTGTATAGCTTTGTGCTTAATTCAAAACAACACAAAACCACTATAACTCTGCTTCCAAATTTTAGTGTACATATTTTCTTTGTAACAAAATCCTTAACGGATTTATTACTGTCTAATGTTATTTATTATGAGCTGAAATTTATTAAAAGTACCTTAGATAGATTGTTTTATGTTTAATTTTCTGCAAAACAACTCCAAGACTGTGTGACTTAGCTTTAGGTAATTTAAAAGTGAGATATTAGAGGGAAGGTAGCTGGTTTATACCAGCCACTACCAATACTTGTATCACTCTTTTGTCAATAAAAATTGGAATTTATCATCACATATAACGCTCCCACGGCTAAAAAGACGTATATCTTTAATTAGATTCGAACCTGCGAGTTGAATGTCCCTAATCATCGGGCCATAGCAGGCCACCCAAATATAAATGCCATAATTTGCTAATATTTGAAAAGAATCAATATTTTGAAACTTGTGTAGTGATTTTCTAAAAGCTTAAATAATAAAAGATTCAGAATCAGTAAGAAGAATAAATTGGATGTTTTTAAGAGCAAATATTTGAAACTGCATTCACACAGTGTACTTCCATTGTCATAACCGAAATTAAAGAATTAAATTGTTAATATATGTTAGATATAAAATTAATGAAACTACTATTAAATTTTGTTTTAAAAATAGACAGTAATTAGGATTACGCAAAAAGCAGTTTTTACTCCATTAACGAGTGCTGTGGAATATAAATAAACATATAAGTTATGTTTTTGATATTTCTAAGGTCAAATCTTTGAAAGACAAAAAAAGTAAGAAAATCGTAATTCAAGCTCGTGCCTTAAAAACTATTATCTCTATGTTTTTTTCCTGCAAAGGTAAGGTTTAGCTCTGTATAAATCTGTATTATAAAGTTTGTGGTGAATTTTTATTCAGTATAGTTGTATTTTGTTACTATTACACAATGTAACATAATTTTTTTTCCTGGATAGTATGTTATTTCGTAATTGCTTATGTTGTGAAAGTACAGAAAATAGCCATTATTCCCTTCAAACTTTGCTTTTGTGACCTGGATAATAAAATTTAGAAATTAACCTATTTTCTATGTAAAAACGGGCAAATTTGCACATATTCATTTACATAAGGTCTGAATAAAACAACATATGAATCAAGATTTATATTTATTTACACTAAAGTTATACAAAAACGAATAAAATATTTAGAAGTAAGTAGTTTTTTCTAGATTTGCGACTGTAATGTAAATAACTTTCACGCATCAGCCCCCAAATATAGTCTCCCATGATGTTTTTGTTATACGCTTCTTGGTAGAGGCGTTCAACGTCCAGTATATCTTGGTGAACGCGCTCGTTTTGCTCCTCTGAGTATGCTTCCATATTATCCTTGAATTTATCAAGATGAGCGTCAAGGATACAGACTTTCAGGGACATCCTGCAGCCCATTTTGCTGTAGTTCTTCACCAGAGTCTCAACCAGTTGCACATAATTTTCGGCCTTGTGATTGCCCAAGAAGCCCCCAGCTTTTCTTTCCTTCCTACTGAGCTTCTTGGGGAATTCTGTGCACTCCAGGATCTTCTTTATTAGTGGTCCAACGAAGACACCAGATTTGACCTTTGCCTCATACAGCTTGAGGAAGAAGCCTCGAAGAAACTTGAAGGCTGCAGACTCCTTATCAAAAGCTGTGACAAATTGTTTCATAAGATCCAATTTTATGTGCAATGGTGGGAACAACACCTTCTGGCAGTCCACTAGTAGTTCACACTTGACATTGTGCCTCCCCACAGAGAACTCGGTCCATTGTGGCCAGTGCTTCCTGTTGTAGTGCGCTGCGGTGTACCTGCTGCCCCAAGGACAAAGATAACAGTGAAACTTAGTAAATCCTCCTTGGAGACTCATCAGCAATGCCAACATTTTGAAGTCTCCGATAACCTCCCAGCCATATTCATCACACTTCAAGGCTTCTAGTAAGGTCTTGACACTATTGTATTCCTCTTTGAGGTGCACTGAATGAGACAGATGAAAAGTTCTACAACATTCTAGAAAGTTCTTGAAAATTCTTGTAAGTTCGAGAAAATTCTCGATCAGCTACTCAGCACTGAATCTACCTGGAATGTTCTGGAAAATGAGTAAATTGAAAATTTTCATTACCCAGGTCACAAAAGCAAAGTTTGAAGAGGAAAATAGGTCTTTTCCATTTATTTTAGGCATAAGCAATTTGGAAATAACACTTTCTACTCAGGAACAAGAAAAAGTAAAAATTTTGTTACATAGTGTTATTTATGCATAATTGCTCGTTGTAGAATGACTGAAAGAAAATCATACGGTTACGTGAGAACATGATAAAAAGCCTATGGTTTCGAAGACCCTAATTAATTAACTAATTACGTTTTTTCGGATATAATTTTCGTAGTTGTGTGATAATCACTATGCAAACGCCCCCCAGTGGCACAGCAGTATGTTTTCAGACTTACAACACTAGAATCAGGGTTTCGAAACCAATAGAAGGTAGAAAACAGACAGCCCATTGTTTAGTTTTGTGCTTAATTCTAAACAAACAAAAAAGTTTACAAAGGTATTACATCTAAATAATTCATAGAATAATACTTTTACCCCTTAATGTAGATGAACCAAGAATATTAAATGGTGTTATATTTTCTGGTCATAATTGCTACCGTTTGCGAGTAATAAAACATAATGCAAGTTTTATGTGTCATTATTTTGTTCACTTACATGTCTCAGTGCTACTCAATCACGACAGATTACAAAAATGACCACTAGAAGGTGATTATGAGAAGACAAGCCCTCTAAATGATACCCCTTGATGGCACAGAGAAAAATTGAGAGATTTACACGCTAAAAATTGTGTTTAGATACCCGCAGTGGGCATATCACAAATATCCACTTGTATAGGTTTGTATTTAACAACAAACACACACACACACGCTATATGATGTTACATTTCAGAAACGTCGATTCATGCCAAATATAGATGTGCTTAAAGAATTTCCCAGTGTAATTCCAGCCATCATTCATAAATAATAGTTTCAAACCTAGTTTCTCTGAATATTATGTTTAACACCTGAATCAAGTTTTGTAGTTGAGAATGTAGCCATATAGTAAACTGGCAGTACAGAAGCAATGTCTGTTGTATGATTGTTTTTTTTAATTTTGCGCAAAGCTACACGAGGACTATATGCGCTAGCTGTCCCTAATTTAACACTTTAAGACTAGAGGGAAGGCAGCTGGTCATCACCACTCACCACCAACTCTTGAGCTACTCTTTTACCAACGAATAGTGTGATTGACCGTCACATTATAACACCCTTATGACTGAAAGGGCGAATATGTTTGCTGTGACGGGGATTCGAATCCGCGACCCACGGACTACGTGTCGGGCGCCTTAACCACCTAGTATAGATTATGCAACTAGTGTAATGTTTAGCTTCTAAATGATCCAGAGCAAGACAACAAAATCTTTAAAAGTGATCCTGCAAGCAATCACAGGACCACAGCAAACCATGTGAAACAAAATCTTTAAAAGGGATCCTGCAAGCAATTACAAGGTCACAGCAAATCATGGCAAAGTTCTTGTAGTCACACGGTTTCGAATTATTCATAAAAAGTGGGAACAGAAGAATGTCTTGAAAGATGTTAATGAAAGAGGAATGGGTAATCCCAACCTATATAAATATTATAATTTGGAACGGTAAGAAGTTATAATAGGGTGTACCATTGATTGGATTATACAGTATTATCAAATGTAAAACTTATTCCAGTTAAATTTACCTGAAGACAAAGGAAAAAAAAGAATAATACACCTCTATTTGCAAAAGAACTTAGCCCACCGATGCGTGAAGACATAAAATTGGTGAAATGATGCGAGAAGGATGATAGCTTCTCAGAATACTAGAAAAAGAAAAGGTTGCAAACATCTGAGGTGAAAAGGAGGTTATAGAACTCTGTTTAGAAACTGTATTGGAGAAATCTGTAAGATTTTGAATGATGCATGGAACCTTATACCCATTATAAACAGGATTCCACATCGAGAAATTAGCGGTTTTAAACTGACAGTCAAAATAACTCACATTCAAAGACTGAAAGGAAATCTGAACGTCGTCGACATAGAGTTTGTTTAGAGTCATAGAAGAAAATTCGTTTCGGTAATTTTTAGAACATTTATTTCTAACTGACGATTAATACATTTGATAATACTTGTATAAAGTATATATGAAAGATAACGTATCATATGTTACTGTAACATTGTTTCAAAACTTACGTAACGCGAATGTCTGTTTTAAAATGATAAATAGTCGATAAACCAATTTTTCTGAGCCTACAAACTGAAATATTACATGTTGAAGTTGCATTGAACGTGGAGTGTGAACAAATAATACTGCTGTTGTCACAAAATAATTATGTTTGACAAGAATGTACGTAACTGAATCCTTTATTCGCTTTTTATGTAGTTAAATGTCTTCAGTACGATGTATTAAAGTGTCTCCTGATAAATGTAGTATTTGTTTTCACACATACAAATTAATTACATAATTTATATACAAAATATAAACTTAACTGAAATGAGCAAATAGTAATATGGACATAGTGTAGGAAAGCTGTATGAAACCTAATCTAGTATGCTAAGATATTTACGTAAGTAATGTATTAACATATCTTGATATTTTGTTAATTAGTGTTTCAGTTTGTGCGAAACTTGTCAAGTCTGTGATTTTACATTCTTCTGGCAAAGTATATTTTGTAACGATAAACAACAAACGCGTTAGATTTACAAAATATGAAAGAATAATCATTTGATTTATAATTAGAACTCATTTGAAGACCATGATTATCAACCCTACATAGCAAAATGTGTTTGTTTACAACTGAATTCTGCGAAATACAAGAAAAAAGAGAGAAAGAGGTAATATTACACTTCAGTAAACATTTTATTTTTATTTTAACACAATAACAATTCGTGGGGATCGTAGATTAATTTTCAAAAAGGAGAATATCAGTTTAACTACTTTTTGAAAATTACAACATCTTAGTTTTCAATTCATTACGTACAAAGTTCTGTTACTAAATATAATATTTATTAAGAGTTTGTTTCGTTTTGGAATTTCGCACAAAGCTACTCGAGGGCTATCTGCGCTATCCGTCCCTAATTTAGCAGTGTAAGACTAGAGGAAAGGCAGCTAGTTATCACCACCCACCGCCAACTCTTGGGCTACTCTTTTACCAACGAATAGTGGGATTGACCATCACATTATAACGTCCCCATGGCTAAAAGGGGCGAGCATGTTTGGTGCGACGGGAATTCGAACCTGCGACCCTCGGATTGCAAGTCGAGCACCTTTACCACTTGGTCATATTGAGAGTTTTAAAAAAAACCTATAGTTTTCTTTTCTATCGAAAACTTGAAATCTGTAGAGCTCATCTTGAAAATGACACTTGTTTATTTGTTTCTTATCGGAATGTCGCACAAAGCTACTAGAGGGCCATCTGTGCTAGCCGTCCCTAATTTAGCAGTGTAAGGCTAGAGGGAAAGCAGCTAGTCATCACCACTCACCGCCAACTCTTGGACTACCCTTTTACCAAAGAATAGTGGGATTGATCGTGGTTTATAACGCCCAAACGGCTGAAAGGGCGAGCATGTTTTGGTGTGACGGAGACTCGAACCCATAAACGTCAGACTACGAGTCGAGTGCCCGAATCACCTGGCTATGCTGAACAAAAAATTGACACTTATCAAAGAGATAATCTTTTACCGGTGGAGACAAAGGACAAATCACAGAACGCGCTCAGACCTGATCTTTAGTACATCATTTTTTTAAAAAACAAAAACAGACAGTTTAGAATATCAATAAACATTTTATATTCATGTGAATCATAATACTTAAATTGTTCTTTTACTGAGGCCTTATTCTTTTCACTAGATATATGCAAACATGTGACATCTTAACGAAATATATTACTTTCCACAGTTGACGTCAAAGGGGCGGAGTCAATTGTTTTTCACCATCTTCTAAGTCCTTGAACTTATCACGTAATTAATGACAAAATGTTATATGTATGTTTTTTAAACTGGTCTCGCGACTTCTGTTCACCAGAAATGACGAAAAACATCTATCAACACTAACGTGTACTGTTCACACTTAAAGAGAAATCCATTATCTGGTGCATTTTCACTGGCCAGTGTAATAACTTACCGTACATTCAACAAATAATTTTTACTAACGACTAGTCTGCGAGTTGCTTTTCAGAACTTTATTTCTTATCAAAATTTTGAACTCCTTGCGATATTTGGTATCATACCAGCACGGCCGAATTTGCGCTAGTTTCCAATCTGTTAGAAAATAAAACTCAGCATATTCATCCAAAATCCATACACCCACACCTACGAACAAGGCTCACATGTAGTGCAAAGCAAGGTCTTGTTTCAAAGCTCTCCCTGCGGTTTCGCGAGTTTTGTCAGTATAGATGGCCGAGGAAGGTTGCAATGCAAGCTCTGATTCAAAACCTCTTGTACGCGGTTTCGCGAGTTCAATCAGAAGAGATGGCCGAGGAAAATATAAACCACATTTGGGTGCAAAAGTAGGGTACGACTTATCCAGTCATTTCTGTGACCGTTTCTGCTCAGAATTGAAGACAAATACTCGCCAATTCGGTTATGGGAGCTAGTCTGATCTGAGAAGGATAAATAGAAGGAGTAGTGGCAACAATAGTTGTAACAAGTCAACATAAGCAGAAGCAGTAGTTGTACTACCAGTAGCAGAAGCAGCAATAGTTGTAACAAGTCAACATAAGCAGAAGCAGTAGTTGTAGTACCAGTAGCAGAAGCAGCAATAGTTGTAACAAGTCAACATAAACAGAAGCAGTAGTTGTACTACCAGTAGCAGAAGCAGCAATAGTTGTAACAAGTCAACATAAGCAGAAGCAGTAGTTGTACTACCAGTAGCAGAAGCAGCAATAGTTGTAACAAGTCAACATAAGCAGAAGCAGTAGTTGTACTACCAGTAGCAGAAGCAGCAATAGTTGTAACAAGTCAACATAAACAGAAGCAGTAGTTGTACTACCAGTAGCAGAAGCAGCGATAGTTGTAACAAGTCAACATAAGCAGAAGCAGTTTTTGTACTACCAGTAGCAGAAGCAGAAATAGTTGTAACAAGTCAACATAAGCAGAAGCAGTAGTTGTACTACCAGTAGCAGAAGCAGCAATAGTTGTAACAAGTCAACATAAGCAGAAGCAGTAGTTGTACTACCAGTAGCAGAGGCAGCAATAGTTGTAACAAGTCAACATAAGCAGAAGCAGTAGTTGTACTACCAGTAGCAGAAGCAGAAATAGTTGTAACAAGTCAACATAAACAGAAGCAGTAGTTGTACTACCAGTAGCAGAGGCAGCAATAGTTGTAACAAGTCAACATAAACAGAAGCAGTAGTTGTACTACCAGTAGCAGAAGCAGCAATAGTTGTAACAAGTCAACATAAGCAGAAGCAGTAGTTGTACTTCCAGTAGCAGAAGCAGCAATATTTTCAGTCATGTTTTCTAACTGTCTTATGTAAAGTAACCTTCATCCCTCTTATTCTTGAAGGACAAATTTGAAAATGGTCAATAGTTGTAACAAGTCAACATAAGCAGAAGCAGTAGTTGTACTACCAGTAGCAGAGGCAGCAATAGTTGTAACAAGTCAACATAAGCAGAAGCAGTAGTTGTACTACCAGTAGCAGAAGCAGCAATAGTTGTAACAAGTCAACATAAACAGAAGCAGTAGTTGTACTACCAGTAGCAGAAGCAGCAATAGTTGTAACAAGTCAACATAAGCAGAAGCAGTTTTTGTAGTACCAGTAGCAGAAGCAGAAATAGTTGTAACAAGTCAACATAAGCAGAAGCAGTAGTTGTACTACCAGTAGCAGAAGCAGCAATAGTTGTAACAAGTCAACATAAGCAGAAGCAGTAGTTGTACTACCAGTAGCAGAGGCAGCAATAGTTGTAACAAGTCAACATAAGCAGAAGCAGTAGTTGTACTACCAGTAGCAGAAGCAGAAATAGTTGTAACAAGTCAACATAAACAGAAGCAGTAGTTGTACTACCAGTAGCAGAGGCAGCAATAGTTGTAACAAGTCAACATAAACAAAAGCAGTAGTTGTACTACCAGTAGCAGAAGCAGCAATAGTTGTAACAAGTCAACATAAGCAGAAGCAGTAGTTGTACTTCCAGTAGCAGAAGCAGCAATATTTTCAGTCATGTTTTCTAACTGTCTTATGTAAAGTAACCTTCATCCCTCTTATTCTTGAAGGACAAATTTGAAAATGGTCAATAGTTGTAACAAGTCAACATAAGCAGAAGCAGTAGTTGTACTACCAGTAGCAGAGGCAGCAATAGTTGTAACAAGTCAACATAAGCAGAAGCAGTAGTTGTACTACCAGTAGCAGAAGCAGCAATAGTTGTAACAAGTCAACATAAGCAGAAGCAGTAGTTGTACTACCAGTAGCAGCAGCAGTTAAAGCAGTCGCCCCAAATCAGCCTCACAAATACGGCACTTGAGGAGACCAATAAATATTTTTGTCTGTTTTAAACCAACCAGTTTGTTTATTTATTTGAAGTTAAACACAAAGCTGCACAATAGGCAATCTGTGCTCTGCCTACCACGGGTGGAAATCAAAACTTGGTTTCTGTTAATGTAGTCCACAGACATACCGCTGTGCCACTGGGAGGCTTAAACCCACCGGAATATAATGTTTGTAAACACTTTTCATTTCGTCAATCATAGTATACCAACATGAATGCATTAACTATTTTATATAAGAAGAACACAGTCCAGCCAGCCCATAAATTTCGTATATTTTTTATTGCAAAGTATGAAGAGGTGAATTTGGGGGTCAGAAGAGTGTCTTTTTCAAAATTACGAGATCGAAATACATTTTTGTGCTCCAAATTGAATTCCGACAACCATGAACCCATGACAGTACTCTGTAACCAACCCAATCCCCTGTTTGTTTACTTCTTACTAAGCAGAAAACAACACAATGGAGTATCTGTAATGTGGCTACCAAAGGTATCGAAACTAGGATTTTAGTATTATAAGCTTTCAAGTTGGCTGCTGAACCACTTGATGTCTGACTTCTCTGAATTCGGTCTCACCTACTCGCAAAATGAGAGTTACAAAAACCGTACGAGACAATAATAGATATACAAAAGTATATCCATTTTATTCGCTTGTCATTGGATTGGAACTGAGAAAAGAGAGAATTACAATACCATTAATTATATTGAGGGAAAAACTTTTCGCTACAGATAAAACACGTTATCGAGAATTAGATATCAAAATCGTTCGTAAACCTTCCAACTTCAAGGTTTTAAGTAAAACAGAAATGGGTTTCAGTTTTGAAATTGAAAACTTTCCTTTACAAATACAAATATATCACATAAGTTTTATGTGTGTGTGCTTTTACAAACAGCCCAATGTGGCTTTGCTTAAAAACACAACAAATAGCTTCCAATTAAGTTAATGGCACGACGTTTATCATACGCAATTTATTAGAGACAGAAAAGCTTCTTCAACGTTACAGACTTTGTGAACAGAGAGAACAAGCTCACTCTCATTTTCCAAAACAGAACTTTTCCATCACATTTTGAACAAATTCGTTTAGTTTTTTGTGAAAAAATTCCAATGCTGTTTGGTACACATTACGGTTTTCAAAACTCTTATCGTGTCTTAATAACTATTTAATTAAAGTGATAATGAAATACTGTAGTATGATGACCACTGTAAATCTTATCCATCGTTATTGTTAACCCTAAGTAAAGTTACTGCAGGCTATACGCTGTTCTCTTTATATTACAGTATTTCCTCATCGGATGTTAAATTACTTTTATTAATTACCTTAATTATCGATTCCTTCATGACTGTGACTTCCTTTTCATAGGTATCCACCAGGTGGTTCAGTAATAACAGTGGCGGCGCCAGGGGGGGGTTGAGTCCCCCAAATGAGCCAAGCCCCCTCAGCCCCCCAATATTGTTACCTACATATATTCATAAAATATGAAAAACACAATCGTCGTTGTTGCTTAACAATTAACATCAAAGAGACATAGACATGTGGAGCTCAAGATCTTCATGGCCCCCCCTAGTACAGCGGTAAGTCTATGTATTTACAACGCTAAAATCAGGCGTTCGATTCCCCTCGATGGGCTCAGCAGATAGCCCAATGTGGCTTTGCTATAAGAAAAGCAAAAAAAAAAACATCTTCACTAAGACGAAAGTATGTGTCATGCGTCCCATAGCAACGTACTGAATGCACTGAAACTCATGCACTGTCTTGCTGCTCCATGTGTAATGCCATTCTACCTTGAGCTTTGACGAAGATTAGACAACCACGTTGATTTCAAGTTACAACAGATCATCAGGGATTTTACTTGATAAACCAAAGGTTTCACAGGTATTTACCCATTAATTTCATTTATCTTTTATTGAAAAGTAAAGCATAGCATGCATGTATAAGTGTATTGTGTATAGATCAAAACTATGAAGCATTTAGCCGGTGTTGTGTCCTCTGTGAGATCATTTTGCATTGTGTATCAGCCATCCGAAATTGTACTGATGATTGTGGCATACACTTAAAATTGTGACTTACAATCCAGTTAATGTTATACTTATGATTAGATAACAACCTTACATGTTAACTAACCAAATAATATTTCTAAACAATTTTAGAATGAATTTTGAAATTGTCATTGGGCTATTTAGAAGTGCCAAATTTAATATAATGTAGTAGTTACATTGTTGTAACAGGTGCTTGTCACACTTATGATAATAAGAACAATATGACAATCACAGTTTGGCCTGTATGAATAATGTGAACTCATGAAGAAACCAGCCTTTCTGTAAAGGTCAACTGCAATTTAAACATTTTGTTTTGGTGCTACTATGACCATTCAATATCCAGGCCGCGGGTTTGCTTTGTTCGAGCGCGCGGGCCTGGCATGGCCAAGCGCGTAAGGCGTGCGATTCGTAATCCGAGGGTCGCGGGTTCGCGCCCGCGTTGCGCTAAACATGCTCGCTCTCCCAGCCGTGGGGTTGTATAATGTGACGGTCAATTCCACTATTCGTTGGTAAAAGAGTAGCCCAAGAGTTGGCGGTGGGTGGTGATGACTAATTGCCTTCCCTCTAGTCTTACACTGCTAAATTAGGGACGGCTAGCACAGATAGCCCTCGAGTAGCTTTGTGCGAAATTCCAAAACAAACAAACAAACATCGAGCGCGCGATTCCCGCCTAGAACGCCTTAAGCGTATAATCACCGAGCCGCTGATCATGGTGTACGCTCTGCGTACGGCTAACGATCGGCTGAGACCGATTGAGATCCAGATGCCAGCCGCACGCCACCCTACCCACCCCGCTCACTCCCATTAGCTGCCTACAGTTTTACGACATGCCCTATCAAAGCTGTGTTTGTGTTCCCTAATTAGCCCTGTAATTTTACATTATCACTACCCTCTAATTAAGTACTTGTGCTATATGGTTAAAGATAAACACTTTCTCTAACAGTATTTCACGGATATGTCCTGGATTTTCATGTGCTTTTAATATAATTTGGTGATTTCAATGCCGCAGAGCAGTTCTTTGTAATGTTGAACTATGTTTAGTTGTTATTTGTTCCTTATTCATGAAATGACCCAATAGTATGTATGTTATATCTTTTTCCTTATATTTCGATGTTTAAAATGAATATCCTTTGTAAGCCCTAATGCCAATATAAGGAGAGAATTTCCCATTCGTTTCATATAAACTAACACAACTTGGAAGCAAGAAGTAGTGCCAGCAGTCAGCCTGCTCGGTGGTCACTTTGACGTTCGCACGCTTTGTTTAAAAGGGAGTTATGTTTGTTTACGCGGCTCTTGCTCTCTCTGGTACTCGGCCTCACACTGGAACACACAGTCAGTTTGGATTAATAAAAGAAAATCAAAATCAGCAACTCGTTTTAAATCAAGGACACCAACACACAAGACAAGATTCAGACATCACCCACCAAAACATAAACCGGTCATACTACATATAGGGTTGATTGTGCAGCACTACCTGCTATCCAAGAAGAGGCAGCACATGTGGTGCAAGTGAGGAGGACAGTTGTGATCGTGACGGTTAGAATGCAGCCACGACTAGTGCGGGACCGCAGCCGCAAGAAGGCACCACTCACACCCAGGGTGAAAAACTACCACCAGGATACCCCTTGTAGTTAATGGTATTGGAAAACAAAATAATATGGATGAGATTGGGGTACCAGGACTAACTATGAAGAGACTTATCATTATTCATATCCCAACCACAGTAAAAAAGTGCAAGAGGTGAGAATGCACGAATAATAAGAGTCAGTGGTAAGAGCTGTACACATGTCCTAGACAGCAGTACACAATATAACATTCCGTTAAACTAATACTACATGTTTCTTTCACAATGTATCAATTCAGCTTTTGCATATCACAATAATGAGGTGTGTTTCCGTGCATTCTGTGTGAAGATATTCTATTCAAATTGTCGGTTACAGTAAGTATAGATTTTATTATTAATTTTTTAACATGGTAACTGACAAATTTTCGTCTTTGTACACTAGATAGAGTGCTGAAAGCTTGTAGCGATGAGTGGTATTCTTTGAACATAACAACTATACTATGGAACATTTTGAAATGAAAACTACACTGTGGGACTATTTTATAGTTTATCAATAGTGTGTATCATAGCAATACATCTCATTTTATAACAAAAATTAAAAATCAAATTAAACTGATTATTTTTGTTTAACTATAACCATTAGATGCTTGATTAAAATCTTTAGTTGTATTTGAAATAGACGCTTATCAAGTTTTCTAACCTACGTTCACCAAAGTACATTAATAAACGTGAATGCAATGTAAAGAAATGTAGAACATATCATAAAGTTTGCTTGACTGTTAAAAGAGTGAGATAATACACATTAATAGACTATACCTGTATGTGATTGAATATTTAAAACGTAGTAAGAAAAATAACCATAGTATATAAGGTGTGATATTTAAATGAACAGTTGAATTTAATCCACAACAGAAAACCATTGTTGATAGGGTCCACAAATGAGGTTTATTATTTCTCTAGAGCTATTCTTTCTTATCTACAATAATTATTTTAATAAGAACATAATTAATTGACAAAATTTGCTGGTTACATTACAATCTTGAGCATTTCTAGTTGTATTCAGGATTTTGAGTCATTACAGAATGACTTGAATCATTGGGTAATTTGAACAAATGTTTGACAACTGACTTTTAATAATAGCAAATATAAGCTAACACGTTTGAGTAATTTTGAACTTTAAATCTTCTTTACTAATCCAAATTACTGTGGGTGGTTATCCCATTGATAATTCATCAAATACTTTTCAATATTAAAAATAGCTGAATGGTTAGAAATTATGATGTTTTGACTAAGAGGTACCTACATCTAACTTTCTTTATCAACTTCGAGGAACCAGAAAGCCCCTATTGTATATACAGAAAATTGATATATTTGAATGAGAAAATTTTGACAACGAATACAAAATCAAAATCTCACGCATAAGAACTTCAGAAGACGGTGTCATTAAGATAGAATCATCTGTTCGTAGTTAATATAAATTTAATTACGCAGCTGTTTAAGTTTTTCATCCGTAAAGGAATGAGTAAGTTCAGTGCCCACCACCAACTAACCCACCCAGGAGAGGAGGTAACAAACAGTCAGGATCTCAACATATCGAGGACATTGCAATAATACTCTAGGGGAAGGAGTAAACAAAGTTAACTGAACCAGCTTAATACGTTTTGTTAGTTAATTTTCAGGGTAGAAATTTCAATTATTTGAAGCTCCTCCTGAAGTTAACATTATGTTATACACTTGGGAACTAAATAGTGAAATATAGAAATTATTTGAAAGACTGTATCTGTTACATCCTTCCACTGAAGCTTATTTAGTTATCTTTGAAATATTGTGGCTGGAAGTAAAAACAGATTATTAATATTTATTACTATAAAAAATGTTTCACTTATAACTCAGTAAATGAAACTGTGAATAAAAATGCTTGAATCAACTAATAAAATACATCCCCTTGTTATTAGGTGATGTTTTTAATCCCACGAACACCTAGAAATATTTGTAATCGGATATAGACAAAATAGGCTGATCCACAATTAAATATCTTTGGCATGGGAGAAAAGTCAGGGAATCATTATAACTTTACATTGGTTTGGTTAATCATCGGACAAGATCAACATTGAACATTTGTGAACGTCCTCAACCAAGCCCTGTGAATATGTCCCGGCCCGGCATGGCCAAGCGTGTTAAGGCGTTCGACTCGTAATCCGAGGGTCGCGGGTTCGAATCCCAGTCGCACCAAACATGCTCGCCTTCCCAGCCGTGGGGGCGTTACAATGTTACGGTCAATCCCACTATTCGTTGGGAAAAGAGTAACCCAAGAGTTGGCAGTGGGTGGTGATGACTAGCTGCCTTCCCTCTAGTCTTACACTGCTAAATTAGGGACGGCTAGCGCAGATAGCCCTTGAGTTGCTTTGCGCGAAATTCCAAAACAAACAAAAAAGTTTCAGACACACGAGTAGTTTCTTTGTTCTTCTCTTAGCTTGTACCAGAACTGTTGTTGTTTTTTTCTACTGCTTAGATGAGCCAGTAAATTGACTTTGATTTTAATGCTAATGTTGAGTAGAAATTTGATATCCTTGTTCTCTTGCTACAGTGGGCAGAATTTCAGTTTGTTTATTTCTAAATTCTATCTCACTAGTCAGTGTTTGCTTACACTGTCACCAATCTATAAAGGAAAGCATTTAGATATTATAACTAAGGGTATCTTAGTGTTCAGAACTTACTATTTTAAGTATAATTCAGAACCATAGTTTCTATGTTAAAATTCTAACTTAAATCAGAACCATGATGTCTTTGTTCTTGTGTTAAAGCCAGACCCTTGGTTTCTTTATTTTTATGCTGGAATGGGCCACACCCAGTATTTCATTCTAATGTCTTTCATTCTTAGGCTTTTTTTTTTATTTTAATGTTAGTTTGGATCAGTTCCCTGATTTCTTTGTTCTAGTACTTCTGTGTGACAAAATTGTCCAGAACAATTAGTTCCTTTCTCTAAACCAGGAAACATCATATTCATGTATGTTCAGAAATATGATCTTCATATAAGGCAAGTGAATAGGCTGATCAGACATTGATTGTGTCTCAATGTGATGGCTACTTCATACAGAGAGTGTAAAATAATAAGAATATTAAGTGGATATTATGTTATGATAAAAGCACATTTAATGAGGGTATATTTTTTAATGCTATCTCACTAGTCACTATTTACTTATACTATGACTAATCTATAAAGGAAAACCATTAAAAAATTATGACTAACAGTATCTTAGTGTTCAGAACTTACTCTTTTAAGATGGTAAAAGTATGTTTAGTATTTAAAATATAACTTAGAAATTATTTAAGTGAAATACCATAAAAAGTAATGAAACAGGAATTTCTGTTCTAATGTAATTCAAAGAAATAATTTGGGAAGTTGTGTATGTAATGAATTTGAACAATTGTCATAAATTCTAAAATATTACTGTATAACTAGATTTTTTTATAGTTGCTCAGCCAAAAATTGAATGTTACATTATACACTGCACTCTGTATATGTTGTGTTGGGTTGAAAAACAATTGAATGGTAATTTTAAGTGTCATATTACAGAAGAAATCAAAGATAACCATAGAGAGTATTAAATTATATTGGTTTCTAAAATTAAATAGAAAATGTGTAACTTTTGGCAGTAATGTTACATTATTATGATCCTCCAAGCTGTAGCACCTTTTGATATTTTGTGTGAATATTGCTGCATGTAATTTGTTACACTAAGAATTTCCACTGTTCACTAGAGTAGAAAATATTTGAGTGTTGCTATTTATTACGGTAGAGGTAAACAGTTATTGATTTTGTTGTTGCCATTCAACAATTGAACATATTTATCTACTGATAAAATTACATGGCTAATACTTTTTTTTATCATTCAGGAAACTAATGGAATGTCTTAGATTTAACATATTTATGAAAGCTAAGTTACTGTAAGTTAAAAGAATATCTTGTATTTTCATCAGATAAGTAATATCTTGTATTTTCATTAGATAAATGATGTATTTTCATTAGATAAATGATGTCTTGTATTTTCATTAGATAAACGATATCTTGTATTTTCATTAGATAAATGATGTCTTGTATTTTCATTAGATAAATGATGTCTTGTATTTTCATGAGATAAAGAAAATAAAGGATAATTATTCTATTATTTCAATAGCACAGATAGAGATCTTAAACTATCCAAACCACAGAATGATGGTGTAGTACAGTTAGCTAGATTTGGAGAGTAAGAAAACTGCACAGTTAGTGAGAGGTATTGTAATTGTATGGTTCAGTATGCCATTATAAAATCCAAGCTAAAGTTCTGGATGACAGAATAAAGATGGGAGTTAAATGTATGATCTGGTAGGATGGAAAAGTGTCCACACTAAATTATCAGGTGGCAGAATAAAGATGAGGTAATTATGCAATTTGGAAGGTTAGGGGGTGTGTCCACACTAAATCACAGATAACAGAATAGGTTATATATATTAATAGGTTATAATTATATACAATAATTATATGGTTAGGTAGGATAAGGGAGTGTCACTGCATGTTTCACATCAGGTAATACAGTTATTTGTCCGTTGTTCCAAGAGTAACCTGCATCTTGACATCTTAATATATGTGTTGTGTATATACATTGTTGGAGAATGTCTACCTTAATTACGTCCTCATCTTTTTCTTCATGTGTCAAATCTGCGGCAGACATCAACGACCATGACATGCCAGACTTCTCTGTTGTCAATCCTCCTTATCAACTCGGCGTTGCTCATTGAGTTCTTGGTGACATAGTTATTGAGGCTGTCGATATATTTAGTTCTTTGACACCCTCTGCTTTTCCTCCCTTCTATTTTTCCACATAGCATCTGTTTCTCTATCCCATTCTTCCTACACATTTGTCCTAGAAATTCCATTTGTCTCTTTCTTATAGTTTTCATGAGGGACCTTTTATATCCTGCCAGTTCCATGACTTCCACATTTGTTTTTCTTTCAGTCCATGATATTTTTAGCATCCTTCTAAGGAACCACATTTCAGCAGCTTCTAATCTCTTCTCTGTATCTTTGTTCAGTGTCCATCTCTCACAGCCATATAAGAGAACAGACCATACATATGATTTCAAGGTGTTAATTTGAGTGACATTTGTTATGTTCCTGTTTGTGAATATGGACTTCATTTTATTAAAAGTATCCTTGGACATTGCAATTCTTTTCTTTATTTCTGTGTCACTCTTTGCATTTGATGTTATAGTATATCCAAGATATTTGAAGCTTTCGACTTGTTTTATTCTCACGTCCTTGCCGGTTATGCTATATATGGGTGTAATTGATTGTTTTGAGATAACCATGCACTCTGTTTTCTTTGCGTTTAACTGCAAGCCTTTTTCTTCACTCTCGTCTACTGTTGTTGTGAGGAGAGTCTGTAGATTTCGTTCAGAGTCCGCAATGAGGACTGTGTCATCAGCGTACCGCAAGTTGTTGATATTGCATCCTCCTACTTTGACTCCCTGATGTTCATTGATGTTTCGTAGGATTATTCCGCTGTATAAGTTAAAAGGATCTGGTGAAAATACACATCCCTGCCTCACCCTTCTTTCAATTGGTCTATATTCACTCAATTCATTTTCAATTTTGATAGCTGCCATTTGCTGCCAGTAAAGGTTTCCAAGGATTCTTAGATCTTTAGCATCGATGTTCAGGTCTGACAACATGTCGAATGGGTCACCATGTCTCACTTTGTCAAAGGCTTTAGAATAATCGATAAAACATAGATATAAATCCTTTTGTACTTCCAGTGATCTTTCCATGAGCATGTTTAGAGCGAAAATTGCATTTCTAGTGCCTTTATCGGCTCTAAATCCAAACTGAGTATCAGAAATCTCTGGTCTTATCTTATTCCTCATTCTAGACATAAGCACTCTTAAAAGAACCTTGGTAAGATGACTCATTAGACTAATTATCCTGTGCTGTTCACAGTCAGTTGTTCCGGGCTTTTTCGGCAATGCAATAAAGATTGATTTTTTAAAGTCTTCCGGTATTTCACCCGTGTCATAAATAGTGTTCAGTAGTTTTGTCACTTCCTGGATTCCCACTTCTTTTAGGGCTAATAAAAGTTCAATGGGTATGTCATCTGGACCAGCTGCTTTGCCTTTATGTATCTTCTTCATTGCATGTTCCACTTCATCAGACATAATTGGAAGGCCTTCTGTGTCTATTTCTATGTGTGAGGTTGGGCTTCTGTTGTCGTTGTATAGTTCCCCAATATATTCTGACCATCTGTTAAGTATATCTTTTTTATCGATCAAGATTTCTCCATTCTTAGATTTTAAGCATCCTGTTTTTGCTGATGGAGTCTTTCCTGTCACTTCACAAATTTTCTTATGCATATATTTGCTTTTTTTTACATTGTTATTTTCAATCTCTGTACACTGGGTGTTAATCCATTCTTCCTTGGCAACATTGCATTTTTTCTTCACAAGTCTATTTATTTTTTGGTATTTTTCCTTACTAGGTTCAGCTTTTCTTTTCTCCTCCATTAGATTAAGGATTTCTGGAGTAATCCTTTTTTTTTTTTCTTGTTAACGTCCTCATATTTCACACTAAAGATTGTTTATTCACACAATCTAAATACATGACATTGTAAACATTGTTCACTCATAAATTAAATGTGACACTTTCATTTTGGCTTTTTCACTCATTTACTCTGTTTCATTTGAGCATAGGTTCTGTAGCAGGAGTGTGTTAAAAAAAAAACCTTATTGAAAGCTTCAATTTATACTAAATGTATGTAGATGTACATCACTTCAAAAGATAGAAATGTGTTAACATTACATTAGAAGATTACTGAATAAAATGATTTTGGTTCAGAGGTTTTTGATTTGTCTTGCTAGTGTTCAAAAGTCAAAAGTGCTAGTTTTTTGTTTGTTTTTTTACAAAATTCATAAGGGGTTATGCTCAGCTGGAACGGTGATCAAAAGTTAGAAGCATTAGTTAGGAAATAATGATGAGGATTTGGGTTTGTTGTTTTTAAATTTTTTGGATAGGTGGTCAGACTTTAGAAACATAACTGTTGATAACATGACAGTAAACCTAAAGGTTGGTCTGATAGTTATATGTAAAATAAAACGGTTTCGAAGTAAGAAATGCAGTCCGAAGTAAAATGTACAATATATTTTAAGTGTTATTATACAAAATGCTACAGGTGGTTGTGTATATACTAGTTTTTATGAACGTTAACAATTGCAATGTTATTAGTATAACAGAAAACATGACTGAAATTGTCAAGTGTCAGATATTATATTTATAAAATATGCTAAAATTATTAGTCTTTTGTATTTCTGTCTTGCTTGAAAATGACAAAAGCAAACTACGTTACATGGGAATATTCACCACAAGATTGTAGAAATGTGTTGGTGTTTTTGTTTTTTGCTAGTATTACTTTGGAAAAAATGATTAGTAAATTACCAGCAATAACATCCACTTGACCTGACTACAACAGTGTTACTGTTTCTTGTATTGGAGCTACCACCTCCAGCTCAGAAGAGTCTCTGATCGTGACAACAGTTTGCATACATTGTTTCTTGCATCTAACAAGTTGTGCACTTGATTTTGTTAAGTCAAGTAACTTTTTAACAATTTAAAGTTAATTGTCGTTAATGAGAAATAGGGGCATATAGTAATATTGAGTGAAATTGTTCATGTTATTTGTAAAATTATGAATGGCTAGTGAAAATAGCCCTCATGTAGCTTTTTGTGATATTCAAAGCCAAACCAAAGCCTTCTAAAAGTGAAATAGGTCAGTATAGAATGCACAGTATAGTGAACCTCTTAACTTCAACACAATTAAAAGCAAATAAAATTGGATGCAGCTCAACAGTGAACACAGAATCTCTAGAAAAGGTCCTGTGAGAAATCATAAAGCCACAGCAAACCATAGCAAAGTACACATAATCATCCAGAAAAATGGAAGGAGACGAATGGTTCAAAAAAATGTTCATTAAAGAGAAAATGGGTCAAGAAAAACTTGACCCCTTCAGATGACTTAAAGAAAGGTTATACATAAGAATTTTAACAAATCATGGAGGAATGGGCTGATCACTGAATTTAGAAATATCTTATCTCAAACCAATTTCAGTGAACTGTGCCTAAATACAAAGATCAAAATAAGGAATACTAGACAATATATTTGCAAAAGGTACGGCTCACCAAGGCATAAAGACACTATGCCAGATGGAAAGCAGTGATAAGAATGGCAGCTTCAGAACATACTGTAAAAAAAGTTTTAAGCATCTGGTGTAAAGCAGAGGTTCACTGGACTCAATGCACAAATTCTGGACTATAAAAGTGCATAAAGCAGAGCCTAGATTATGTACATGGCTAACAGCTTCAAGGAAACAAATATGAATGAGTCATAGACCAGAGATTCATAGTCCTTCTTCAGTTTAATGAAGACATGATAGAACTTTATCATAAAGCACCTATCTGCTCCCTAGGATTAGAAGAGAAGATGTTCAGTACCCTTGCACTTAATCTTGGGTTACATTCATTTCTATTGCTTCTTTGACCACTAGTTACAAGGGTGTTTTTTTGGGATAAGGATTAAACGTGAATGGAAAGTATATCTCCCATCGTATTTGTTCTCGTAACCAAAAGCCCAAGAGGTTGTTGATTTACAGGGTATTTCCAAAATCTTGATCAGCACTTTTTCCCCATTTCAGCACTTACACTTCTTCCCATGCCTTCTTGACCATCAGTTTACAGGCCAAAAAGTCACTACTCTATTTTAAGGCAGCAGTATTTATGATTATAACCGAATGTTGAAAGTGGTAGAATTTAAGATCGCTCTTCATTAGTCTGAAAGTACATTAGTTGGCCCAGACTATATTTATTACATGATGCTCATCTTCATACTGTCTATAATGCCCATCTATTAGTTGTTTTAGCTAAATTTTGCAGATGAAAGTTTCTTGATGCATGGTATCAAGCAATTGTAGTCCCTTTTTCTAACCCTGGAAAGAACCCCAAGGTTTCTGCTAATAATAGGCATGTTGGTATGACTAGTTGTCTTTGTAGGTTTTTGAAAATGACGGTTCAAGTTCATCTTTTTTATTTCGAGAATCAAACTTCCTCATCTCACCTACCCAGTGTGATTTCTGCAGACAGTGCTCTAACATAAACTTCCTAGTTCGTCGTGAAACGTCTATCATAGAAGCCATTTTCAAGAAGGAGCATCTTGTTTTGATCTTTTTTATCTTGAAAAAGCTTACAATAATACACGGAGGAGTGGCGTCTTGAAAGAAGAACCTCCATTATTTTAGTTAAATGAATGTTTATCCACGTTTATTCAAAACTTGTTAGCTTAGAGAAAGTTCCAAGTAAGTGTGGTATCAGCATTGTCCTGATTATTTTCCAATGAACTTGAAATGCCTCAGACCTGTGTTGAGTGTTATCCTATTTAGCGTTAAAATAAATGTTATTACAGAAAAATTTCCTCCTACTGTTGTGAGAAGCCTTTGTGTTCGAAAAAATTCATATTTGTTGTCAATCATCAAATAGACGATATGTTAAGTGGCAACTCCAAACTGCTTTCAGTAGAGCGTGTAAGTGAACCACTGTAAAACTTTAGTTTTTCGTGCTCTAAAACTCTTTTTATTCACTTCTGCCATCAGTAAAGTCCACAATCTGATTTACGATTCTATTTGGGTGGAATGAAGATTCCTATTGTTGTTCATACTTGTTCTGGGACTTGTTTTAACTTAAAACTTGGTATCATTCCTCCCTAGAAGCAACTGCATATAAAGTGTTCAAGGGCAATTGACAGCTTTTAGTTCTTTGTCCTACATCTTATGAAGTGGATCAATATTCTAAGCTCCACTTTTATCATGCACTTATTTAATCTAAGCTAAACTATGAGTCTTTGATTTATCCTTCGCCCAGAATCATAACTGAGGATGCTGGACTTTACTCATCACTGGGAACTTTGACTTTGCATTAGGGCTTTCTGAATCACTCCAGCCCTATGTTCATCTATTCAACTTTTAAATCACCACTGCATATTTGTAGTTTGCAGCCAAACTCTGGTTTCTTCCATGACATTTTTTTTATAAAGTGAAGGTCATGCTTTTTTTTTCTAGTATACACTCTGTTATCTTTACCTTTGGCCCCGTCTAAAAGTGTTGCTTATTATTTTGTCAAGTTTGATCAACCTGTTCTTCCTTGAATTAACTCACTACCTGTTTGTAGTATTTCTAACAGCTGATCGAATGGTTTAGGGTCTTTCAGAAACTGTCCTCGAAGATAAATGTTTGGGTTTAATGGACTACTCCTGCCTTTTTCTAGAGTAAGACGACGTATTGGCACAAAGGTCTTCTTTAGCTCGCATCGAAAGTTGTTGTGGTAATAGGTATTTGAGATTAAAGACCTTGAGAGCTCAAAATGAAAAAAAAAAAAATCCCTTCACCCCGATTGTGATGTTAGAGGTATATAGAGAATACTATAGAAGAAATGAAAACTTAATATGGGGATCAAAATATCCCGTATTGAATAACATTTGGCGGGGAGCGATAGATATAATGCAAAAAGTAGACATAGGCAGAAATGGAAGCATCCCAAGAAAAACTCGTGTTTATCAGTTGGGCACAAAGATTTGTAATCGGCCTGTACCCAAACTGACATATAAAGTTTCTCAAATTTGAAGTAGAAATATTTAAAGAAACAACTCCATTGAAGTACTTGATCTCTTAGCTGTCAATAGTTTATCTCTACTTAAACACAAAAGTAACCTTTGCATTCTGTAGTAATATCGTAGACACCATGGATTTAAGTTACCGTACTCAAACTATCTGCAATTTGATGGCTGATTTAAGAATTTTTATAAAGTCATAAATTTGTCGTAAAACACAGAAATTTGACAGACAAGTGTTTTATCTTCTGTGTGGTGTGAATAGGAGTGAATTATGTGATGTAATCATTCATTCCGAGTATCTTGGTGAGAAAAGTCGGTGATGTCGAGCCTTAGTCTTGGTAGAGACCAGTTTGGTGTAATATGATTTAAAGAGTAGTGTTTCCAAGTCAGTGTTTACTCCATGGAATTGGACTACTTGAGAAAAACAGCGCAGAAAACGTTCATGAGTCGAAGACAGCATCACTTTTTACCTGTTTTTAATAGATTTTTTTAATAATAAAAATAACTTCATAGTGCATTTTATTATCCATTTTTCCCCTATTGGATGAGTTACATTTTTCACCCCAACAGATATTATTCTACTTTTTGGTGCGTGAACGTTTCTTAATTGTTGAAGATATGCCAGAATTAGCTTTTTTTGGTAAAGGATATTACACGGTGATTTTGCTGCTAACACGAAATGATTCTAAAATTTATTGCGCTTTCAGAATTTCCACGATAATTTTGTTGCTAATAGTGATGTGTAGATGAACTGATGCTGAGGCTTCTGTAGATTTTTGAAAGTTTAAGGTTTGTCTTGTCTTATTAAATATATCGATTGTTTTTTATTTACATGAAACTTCTTTTCAGCTGAGAAATTAACTAATTTTGAGGCAACTTTGTGGAAATCTGGTCAAGAAATTATTTGACTTTATTATTTTTTTATGTTGAATCAATTGCACTATTTAATGTTGGTCCCAGCTTATATGGCTTGTTTTTTAAATATGTTATTTAAATATCGTTTTTTTCTAAGCTTGTTACTTTGATTGTGTTCTTTTGTTCTTTTAAAACTTAATATGTCTAAGAAGATGTTTAGTACGACTTGTTCTATTATCAAGCCTATTTCGAAATAAAACTTTTGCAAAAACATCATATGTTCTGGGGAACGTTGATTTATCCCCAGAATAAATTGTATGTTAACATACAGTTTATTCAAATCACCAATCTATTATTATTGAAAGAGAGAAGTAAAATAAAACCGAATAAAAACTGTAATTTTCGATGTGTCTATGGGAAATTTTACTAAATGTTAACTGTGTTTAGTCATGAATAAGATACAGTCTGTGATAAAGTACATGCATTTATAACTTAAGTCAGAGGTTCCCAAACTGTGGTCCGCAGTCCCCTGGTGGTGGGGAGATCCATGATTGTGCTCAAGGAGGCCCCCAGTAATACATTAAATTTATGAAATGACTATTTACTGAATATAATAATGTATATATAAATCCCAAATTAATAATTGTAATTAACATAAATTATGTAAATTCGTTGTACGTCTGGCACGTTACCTGCCGATCGTATTAAAACATCACATTTGGTTTCTAATTGAATTGGCGCATATGTATAAGATAAATGTGAAGCCGGGTCTTTGTTTGAAACTGTTAAACAATGACCCAGAAATTCATAAGACTGTTTTAGCAATGCAATATCATCCTTCACATTAAAGTAAGTCGTAAGATGGTTTACAAATATTACCATATTTAAATCTCTCTTCATTATTCTTTTTTTAAAAACTAGAATTAAGCTGTAAATGTAGTAAAATACACATACAATAAACCAGTTGCACATGGTAAAAACTATTTTTAAACGGCAAGTGGTTTTCCAATGTAGTAAAATAAGTTGAAATGGGGAGAGGTCGTCGGTTAGCAAAGTTTGGGAAACCTCGACTTGCGTGAACAGTTTTTATTCCATGATGCCTGACATACTGTACATCAGGGGCGTAGAACCTGGGGGGATGGGGGGTATAATCCCCTCTTTCATTTTAGGTGGGGGTATGGTGCATACAATCATCCTCCCCTACAGTTTGGTCTGTTGAATTGTTTTATTGCATCACAGGCCTACAAATTTTGTGTTTGTTCTTGTGATTCTCGTGTTCTTACCAATCGAATTACATAAGTAGGCCTAGATGTAGGCTTTTTCAGTAGCCGAAATGTACATCTTTAATATAGGTGTGCTTTTAAGCTTTTCGATCTAATCGATAGTTCGTAAGTATCAGTCAGTAGGCTTAAGTATACATGCAAGTATCGTGGCAACAAGATTACTCTGTGACAGCATGTTTACAGCTTTCCGGTTCACGTAATCAGAGATTACCAATTTGCAAATTGAACAGTCCACATAAGTGGTTGCAAAAATCATCTCCTCCATCGGGTGTAAAAAATCTACGCCCCTGCTGTACATATATATAAATTGTAGCTCAATAAATTCTGCTTTCTCTATGTCTTTTTTCTTTCTTTTAATAACATATTCTGATCTGGGTGATATGTCCTTCTGGACAGAACTTGGATTTGAATATATTGCTTTTTCTGATCAAACACATTAGTACAAGAACGTGTACTACTAACTGTAACGAAACCGCAACAGAAAAACGTTGGCAAAAACAAAAAGTTGTTTTATCATTACCTAGACAGGTTGTTTGTTTTGTTTTCTTACGTTGTTGTCAATATGTCCAAATCCTTCAAATATACACAATAAATAAGAAAAACAAAACACCTTTAGTGCCAATAGCATCTACCTTATTAAATATATTAATAGAAAAACTACAAAATACATAAATTATTGGTATACTTTTACAACCTATTCGTGACCCTATCGTACAATCTGACGATCCATGGGTTGATGATCCCAACTGCTTTGTTTTAATTTTTAGTTTTCTAAAATTATGTCGAATCCACAGTTCCAATATAAACAGAAAATTCGGCGACTGTTTAAAAAAAAACCGCAGCTATCCGTAGGCAGATAGTTGGGGCCCTCGACACGAAATCTGCGCGCGCAGATTCGAATCGCCGTCCCACCAAACGATGCTCGCCCTTTCGACCGTGTGGTAACTCATATGGTATGGTCAATACTACTATTCATTGGTAAAAGAGTAGCCTAAAAGCTGACGTTGGGTGGTAACGACTATCTCGGCCCGGCATGGCCAAGCGTGTTAAGGCGTGCGACTGGTAATCTGAGGGTCGCGGGTTCGCATCCCCGTCGCGCCAAACATGCTCGCCCTTTCAGCCATGGGGCGTTATAATGTGACGGTCAATCCCATTATTCGTTGGTAAAAGAGTAGCCCAAGAGTTGGCGGTGGGTGGTGATGACTAGCTGCCTTCCCTCTAGTCTTACACTGCTAAATTAGGAACGGCTATCAAAGATAGCCCTTGAGTACCTTTGCGCGAAATTCAAAAATCAAACAAAAACAAACAAACTATCTTTACTGAGAGAGATGACGTTTAAGTTCCAATACACAGTACCGGTGAGTATCGGCAGAATTTCAACCCTGCTAGGGACAGTAACACATACTCTATACAAGCATGTACTTACCAAGAAAGAAAACTTTTAAACATGCAGAAAAGAGTTTCCTAGTGACATTTGAGGGATTTAGATAACAATACAAAAACTAAACATACACCAAAGTTTCACCACAAATAAAGCTTTTAATGCAGAAGTTGCACATCAGTGTGCAGAGACAGCATTATGACAGCAGAAAACAAAACTTTATGACACACAGTTTCCTCACATAATTTGTATTACAGTCACCTTAATGTTATTACATTTTGGCACAACAGTAACAGTTCTCACAAGCAATAAGGCTCTGCATGCACTTCATTGAAATTTAAAATTATAAGATAGCCATTAAATGATTTGTACTTTAATTTAATTAGTTAACAAGTATTTTCAAGTAAGTATGGCTACATATTAAATCAACAAGTTATTTTTGGCTCAAAATCACACACTTTTGCCTATTCAATAAAGTTTATACTGCAGCAATGTTAGCTGTGTTCTCAATCTAGTGCCATTTGTAAGATGACAAAGGTTGCTTTGATAAGCAAATACATACATAATGTTTGTACTTCTGGTAAATTAGGGACGGCTAGCACAGATAGCCCTCGAGTAGCTTTGTGCGAAATTCAAAAACAAACAAACAAACAATGACTATCTCCCTTCTCTCTACACCTTCACTGCTGAATTAGAAAAGACTGGTGCATATTGCCATCGCGAAGTTTTCCGCGAACTTCCAAACAAACGAAATGAAACCGTTGTCATCATGAGCTGCTGTATTGAGTTTTTCAATGTATTTCTTTGCCAGTCTCTTTCAGGTAAGTTTTATTTATTTCTGTTTATCATACGCTATCTAATATTCTACTGTTTACTGTGGCCATTGATTAACTTACCTGACGGTTCGGTTTAAGCTGAAAACACTACAATGTAACGATCATACCTTTCGCAATAAGAAAGTAGGCAAGTAAAAAGTTGATCATAATCCTTTAAAGTAAAAAGAAAAGATCCTTCCGCCTAAGTTTATTGACGTATAAATATCAAATTAATCTACCATTTATAAAATATTAACGTATTTTTAACGAGTGTTACTGATTCAACTACAGTTATGTTATTATGTTGATAATACCCGTTTCGATACCCGTGGTGGGTAGAGCACAGATAGCTCTTTGTGTAGCTTTGTACTAAACTACAAACAAAATGAAAAACTATAAACTGGATAATGTTTTAAATCATATAATATATATCTAATTTTATAATATATGTATGGACAGGTTACAAACGTTTCTCCTGCTTACAACTGTCAATTATAATTTTTATAGTAGATTATTACATATTATATATTAGAATTTTTATATTTTTTAAGGATTTAACCACATTACAATATATACTTGTCATGACAGCACCAGAAATTTTCAAAGTTCATCATTCACATGCGAGTTCGTTTGGTAATCAGAGACAAGTTCTTCCGGAACACCCCAGTCAGTATGGGCATTTTCCGCATATTGGGCTGAGTTGTTTTTTAACCACATCCCATATTTCAGATTTTTCGCTGTTCCTTCCAATGGAGTTCCAAAAAGAGAATTGCTCATATCTGCGTCGAAATGTGGTTCTAAAAAAAATGGCACAGAATATCTGCTAATTCCTAGATCGATAACTCGATGAATTGTTGGTTTAAATCTTCCCGCAGTAAGTTTGGCCATATTTAGTCCTATGTTAACTATAAGAGCATTCTTTACAGGAGGAATATTTATCCAGTTGTTATCTGAATCTTGCATTTGCAGTCCATGGTAATGAAATGTAGTTAGAAAAGTAAAAAACCCTGCATCACCATGTTTGTCACATAGTAAAACCAAGTTTCCATCTGTAGCCGATTTTGGGGTATGTTGCAATGGACGCGGTGGGTAATGGATTAAACGTAGAGTCGACAGTGGATTCGACTCAAACATTGATGTTAAGCGGATTTTTTAAACCAAGGCCTAATTCTACAAGACGTAATACATCTAGAGACAGTCTATGGTAAACCAAAAATACTCCTCCATCGATTTTCTAAAGTTTGCAGATGCAACTGAATCAGGAGAATTGGGCCAAACATTATTCTCATACAGAGTATCTCGAATCGTTCTTACCTTACTTCGTTTTGTGATGTTATTACAACCACCAATTTCAAAGCTTTCTTTGTACGACGTCCATTCAGGGATAACAGGGAAAAACCCACGATAAAAAACGTTGTTGGCTTTATTCCAAACGTGCCGAGTGACTTGGCGTTTCACATCAATCGGTAAATCAAAGAACCATTTAGTTTGATTAAATAGCTTATCTTCATCATAGTCTGGAATATTCTTTAAGTACATAAACCCCACAGTTTCCATAGCTTCAACAATTTGAGCAGCAACTTTCTCTGGTTTATCCTGAGCCTCCTTCATATCGATTACAGCTAAAGGAAGATCTGACAGCGTTTGGAATGGTTTTATCGTATTCATGTCTGGGGTTATTTCCAGTGTGCAGCTTAAATTTCCAGGACAAAACTCGTAAATAGAGTTTGTTTTAGAATCAAACACTGCATATCTACCACACCTAACAATCGGGGAAGTCAGAAGAAAGAAAACTGGAACCACTAAAGTTCTCAAAACATGCGGCGACATCCTAATCAAATTAATAATCTATCTAAGCCTATCTAAAACGCGACGGTAATAAACTGTCGGTGATGAAACAGGTCAACACATCTGCAAACTTTTATTCTTGTTCCTGTTATTTTTACTTGATTATGTTAAACTATTAAAATAATTAATTTTTCATTAGGTACATGAGCTCGGTATTAAATTGTAAAACACAACTTAAACTTGTCTAGACAACTTACAAAACTAATACTAAATATTAATTTAAATATGTCATTCGATTCATTACTTATCACTAATTTCGAAACTCCGCCCCTCATCAGTGACCTTGAACAAAAAAAGCGAGATTAGGCCTCATACAGTGATATAGTAAATATTTTAATAAAAAAATTAATATTGCATTAAATCAAAAACTTCTACGTAAGTAACTCTGTCGGTAATTAATTTTGTTGTTCTACGTTTAAGTACCTTTTCATGATTGTTTATTACATACATATCAAGCTAACTAACTTGAGATGTGATAAAGTTTCTTGCGAAATATGATGAATTAAAGACATATGCTACTTCATATATTTTTCGTACTGTTGTTCCTCGGTAGAACAGCAGTAAGTTTGCTGCCTTATAGTGATAAAATCAAGTGTTCCATTCCTCGCAGTGGGTAAAGCAAATAGCCCAACGCATAATCTGTAAGTAAATATTTATTATATAATTATTCAGATTGAATTTTTTTCAATTAAATAATTCAACAATTTACTTCATTGTCGTCAAGAGTTTAGACATGAGTACACATAAAAATGGTGACTTCACAGATACCAACAATGGTAGGCCTGGCATGGCCAAGCGTGTTAAGGCGTGCGACTCGTAATTTGAGGGTCGCGGGTTCGAATCCCCGTCACACCAAACATGCTCGCCCTTTCAGCCGTGGTGCGTTATAATGTGACGGTCAATCCCACTATTCGTTGGTAAAAGAGTAGCCCAAGAGTTGGCGGTGGGTGGTGATGACTAGTTGCCTTCCCTCTAGTCTTACACTGCTAAATTAGGGACGGCTAGCACAGATAGCCCTCGAGTAGCTTTGTGCGAAATTCAAAAAACAAACAAACCAACAACGGTGCGAATTACATACAGTCTTGTTGGTTATGGACCCTCATGTGACACTGGATACGGCAAACATACTGTGATTGACCTAACATATTCAACTTTGTTTTCATTATTATCATATAGCATTACCAAAAACATTCCCTAATTAATTACACTATAAAATTATACACACGTCTTGCGGGCTCAGTTATTGAAACGAAATTGTTTTTAAAATATTCTTAGCATTCCAGCTAATTATTATTTATTTAATTTTTTCTGCGTTATTTGTGCATTATATAATTAATACTAGAAACTGTTATATTGTTTATGTTCACTACTGATAAAGTTTTGTCTCGTTCTTTTATAATTATGGCCTAGCGCGTTAAGGCGTGCGCTTCGTAATCTGAGGGTCGCGGGTTCGCGCCCGAGTCGTGCCAAACATGCTCGCCCTCCCAGCCGTGAGGGCGTTATAATGTGACGGTCAATCCCACTATTCGTTGGTAAAAGAGTAGCCCAAGAGTTGGCGGTGGGTGGTGATGATTAGCTGCATCCCCTCTAGTCTTACACTGCTAAATTAGGGACGGCTAGCACAGATAGCCCTCGAGTAGCTTTGTGCGAAATTCCAAAACAAACAAACAAACAAAGCCGTACAGCGCGTTCTGTGTAGCTGCTGTACGTCGTTCTCTTGTCAGTTGGTTAGACTGATGAGAACGCCGCTGAGGGCCTTTATCCGTTCATTTCCTCCTATAACTCTCCCACAGTACGGGTAACAGGAACTCCATAGACACTTCATAAGTCGCACTCTGGAGCTTACACAAGCCAATATTAACTTTGTTGATGGGCCTACCCAAATCCTGTAGTGACTGCTGGCTTTAACAGCTCTGTTTCTACAGAGAAGTCTTTGCGCAGAGCCGCTGTCAGCATAGAGCGAGCGGCACGAGTCTATTATCACATGATAAGAAATACCACAGTGCAGAACCCTGAAATGCCCAGGCCGACTTAAATTCAGTATGCGTGTATGTTTTGTTTTCTCTGTTATTGTTCTTTAAAAACTTCCAGAAGAAGGTAAACATGATTTTCGAGGAAAAAAGACCCCGCTATTTTGCGCCACACTGCTGTTGTTTGTAACTTAACATGTGCTCGTGATGTTGGTAAAGGCCATCATATAGGTGAGCGCAAATTATTTAAACTGCTTTTCTCACTTCTGTTGCTTTCAACCGTGCTTCAGTATGGTCGACTTTAATTTTAATACTCAACATTACCTTATAAAGAAAACTATATTCCACATCACCATCATTACAGCTACAACACTGATTTACACACTTCACAGTTGACACAAGTTCTCATGGTGAATATCCCACAAATAATGCCCGATTCAACTTCTCTCTCTCGGTATATATATTTGTATACCCAGGAAGGTCAGGTACAGTAGACCTCCTCCTCCTACAATTACTTTGTTGGAGTGGCCTGATTCATACATTTAGAATAAATACAAAATGGCTGAAGTAATAGCATATCTTTAAATCTGGTCCTTTTCAGGGCAATGTCCATTTATATTGTTCATTCATTTTTTAATTTTTTTATAAGTCTAGAACGTAGGTGGCCTGTTTTATTTTAGCTCTATTTTATTATTATTTTAAATTTGATGTTATCTTAAAGATCTGATGTACAAGTTTAACGGGGAGAGGTGTTTAGGTCTCTCTTCATCATATATGTAATATCTGTCTAGTTCGCATAACAACTCATTTTTTCGCCAATTTTTATCTAAATATTTTATTGTACTATGTAGAAGTCTATCTGGTATTGTTTGTGTATTTGAGTAATTGTGCATGAACTTTGAGGAAGTGGTTTTAGGTACCCTGTATGCTGATGTAATTAGTGTATTCTGTAATGTTTGGAGTTTGGTTTGTATTTGTTTTTCACTTACATTAATCCACGCAGGAGCTGCATAGTCTACTACTGGTCTTATACATGTTTTGTATTTTTTACAGATGTTTTCAGGTGTTCAGAAGTTTTTACAAGTTAGATTCCTAGCATAGTTTATTCTTCGCCAAATTTTAGTTTTTATGTTATTTACATGTTTTATCCATGTAAGTTTAGAATCATATGTTAACCCTAAAAAATTTTGCAGATGTAGCAGTTTGGAGAAGCTTTCCGTTTATGTAGATTTGGGGTTGAACTTTTTGATGTTTCGTTGATTTTGAAAATATTACCAATTGTATCTTCGCTGTATTTATTTTAATTCTATATTTTTCACAATATTCACATAATCTATTTACTTGTGGTTGTAAGTTAATGGCTGCTATTTCTGGTGTAGGGGCACTTTTCCAAATTGCTAGATCATGAACGAACTGTGACGCGTATCCACGGTTTGGGTCTTTGAGTGGCATATTATTTACATACATGATGAAGAGAATAGGACTAACCACCCCTCCTTGAAGGACGCCAGCTTCTGGAGTGAAGAACTCCGAGAAAGTTCCCTCTACGTGTATTCTACATTTTCTGTTTTTCAAAAAGTAAGAAAACCAGCGAATAATTCCACGCTGTAGTCCCATTTCGTACATACGGAACCGAAGACCATTGTGCCATACAGTGTCGAATGCTTTCTCAATACCCAGGAATCAGGCGAAAGTGCATTCTTTTTTCATTAAAGCTATTCAACATTTCAAGTAGCATTTGTTATTTCTAATCTTCAAAAGGCATGGTAAATTTTCTTAGCCAAAATTTGCGGCTTTTTTATTTCACGTTCTTATGTTATTGCTTTGTATATTATGATACGTTAAATATTATAATAAATAACAATTTTTTTTACATTTAATATTTAAAAAATTGGTCACGTGTTTAGTAAATATTTGTTAAACTATCGTTCAGGAAACCTAGGAATTAAATTTGAAACTATGGTATTTACAGTGCAAGGCCTAATATTGTCTCTCATTTCTTACATTCCATTTCCAAATATGCCTTTAATGTAATAACTGAATACTCATCCTATTAAAACAAATTTACTGCCACGTCGCAGGCCTAAACAAATAATTCACACTAATTTAGGTAGAATAAGTATGCAGTAATAACGAAGGTCGAAAGAAATTAATAATTATTTAACAAGCTGTATAGAACACGTATTTACCAGTTCAACACGATGTTTTGTTTTTAAAATTAAACAATTCAATAAACTTACTGCAGGTTTTAAATTATATACCGACAACGAGTAAACAAATAAAAGTAATGTTTATTTTTTAAAACGCCAAAAACATACATAACATATGAAACCGAGGTTCACAATATTTTACATTATATAAAAACATCCAGTAAAGAACTAATACAACAGTGAAAAAACGAAACTACACTCTTAACTTCACCAGTTGTCACTCTTTCACGAACACGTTTTTCTCCAATACTATTTCAGTCATGCTTTCTGTTATACTAATAACACTGCAATTGTTAACGTTCTTAAATGCTAGTATATACGCAACCACCTATAACATTTTGTATAAGCACGTTTAAAATATATTGTACATTTTACTTCGGACTGCATTTCTTACGTCGAAACCGTTTTATTTTGACATATAACTATCAGACCAGCCTTTAGGTTTACTGTCATGTTATCTACAGAAACTGGTGTTTCTAAAGTCTGACCACCTATCCAAAAAAAATTTAAAACAACAAACCCAAATCCTCATCATTATTTCTTAACTAATGCTTCTAACTTTTGATCACCGTTCCAGCTGAGCATAACCCCTTATGAATTTTGTAAAAAAGCACTTTTGACTTTTGAACACTAGCAAGACAAATCAAAAACCTCTGAACCAAAATCATTTTGTTCAGTAATCTTCTAATGTAATGTTAACACATTTCTATCTTTTGAAGTGATGTACATCTACATACATTTAGTATAAGGTGAAGCTTTCAATAAGGTTTTTTTTAACACACTCCTGCTACAGAACCTATGCTCAAATGAAATAGAGTAAATGAGTGAAAAAGCCAAAATGCGAGTGTCACATTTAATTTCAGTGAACAATGTTTACAATGTCATGTATTTAGATTGTGTGAAAAAACAATCTTTAGTGTGAAATATGAGGATGTAATTAAGGTAGACATTCTCCAACAATGTATATACACAACACATATTAAGATGTCAGGATTCAAGTTACTCTTGAAACAACGGACAAATAATTGTATTACCTGATGTGAAACATGCAGTGACACTCCTTTATCCTACCTAACCATATAATTACCTATTCTGTTATCTGTGATTTAGTGTGGACACACCCCCTAACCTACCAAATTGCATAATTACCTCATCTTTATTCTGCCATCTGATAATTTAGTGTGGGCACTCCTCCACCCTACCAGATCATACATTTACCTCCCATCTTTATTTTGTCATTCAGAACTTTAGCTTGGATTTTATAATGGCTTACTAAACCATACAATTACAATACCTCTCACTAACTGTGCAGTTTTCTTACTCTCCAAATCTAGCTAACTGTACCACACAATCATTCTGTGGTTTGGATAGTTTAAGATCTTTATCTGTGCTATTGAAATAATAGAATAATTATCCTTTATTTTCTTTATCTAATGAAAATACAAGACATCCTTTTAACTTACAGTAACTAAGCATTTCATAAATATGTTAAATCTAAGGCATTCCATTAGTTTCCTGAATGATAAAAAAAAGTATTAGCCATGTAATTTTATCAGTAGATAAATATATTCAATCATTGAATGGCAACAACAAAATCAATAACTGTTTACCTCTACCATAATAAATAGCAACACTCAAATATTTTCTACTCTAGTGAACAGTGGAAATTCCTAGTTTAACAAATTACATGCAGCAATATTCACACAAAATATCAAAAGGTGGTACAGCTTGGAGGATCATAATAATGTAACATTATTGCCCAAAGTTACACATTTTTGATTTAGTTTTAGAAACCAATATAATTTAATACTCTCTATGGTTATCTTTGATTTCTTCTGTAATATGACACTTAAAATTACCATTCAACTGTTTTTCAACCCAACACAACATATACAGAGTGCAGTGTATAATGTACCATTCAATTTTTGGCTGAACAACTATAAAAAAAATCTAGTTATACAGTAATATTTTAGGATTTATAACAATTGTTCAAATTCATTACATACACAACTTCCCAAATTATTTCTTTGAATTACATTAGAACAGAAATTCCTGTTTTATTACTTTTTATGGTATTTCATTTAAATAATTTCTAAGTTACATTTTAAATACTAAACATACTTTTACCATCTTAAAAGAGTAAGTTCTGAACACTAAGATACTGTTAGTCATACTTTTTTAATGGTTTTCCTTTATAGATTAGTCATAGTATAAGTAAATAGTGACTAGTGAGATAGCATTAAAAAATATACCCTCATTAAATGTGCTTTTATCATAACATAATATCCACTTAATATTCTTATTATTTTACACTCTCTGTATGAAGTAGCCATCACATTGAGACACAATCAATGTCTGATCAGCCTATTCACTTGCCTTATATGAAGATCATATTTCTGAACATACATGAATATGTTTCCTGGTTTAGAGAAAGGAACTAATTGTTCTGGACAATTTTGTCACACAGAAGTACTAGAACAAAGAAATCAGGGAACTGATCCAAACTAACATTAAAATAAAAAAAAAAGCCTAAGAATGAAAGACATTAGAATGAAATACTGGGTGTGGCACATTCCAGCATAAAAATAAAGAAACCAAGGGTCTGGCTTTAACACAAGAACAAAGACATCATGGTTCTCATTTAAGTTAGTATTTTAACATAGAAACTATGGTTCTGAATGATACTTAAAATAGTAAGTTCTGAACACTAAGATACCCTTAGTTATAATATCTAAATGCTTTCCTTTATAGATTAGTCACAGTGTAAGCAAACACTGACTAGTGAGATAGAATTTAGAAATAAACAAACTGAAATTCTGCCCACTGTAGCAAGAGAACAAGGATATCAAATTTCTGCTCAACATTAGCATTAAAATCAAAGTCAATTTACTGGCTCATCTAAGCAGTAGGAAAAAACAACAACAGTTCTGAGTTACAAGCTAAGAGAAGAACAAAGAAACTACTGGTGTTTCCTGAAACTATCATTAGAACAAAGCTAGGATTCCTGTAAAATATAGCACTAAATTATTTACACATACTTTCATTTGAAGCTAAAAGGGTTCTGGAATAAGCTAGCACTAAAACATGGAAAGCAAGGTTTTGATCCATATAGCACTACAATTGCACCAAAGTATTTGTGGCTTGCACTAATGCTAAAGCCATTTGACAGAAGTCAGAGTGCTGGTCTAAACAGACACAAAAATTACATTAATTAAATAATACATTTAGTTTGTGACTATCAAAAAAAGTTCAAATGCTAATCCACTTATGTTACAATCTTTAAAAACAAACCAAGGTATGGCCAAAAGAAATAGAATATCTCTTCACAGACAATCACAATTCTGTTTTGTCCAAGCTATTACTTAATTGTTTTATAAAGGAATCCTAGGTTCTGGCTCTCTTGATTTCTTTACAAAGGAAACCAAGGTGAAAGGTCAAGCAAGCAAGTAATCAAACTAATTAAAAACAATTAAATGTTTACATTCAAACACATGTATCATCTGTTTAAAACTTTCAATAAAACTATCACATGCCATTTAGAAAAAAAATCAAGGTTCTAGCTTAAAAGCAATTGATGTTCTGGCCTTAAGTAACCCTTTGATACTTCCACAAACACCTTCTGAACATAGCTAATGCTTTGCCAATTGAGAAAGGAAACTAATGATTGTACACCAATGTTGTTAATTAATTTATATATAATTAATGGCCAACAATATCTTGACCTAAGCTAAATTTAACCTATTTAATATAAACCACAGTTCATCTTCAAGGTGATGCTGAACCTATTTAAGAGTGAATAGTTTCTGGCTCAAGTAAGCAGTTATTTGAATAATATTAGGATTCTAGCATAAAACAGCATGTGGCCAATACAAAAGTGTAGAACATTTGTCCACTCTCAAGTTTGGCTTAAGGAAATATTATGTTTTCAAATCAAAGAAGCACTCAAGCTATATTCTAATAGGAGCCAAGTTCCTGAAACTATACTGCAATTAAACATTTTTACAAATTGATCACCATAGCTATGCTGAATGCCGAGCTTTGACGTGAAAGAACACTTTACTGTTGTGTTAAAACTATTTTGTGTGTGTGTGTGTGTGTGTGTGTTTTCTTATAGCAAAGCCACATTGGGCTAAAGCTATTTTAAAAGAAGCTAATAAAAGGGTCTTTTATATCCTAGATAAAATCTGACAAATCATAAGTATGGGCAAAGCTTAACACCAGCTTAACACAATCTAATTTGCTCACTTATACTATAAAGCCTCTAAATATGTCATAATATTCATGCTAACCATTTCTCATATTGCATGCCATACAATTTTAAAACAGATACTTATATTTTAAAATATATGCCTACATACATAAAAATATAGTGTTCTGTCACAAAAAGCATATAGGTCTTACCTTCAATTTTTTGAATCACTTCTCAAGGAACCACAATATTTACATTCAGGATTTGTCTTTCCTCTATTCAGATTGGTTAATGCATTCCCATTAGGACAAATCACTCTCTCAATATTCTATTTAGAAATACTTGATTTCATAAGAAGCTAAAACTATCTCCTATGCAAATCTTACCCACATTAACATGTTTTCCTTTAATGCTTATATAATGATATTGCAAAACATTAGCAATGCATCAGTTCAATACAGTTTACTGTTTTGTTGTTGTTTTTTTTCATATAGTAGCCATAGCACAAAAAATTGAGAAGATTCAGTCTTAGATATATTGCTGTCATTTTTGGTTTCTTAAATGACTTTTGTTCACAACTCAGTTTACTTTATAAATTGAGATTTTTAATATTTCAAAAATCTGTCATTCCACCAATACTTAAAAATGAGCATCTAAATTTTTCTTGCAAGCACTTATTATGAATCACAAATAAGGAAGATGACAGTGATGAACACAACACAGCTTTATATATAAAGTAACAACAAGTATTCAAGTAATACTGTGTGTGTGCAGATCAAGCAATAAACACAGCCAGTTCATCGGTGACAAATTCTTTGCTGTGTTACTATGGCCCAGGGGTGAAAAACATTACAGGTACTCAGTTGTTAAAAAAACAAAAAAGACAGAGCAGCTCAAGTCAGTCCTGTACTACTACCATCTTAAAAAACAAGTTCCAATACACAGTACCGGTGAGTATCGGCAGAATTTCAACCCTGCTAGGGACAGTAACACATACTCTATACAAGCATGTACTTACCAAGAAAGAAAACTTTTAAACATGCAGAAAAGAGTTTCCTAGTGACATTTGAGGGATTTAGATAACAATACAAAAACTAAACATACACCAAAATTTCACCACAAATAAAGCTTTTAATGCAGAAGTTGCACATCAGTGTGCAGAGACAGCATTATGACAGCAGAAAACAAAACTTTATGAGACACAGTTACCTCACATAATTTGTATTACAGTCACCTTAATGTTATTACATTTTGGCACAACAGTAACAGTTCTCACAAGCAATAAGGCTCTGCATGCACTTCATTGAAATTTAAAATTATAAGATAGCCATTAAATGATTTGTACTTTCATTTGATTAGTTAACAAGTATTTTCAAGTAAGTATGGCTACATATTAAATCAACAAGTTATTTTTGGCTCAAAATCACACACTTTTGCCTATTCAATAAAGTTTATACTGCAGCAATGTTAGCTGTGTTCTCAATCTAGTGCCATTTGTAAGATGACAAAGGTTGCTTTGATATGCAAATGCATACATAACGTTTGTACTTCTGGTAAATTAGGGACGGCTAGCACAGATAGCCCTCGAGTAGCTTTGTGCGAAATTCAAAAACAAACAAACAAACAATGACTATCTCCCTTCTCTCTACACCTTCACTGCTGAATTAGAAAAGACTGGTGCATATGGCCATCGCGAAGTTTTCCGCGAACTTCCAAACAAACGAAATGAAACCGTTGTCATCATGAGCTGCTGTATTGAGTTTTTCAATGTATTTCTTTGCCAGTCTCTTTCAGTTAAGTTTTATTTATTTTTGTTTATCATACGCTATCTAATATTCTACTGTTTACTGTGGCCATTGATTAACTTACCTGACGGTTCAGTTTAAGCTGAAAACATTACAATGTCACGACCATACCTTTCGCAATAAGAAAGTAGGCAAGTAAAAAGTTGATCATAATCCTTTAAAGTAAAAAGAAAAGATCCTTCCGCCTAAGTTTATTGACGTATAAATATCAAATTAATCTACCATTTATAAAATATTAACGTATTTTTAACGAGTGTTACTGATTCAACCACAGTTATGTTATTATGTTGATAATACCCGTTTCGATACCCGTGGTGGGTAGAGCACAGATAGCTCTTTGTGTAGCTTTGTACTAAACTACAAACAAAATGAAAAACTATAAACTGGATAATGTTTTAAATCATATAATATATATCTAATTTTATAATATATGCATGCACAGGTTACAAACGTTTCTCCTGCTAACAACTTTCAATTATAATTTTTATAGTAGATTATTACATATTATATATTAGAATTTTTATATTTTTTAAGGATTTAACCACATTACAATATATATATATATATATACTTGTCATGACAGCACCAGAAATTTTCAAAGTTCATCATTCACATGCGAGTTCGTTTGGTAATCAGAGACAAGTTCTTCCGGAACACCCCAGTCAGTATGGGCATTTTCCGCATATTGGGCTGAGTTGTTTTTTAACCACATCCCATATTTCAGATTTTTCGCTGTTCCTTCCAATGGAGTTCCAAAAAGAGAATTGCTCATATCTGCGTCGAAATGTGGTTCTAAAAAAAATGGCACAGAATATCTGCTAATTCCTAGATCGATAACTCGATGAATTGTTGGTTTAAATCTTCCCGCAGTAAGTTTGGCCATATTTAGTCCTATGTTAACTATAAGAGCATTCTTTACAGGAGGAATATTTATCCAGTTGTTATCTGAATCTTGCATTTGCAGTCCATGGTAATGAAATGTAGTTAGAAAAGTAAAAAACCCTGCATCACCATGTTTGTCACATAGTAAAACCAAGTTTCCATCTGTAGCCGATTTTGGGGTATGTTGCAATGGACGCGGTGGGTAATGGATTAAACGTAGAGTCGACAGTGGATTCGACTCAAACATTGATGTTAAGCGAGATTTTTTTAAACCAAGGCCTAATTCTACAAGACGTAATACATCTAGAGACAGTCTATGGTAAACCAAAAAATACTCCTCCATCGATTTTCTAAAGTTTGCAGATGCAACTGAATCAGGAGAATTGGGCCAAACATTATTCTCATACAGAGTATCTCGAATCGTTCTTACCTTACTTCGTTTTGTGATGTTATTACAACCACCAATTTCAAAGCTTTCTTTGTACGACGTCCATTCAGGGATAACAGGGAAAAACCCACGATAAATAAAGTTGTTGGCTTTATTCCAAACGTGCCGAGTGACTTGGCGTTTCACATCAATCGGTAAATCAAAGAACCATTTAGTTTGATTAAATAGCTTATCTTCATCATAGTCTGGAATATTCTTTAAGTACATAAACCCCACAGTTTCCATAGCTTCAACAATTTGAGCAGCAACTTTCTCTGGTTTTTCCTGAGCCTCCTTCATATCGATTACAGCTAAAGGAAGATCTGACAGCGTTTGGAATGGTTTTATCGTATTCATGTCTGGGGTTATTTCCAGTGTGCAGCTTAAATTTCCAGGACAAAACTCGTAAATAGAGTTTGTTTTAGAATCAAACACTGCATATCTACCACACCTAACAATCGGGGAAGTCAGAAGAAAGAAAACTGGAACCACTAAAGTTCTCAAAACATGCGGCGACATCCTAATCAAATTAATAATCTATCTAAGCCTATCTAAAACGCGACGGTAATAAACTGTCGGTGATGAATCAGGTCAACACATCTGCAAACTTTTATTGTTGTTCCTGTTATTTTTACTCGATTATGTTAAACTATTAAAATAATTAATTTTTCATTAGGTACATGAGCTCGGTATTAAATTGTAAAACACAACTTAAACTTGCCTAGACAACTTACAAAACTAATACTAAATATTAATTTAAATATGTCATTCGATTCATTACTTATCACTAATTTCGAAACTCCGCCCCTCATCAGTGACCTTGAACAAAAGAAGCGAGATTAGGCCTCATACAGTGATATAGTAAATATTTTAATAAAAAAAAATAATATTGCATTAAATCAAGAACTTCTACGTCAGTAACTCTGTCGGTAATTAATTTTGTTGTTCTACGTTTAAGTACCTTTTCATGATTGTTTATTACATACATATCAAGCTAACTAACTTGAGATGTGATAAAGTTTCTTGCGAAATATGATGAATTAAAGACATATGCTACTTCATATATTTTTCGTACTGTTGTTCCTCGGTAGAACAGCAGTAAGTTTGCTGCCTTATAGTGATAAAATCAAGTGTTCCATTCCTCGCAGTGGGTAAAGCAAATAGCCCAACGCATAATCTGTAAGTAAATATTTATTATATAATTATTCAGATTGAATTTTTTTCAATTAAATAATTCAACAATTTACTTCATTGTCGTCAAGAGTTTAGACATGAGTACACATAAAAATGGTGACTTCACAGATACCAACAATGGTAGGCCTGGCATGGCCAAGCGTGTTAAGGCGTGCGACTCGTAATTTGAGGGTCGCGGGTTCGAATCCCCGTCACACCAAACATGCTCGCCCTTTCAGCCGTGGGGCGTTTTATGTGACGGTCAATCCCACTATTCGTTGGTAAAAGAGTAGCCCAAGAGTTGGCGGTGGGTGGTGATGACTAGTTGCCTTCCCTCTAGTCTTACACTGCTAAATTAGGGACGGCTAGCACAGATAATAGCCCTCGAGTAGCTTTGTGCGAAATTCAAAAAACAAACAAACAAACCAACAACGGTGCGAATTACATACAGTCTTGTTGGTTATGGACCCTCATGTGACACTGGATACGGCAAACATACTGTGATTGACCTAACATATTCAACTTTGTTTTCATTATTATCATATAGCATTACCAAAAACATTCCCTAATTAATTTCACTATAAAATTATACACACGTCTCGCGGGCTCAGTTATTGAAACGAAATTGTTTTTAAAATATTCTTAGCATTCCAGCTAATTATTATTTATTTAATTTTTTCTGCGTTATTTGTGCATTATATAATTAATACTAGAAACTGTTATATTGTTTATGTTCAATACTGATTGTTTGTTTGTTTGTTTGGGAATTTCGCACAAAGCTACTCGAGGGCTATCTGTGCTAGCCGTCCCTAATTTAGCAGTGTAAGACTAGAGGGAAGGCAGCTAGTCATCACCACCCACCGCCAACTCTTGGGCTACTCTTTACCAACGAATAGTGGGATTCACCGTCACATTATACACCCCCACGGCTAGGAGGGCGAGCACGTTTAGCGCGACGCGGGCGCGAACCCGCTTCACTACTGATAAAGCTTTGTCTCGTTCTTTTATAATTATGGCCTAGCGCGTTAAGGCGTGCGCTTCGTAATCTGGGGGTCGCGGGTTCGCACCCGAGTCGTGCCAAACATGCTCGCCCTCCCAGCCGTGAGGGCGTTATAATGTGACGGTCAATCCCACTATTCGTTGGTAAAAGAGTAGCCCAAGAGTTGGCGGTGGGTGGTGATGATTAGCTGCATCCCCTCTAGTCTTACACTGCTAAATTAGGGACGGCTAGCACAGATAGCACTCGAGTAGCTTTGTGCGAAATTCCAAAACAAACAAACAAAGCCGTACAGCGCGTTCTGTGTAGCTGCTGTACGTCGTTCTCTTGTCAGTTGGTTAGACTGATGAGAACGCCGCTGAGGGCCTTTATCCGTTCACTTCCTCCTATAACTCTCCCACAGTACGGGTAACAGGAACTCCATAGACACTTCATAAGTCGCACTCTGGAGCTTACACAAGCCAATATTAACTTTGTTGATGGGCCTACCCAAATCCTGTAGTGACTGCTGGCTTTAACAGCTCTGTTTCTGCAGAGAAGTCTTTGCGCAGAGCCGCTGTCAGCATAGAGCGAGCGGCACGAGTCTATTATCACATGATAAGAAATACCACAGTGAAGGAACCTGAAATGCCCAGGCCGACTTAAATTCAGTATGCGTGTATGTTTTGTTTTCTCTGTTATTGTTCTTTAAAAACTTCCAGAAGAAGGCAAACATGATTTTCGAGGAAAAAAGACCCCGCTATTTTGCGCTACACTGCTGTTGTTAGTAACTTAACATGTGCTCGTGATGTTGGTAAAGGCCATCATATTGGTGAGCGCAAATTATTTAAACTGCTTTTCTCACTTCTGTTGCTTTCAACCGTGCTTCAGTATGGTCGACTTTAATTTTAATTTTAATACTCAACATTACCTTATAAAGAAAACTATATTCCACATCACCATCATTACAGCTACAACACTGATTTACACACTTCACAGTTGACACAAGTTCTCATGGTGAATACCCCACAAATAATGCCCGATTCAACTTCTCTCTCTCGGTATATATATTTGTATACCCAGGAAGGTCAGGTACAGTAGACCTCCTCCTCCTTCAATTACTTTGTTGGAGTGGCCTGATTCATACATTTAGAATAAATACAAAATGGCTGAAGTAATAGCATATCTTTAAATCTGGTCCTTTTCAGGGCAATGTCCATTTATATTGTTCATTCATTTTTTAAATGTTTTTATAAGTCTAGAACGTAGGTGGCCTGTTTTATTTTAGCTCTATTTTATTATTATTTTAAATTTGATGTTATCTTAAAGATCTGATGTACAAGTTTAACGGGGAGAGGTGTTTAGGTCTCTCTTCATCATATATGCAATATCTGTCTAGTTCGCATAACAACTCATTTTTTCGCCAATTTTTATCTAAATATTTTAGTGTACTATGTAGAAGTCTATCTGGTATTGTTTGTGTATTTGAGTAATTGTGCATGAACTTTGAAGAAGTGGTTTTAGGTACCCTGTATGCTGATGTAATTAGTGTATTCTGTAATGTTTGGAGTTTGGTTTGCATTTGTTTTTCACTTACATTAATCCACGCAGGAGCTGCATAGTCTACTACTGGTCTTATACATGTTTTGTATTTTTTACAGATGTTTTCAGGTGTTCAGAAGTTTTTACAAGTTTGACTCCTAGCATAGTTTATTCTTCACCAAATTTTAGTTTTTATGGTATTTACATGTTTTATCCATGTAAGTTTAGAATCATATGTTAACCCTAAACATTTTGCAGATGTAGCAGTTTGGAGAAGCTTTCCGTTTATGTAGATTTGGGGTTGAACTTTTTGATGTTTCGTTGATTTTGAAAATATTACCAATTGTATCTTCGCTGTATTTATTTTAATTCTATATTTTTCACAATATTCACATAATCTAATTACTTGTGGTTGTAAGTTAATGGCTGCTATTTCTGGTGTAGGGGCACTTTTCCAAATTGCTACATCATGAACGAACTGTGACGCGTATCCATGGTTTGGGTCTTTGAGTGGCATATTATCTACATACACGATGAAGAGAATAGAACTAAACACCCATCCTTGAAGGACGCCAGCTTCTGGAGTGAAGAACTCCGAGAAAGTTCCCTCTACGCGTATTCTACATTTTCTGTTTTTCAAAAAGTAAGAAAACCAGCGAATAATTCCACGCTGTGTCCCATTTCGTACGTACGGAACCGAAGACCATTGTGCCATACAGCGTCGAATGTTTTCTCAATACCCAGAAATCAGGCGACAGTGCATTCTTTTTCATTAAAGCTATTCAACATTTCAAGTAGCATTTGTTATTTCTAATCTTTATAAGGCATTGTAAATTTTGTTAGCCAAAATTTGCGGCTTTTTTATTTCACGTTCTTATGTTATTGCTTTGAATATTATGATACGTTAAATATTATAATAAATAACAATTTTTTTACATTTAATATTTAAAAAAATGGTCACGTGTTTAGTAAATATTTGTAAACTATCGTTCAGGAAACCTAGGAATTAAATTTGAAACTATGGTATTTACAGTGCAAGGCCTAATATTGTCTCTCATTTCTAACATTCCATTTCCAAATATGCCTTTAATGTAATAACTGAATACTCATCCTATTAAACACAAATTTACTGCCACGTCGCAGGCCTAAACAAATAATTCACACAAATTTAGGTAGAATAAGTATGCAGTAATAACGAAGGTCGAAAGAAATTAATAATTATTTAACAAGCTGTATAGAACACGTATTTACCAGTACAACACGATGTTTTGTTTTTAAAATTAAACAATTCAATAAACTTATTGCAGGTTTTAAATTATATACCGACAACGAGTAAACAAATAAAAGTAATGTTTATTTTTTAAAACGCCAAAAACATACATAACATATGAAACCGAGGTTCACAATATTTTACATTATATAAAAACATCCAGTAAAGAACTAATACAACAGTGAAAAAACGAAACTACACTCTTAACTTCACCAGTTGTCACTCTTTCACGAACACGTTTTTCTCCAATACTATTTCAGTCATGCTTTCTGTTATACTAATAACACTGCAATTGTTAACGTTCTTAAATGCTAGTATATACGCAACCACCTATAACATTTTGTATAAGCACGTTTAAAATATATTGTACATTTTACTTCGGACTGCATTTCTTACGTCGAAACCGTTTTATTTGACATATAACTATCAGACCAGCCTTTAGGTTTACTGTCATGTTATCTACAGAAACTGGTGTTTCTAAAGTCTGACCACCTATCAAAAAAAATTAAAAACAACAAACCCAAATCCTCATCATTATTTCTTAACTAATGCTTCTAACTTTTGATCACCGTTCCAGCTGAGCATAACCCCTTATGAATTTTGTAAAAAAGCACTTTTGACTTTTGAACACTAGCAAGACAAATCAAAAACCTCTGAACCAAAATCATTTTGTTCAGTAATCTTCTAATGTAATGTTAACACATTTCTATCTTTTGAAGTGATGTACATCTACATACATTTAGTATAAGGTGAAGCTTTCAATAAGGTTTTTTTAACACACTCCTGCTACAGAACCTATGCTTAAATGAAATAGAGTAAATGAGTGAAAAGCCAAAATGCGAGTGTCACATTTAATTTCAGTGAACAATGTTTACAATGTCATGTATTTAGATTGTGTGAAAAAACAATCTTTAGTGTGAAATATGAGGATGTAATTAAGGTAGACATTCTCCAACAATGTATATACACAACACATATTAAGATGTCAGGATTCAAGTTACTCTTGAAACAACAGACAAATAACTGTATTACCTGATGTGAAACATGCAGTGACACTCCCTTATCCTACCTAACCATATAATTACCTATTCTGTTATCTGTGATTTAGTGTGGACACACCCCCTAACCTACCAAATTGCATAATTACCTCATCTTTATTCTGCCATCTGATAATTTAGTGTGGGCACTCCTCCACCCTACCAGATCATACATTTACCTCCCATCTTTATTTTGTCATTCAGAACTTTAGCTTTGATCTTATAATGGCTTACTAAACCATACAATTACAATACCTCTCACTAACTGTGCAGTTTTCTTACTCTCCAAATCTAGCTAACTGTACTACACAATCATTCTGTGGTTTGGATAGTTTAAGATCTTTATCTGTGCTATTGAAATAATAGAATAATTATCCTTTATTTTCTTTATCTAATGAAAATACAAGACATCCTTTTAACTTACAGTAACTAAGCATTTCATAAATATGTTAAATCTAAGGCATTCCATTAGTTTCCTGAATGATAAAAAAAAGTATTAGCCATGTAATTTTATCAGTAGATAAATATATTCAATCATTGAATGGCAACAACAAAATCAATAACTGTTTACCTCTACCACAATAAATAGCAACCCTCAAATATTTTCTACTCTAGTGAACAGTGGAAATTCCTAGTTTAACAAATTACATGCAGCAATATTCACACAAAATATCAAAAGGTGCTACAGCTTGGAGGATCATAATAATGTAACATTATTGCCCAAAGTTACACATTTTTGATTTAGTTTTAGAAACCAATATAATTTAATACTCTCTATGGTTATCTTTGATTTCTTCTGTAATATGACACTTAAAATTACCATTCAACTGTTTTTCAACCCAACACAACATATACAGAGTGCAGTGTATAATGTACCATTCAATTTTTGGCTGAGCAACTATAAAAAAATCTAGTTATACAGTAATATTTTAGGATTTATAACAATTGTTCAAATTCATTACATACACAACTTCCCAAATTATTTCTTTGAATTACATTAGAACAGAAATTCCTGTTTTATTACTTTTTATGGTATTTCACTTAAATAATTTCTAAGTTACATTTTAAATACTAAACATACTTTTACCATCTCAAGTTCTGAACACTAAGATACTGTTAGTCATAATTTTTTAATGGTTTTCCTTTATAGATTAGTCATAGTATAAGTAAATAGTGACTAGTGAGATAGCATTAAAAAATATACCCTCATTAAATGTGCTTTTATCATAACATAATATCCACTTAATTGCAAAACATTAGCAATGCATCAGTTCAATACAGTTTACTGTTTTGTTGTTGTTGTTGTTGTTTTCATATAGTAGCCATAGCACAAAAAATTGAGAAGATTCAGTCTTAGATATATTGCTGTCATTTTTGGTTTCTTAAATGACTTTTGTTCACAACTCAGTTTACTTTATAAATTGAGATTTTTAATATTTCAAAAATCTGTCATTCCACCAATACTTAAAAATGAGCATCTAAATTTTTCTTGCAAGCACTTATTATGAATCACAAATAAGGAAGATGACAGTGATGAACACAACACAGCTTTATATATAAAGTAACAACAAGTATTCAAGTAATACTGTGTGTGTGCAGATCAAGCAATAAACACAGCCAGTTCATCGGTGACAAATTCTTTGCTGTGTTACTATGGCCCAGGGGTGAAAAACATTACAGGTACTCAGTTGTTAAAAAAACAAAAAAGACAGAGCAGCTCAAGTCAGTCCTGTACTACTACCACCTTAAAAAACAAGTTCCAATACACAGTACCGGTGAGTATCGGCAGAATTTCAACCCTGCTAGGGACAGTAACACATACTCTATACAAGCATGTACTTACCAAGAAAGAAAACTTTTAAACATGCAGAAAAGAGTTTCCTAGTGACATTTGAGGGACTTAGATAACAATACAAAAACTAAACATACACCAAAATTTCACCACAAATAAAGCTTTTAATGCAGAAGTTGCACATCAGTGTGCAGAGACAGCATTATGACAGCAGAAAACAAAACTTTATGAGACACAGTTACCTCACATAATTTGTATTACAGTCACCTTAATGTTATTACATTTTGGCACAACAGTAACAGTTCTCACAAGCAATAAGGCTCTGCATGCACTTCATTGAAATTTAAAATTATAAGATAGCCATTAAATGATTTGTACTTTCATTTGATTAGTTAACAAGTATTTTCAAGTAAGTATGGCCACATATTAAATCAACAAGTTATTTTTGGCTCAAAATCACACACTTTTGCCTATTCAATAAAGTTTATACTGCAGCAATGTTAGCTGTGTTCTCAATCTAGTGCCATTTGTAAGATGACAAAGGTTGCTTTGATATGCAAATGCATACATAACGTTAGTACTTCTGGTTGGTGTTTTTCTTCTGTTTTTGGTAATTTTTGTTTTAATTTCAGTTACATTTTGGAAGTGTATTAAATTAAAAGTATTGCTTTAAATTCACCATAAATTTCTAGTCATTCTGCTTCAGTACATGCAAAATATTTCAGTAATTTTTAACCTGAGCTAACTATTTATAAAATGCAGTGTAAACATCAGTAATATAAATTGGGAGATACCACCAAGTTAGCCATCTCTTTACTAACAATATTTTTCAGTATACAAAAATAATAATTGTTCATTTAAGGTGTGGTTGGCCCAGCTTACTGGGTAAAAATTAATTGAGCATGATCAAAAACTACTCTCAACTTGAATTTACTTAATGAGTTGGATAGATGGAAAGATTTTCTAAGCACAGAAAAGACCTTTATGATAACTATTTCCATATGTGACAAAATGAAAAAATTTTTTGTCACATATGACAGAAATCAGGTGGAAACAATTATATTTCAAACCTAACCAGAATTCTCTCTATTTATTGTATTTTGTCTATAATTACCATTTGCAATCATAAAAGACAAAAGTACTTCCAAAATAAGCAATAATGACTACTAAATACAATTTGTCATAAGAAATCCGTTTTACATACTGCATCCTAAAATTCAACGAAACTTATGTATTAAACTTTGTGTCAATTATGCACAGAAAATGATACTACTACAGTCATTATTTACAAGAGTAACACAAATAAATGTACAAAAACAAAGCCTTACTTTAATAAATGCTGTTATTTGATTCATTTTGCTAGAGAAAACCTCATTTGTTGGTATGCAGGAAAACCCTTAAAAATATTTTTCTAGGACATCAAAATTATTTGCATATGTGGAAATCAAAGTGAATACTATGACCTTTTACAAAGTGCCACTCAGCATGATGTTATATATATCTGATGCCATGGTTAACAACTATTGATTTTATCCTACACAGCTGATTTAGCAAGGTTCCTGAGAGAGGAGAGTAAATATCAAATACAGTATCCAGGGATACTGAAAAAAACTGTCAGTATGAATTTCAGAGGTTCTTAGAGGTTATGAAAGTACAATATGTAAACTATAGAATGGACAAAAGTATTTCTGTTCTTCACATGAATGTCACCTCACCCTCTTGTTTGAGTCAAAACAGCATTGTCAGTTGAGATACATCTTAGCTACAAATGCTTTTGTAACATATCTGATTTTTCTATATAATAAAGGCCTGTACATTTTACTAAAAATTTCCACGTTTCACACAGATACACAAAGTAAATTTGGAATTATAGTCAACATTCCTTTTCCAATACAAGGTTAGTCCTATGGTCCAACCCTATAGACAACTGGAAAGATAAGGTCAACAAAGCTTCAGATGCTCCATACATAAAAGTTCAACATTATGGTTATTTTAAAACTTGTGTATATTTCTGTAAGCCAGTTTCTGTGGTATTCTTTACATTATAAACAATAGTTGTTCCCATGAATGTTAAGTGCTACTGGTACAACAGTCAGGGGATCCTCCAAAATATTTAATACTGTAATTCATACATAAAAAATAACTGAAAGTGTATACCACAAAACACTTGAAAATTAGTTTAGAACTACTTTAATAGTAATATAAAAGTTATAGGAAACATAGGTTATAGCTCAAATTACCAATTAAAATACACACACAGCTATATTCTCCAAAGTTAATGAAAAGCATCCAACTCTTAACACAGAATTTCTAGACTTAATGAAAGAAAATAAGATCATGATAATGGCTAACTCAGAGTTTAATGAATTTCAACTAACTCTTAAACAAGAAAACAAGGCTTGTTCATTTTCTCTTTTCAATGAAATTCATACTGTGTATACTTACGCAGTCCAAGTGCACCAAAAATACACAATTTAACAAATCTATCCAACCTTCCCTATGTGAAATGTTACTATGTGTATCACAAGTATTCCATAAAAGCAAAAAAGATACAACTATCTGAATATCAGAAATGACATACAGGGTGCAACAAAAAGCTACATCTACTGACTTAGTATATCTACTCTTTCAAACCAACAGAGGCAGATTTCATCAAACATGATGTTGATATAAAAGAACCCATTCATGAGAAGAATGCATATAACTACAACCTTGATATCTGAATATCCTGATATCAAGATGATGGACAACCCTGCATCACTTTCATCACTTATGTGTTCAAGTTAATTTATCTCGAGGTTTGATGCACTTCTTCCAGTTGTATAGAAATAACTCCACTACACTAATTGTCATAGTGGAATAAAATGGCTTAAATTATGTATTTTCCTGAAAAGAATGAGTATAATCTCTTTACACTAGTATAAAGAAGCAGGGTTATCTAGTCCATAACTAATTAAATACAACTTTGAAAAAGACTTACCAACATACATCACAAAAAGTGTCCCTTCTTAATAATTTCAAAATTTACTTTTTGACTAAAGAATATGAAATAAAACACAGCTGTGGTTCATTACAAGTTTCTTAAATGGATCACAAATGACTTATCTTCCTTCTCAAATTTTAGATCCAGACCTTAAACATGTATAAAGTTGGAGAGCTCAACTATCAGAAACTTTACATTAAGTAACAAACATAACACTCTGGAAGGTAACTCAAAACTGAAACACTGACAAACTATACTCTCATATTTATAAATACTAGACATGAATAGTGATATAAAAGTTCAACCAACAATGCCATATTTTTGTTGTTGTTTTAATGAGATAAGTACATGTGTATTACCACACATTATAACCTAAACATTTATATTACAGAAAACATTTTCTTAAACACAATTAAATGTATGTGGTTAAAGAAATTTATGATTTCTAACACAAAACTTTAATTTTGCATTATACAATGTGTTGGGCCTGAACCCTTTTTATCAGGACATAAAATGTACAGATATTGGTGGTCTACTGATAACTGTATAATTTACATCCTGATAAAGGGTGTAGGCCCAAAATGTTATTTTTAAATTAAAAAGTGTTATTTACTTTTAAAGTTTTTCCATCTTTGCAGCTTTTGTTTTATTTATTTAATATTATATTTTATCCAGTGACTATTTAAATAAATTTGAACTTATATGTATAAAGTACAATAATTCTAAATATTTAGCATACAATTGAGACAGTGTTATTTTGGCTTTCAAACTATAAAGAATTGGAGACAAAAAAAGTAATATTTTTACATTAAAAAAATTAACTCATATTAAAGTAACTATAAATGTATTAATTAGTAGCAATGAATAATGTGAAACTGTTAAAATTCTAAAACAAACCTTTAAAAGAACAAAAATAATTTGACACTGTTAACTTCGTAAAACACGTTCTAATAATACAAGTTATAATATCAGGCACTTAAAACTGAAAAACAAAATTCATGTTAATTATAACCATATTTCTGAAAAGAATAAAACAGTCTTAAATATATAATCTAGCTTAAAAACAGGATGGACAGTATTTGTATCAATTCCATCCTTTCATATACTGAAATCAATTATACTCCGTATCATTTCTGGACATTAGCTTCATCTTGATTTGAGAGGTGTCCGAACTACTTTGTGTGTTGATGTCAATCTGGTATTATTACAGAATCAGTGTGATTCCTTCATTTCAGTGCTAAAATATAAATATAAAACACTGTTATATGTTTTACAAAAATTGTGTGTTTTAGAATTCAAGACAAAAAACTTACTAAAGGATTATCTATGCAAACATACTAAACACTAATAATCTGTCCACAGAGTTACAACTATTTTCTATTTTTCCAGATACAGTAATCAATCTAGCTAGAGATTCTTTGAAATGATTACTTAGTTTAATTTTCAACAGTACAATAAGTCAACTTTAACAGCAGTATGATCATGCTTAAACAGGAAAAGGATATTTTTTGTTGTTTCAAACACTCCAATAAAATAGAAATTAACCAGGTTTACACATAATCAGAAAGGCAGTAATAATACCTAAGTAGGAATGGCTTGAAATGTTCATCAAAATGGTATTTTGAATGTCTCCTCAATAGGTCATCAGAACTTTACAATACTACAGTTTCCTTTTATAACAATATCTACATAATAACTCTGCCACCAGTTCTGGGAATGTCTGTAAATATCATAGCAAAAAGTTTGAATTTCCTGTTTTTCTTTCACTGAGGTGCCATAGTTTCAAATGAAGTATCCAATTTTATAATTATCATTAACTAGTAGTAATTAAAAAATAGTAAATTAAATTATTTGCATAAATGATGTTATCATTACCCTTTGAAGTTAGATTTCTTACATAAATCTTGTATTCCTTTAAAAAGCTTCAGAACAGGGTGAAACAGAATTTACCAGTCAATAGATAAATAAATATTACAGTTGGAATTTCTTTGTATTTATAGTTTGGTTATAAATATAACTTGACATAAGAATGTCTAATGAACTACTGCAGTGAAAAAAAAGCAAACAAGTCAAGAATAGCTTTTTAAAAAAAGGAAGTTAATGAAGGGATGGCTGATGTCAATCTTTTCAAAGCAATGCAAACAAGAGGTCAGGGATGGCATGTATAGCAATAAATACATATATTAGAGAAAATTAATATTGATGAAGTAAATAACATTAACACTAAAATTCAAGTAAACAAAATCAAAAGGAAGGACTGCGTGTAAAACAGCAAATCTAAGCCTTTCACTAATTATATTAGTTTTTTATAACTTAAAAAACAAGCCAAAACAAAAATAAACTTAACAAAAAATGCTGTACTAATTAAAAAGATCCCAGGATGCAAGCTATAATGTGGGATTATAAAATGTACCCTAGGTTATAGAGGCATTTGTGGAAGTAGTACCCATACTGCATTGGGGATAAAACATCTATCAGTCTTAACTTCCATTCACCAGTCTCACATAAGAAATAAAAAAGTAGCAATAGATATAGAAATAGAAATCAGGAGAGCAAGATGTGGGTGCTCTAGCCCACAACATCCCACATCTATATCACCCTTCACTGCCTGCAGACAGCTGAGGGAAGGTGACTGCTCTCCAAAGTAAAGAAACAATTGAAATAAGAATAAGAAAATAAGATACTACCATTTGGGGGATAGCAAGTTGAAAACTTACCTCTTGAAGTTAGCATTCCAGCCCCCAACATGGTAGAAATGCACTAATGGCCAGCACAGTACATGAATTATACTAGCATGAAATATTCCATCCAGTTATCTAAATAAACTTGCATAGCTTCCAACTGCCACCCATTTATTAACTCTACTGTGACTATCGTGCTGTAAACAAGCCTTTGTACGAGGCATGGTGTACATCTGCATAAAGTTGTGCCAAGTTTTTAAATGACCTTATTCATAACTAAATATAGTTATTGGAAATTATAAGTAACATTTCTCTAATTTTTATTTCTTTATTTAATACATTCTTATAATTGTTACAGGATAGTTTAATAATTTTAATTAAAGTTTCTTTATTAAATCCATTGGCTATGAATTTTTGTATCAGTATTCCAACATTTGTTTGTTAATAATCTACTATACTGAATGCTAGTGCTGTTATGTAGGAATAACATAAATGCAATCCCAACAATCTACTATCTTGTTTGCATTGGTTTGGAAGGATTGATATTAACCATCCCTACGTTTACTTGTACATTCATAATTAACCTCATACTTTTTTACTATTCATGAAAAAATATACACTGGTTAAGACTATTATCAATTTTTGGTAGTTATTGTTATCACTGATTCATCAGTAATTCTCAAAAAAATGATGAAATGTCACATTTAGTGTGGTGTCATTTTTCATAACTGCTTGTGTGCTTATGGAAGAAAATGAACTTTGTGTAGCTTAATTTAACTAAACGTACTGATGTTCAAAATTAATTTTTATACTGTGCGTTCAATTAAACAGATCATTCCACTTTCAACTTTTGATAGTTTCATACAGACTTAAGATTTTTTTTATGAGTGAAATTCTAGCAAGGATTCAATATCACAATATTTAAAATCATGTAAACATTTCTCACAGTATTTTTAAAATAAGCTTAACTTAATCTTTAGTGAGTATTTTTAGTTAATTAACATGTCCCTCAGGAGTCAAGGGGTGTCCTTACACTGCAATTTGTTAAATATTAAAAGTTCAATCTGGAAACTCACAAAAAATATGGTTGTTTTGGACATCTTTTCAAAACAAGTTTTTGTTTCATTGATACGTTTTTAAGTGAAATACAACATCCTCAAGACTTCATACTAGCTAGTACTAAGGTCTACCTGCTGAGAGTAAATTCATATTAAGCAACTGCCAATCGTTTATACTTCTGCTATCACCTGTTTATTTGTAGCTTTCAACTGAGATATGAAGGATGTCACCTTCAATTCAATAGTAAATGTTGAAACATCACTATAGTCAACAGTAGAATGAGCAGGCAGGAACATTTTGAAAGGAGCTACAGGTATAATATTGTAGTCAGGTTGCTGCACAGTACCTTCCAAGATGGTTATAAATGGTTCCTGAACACCTCTGTATGGTAGTTGGAGACATCTATGTTTCTTGTGCTTGGTTGATAAGCTTGTGATGCACTGACAGACTTCAGTCACCTTATCACTTTTGTATAATGTTTCACAAACCCAATGATAAAAGAGCATGGTAATGCCTTCTTTTTAGACAATAAAAATGTTACAAAAATTTCAGTTCAAATCAAGAAAAACTGTATTGGGTAGTTTTGTTTTGTTAACAAAAATATCATTCCCCCCCCTGGTTCATGAGGAGCTTATTAAAACAGCCTTATAACTACTGTTGAAAAATTATTGAAATACAGCAATCACTGTAAGAAGTAAAAAACCTACCTGTTACTATGTTAACTTTTTTTTTTCTCAAAATTATAAAGTAACATTTCAAAAGATAGCAAAATCCAAATAAAAGTTTCAACAGCATTACTACTACACTTACACAGTTCCTGGTTCAGTGTTATCTTCCTCCAATTCCAAGCTGAAGTTCTGTGTAAGTGCACTATCTGCACTGCAGTATTCCACACTGTTCAAACTGTTAAACATTAAAAGTTGTTATATCTTCTCAACTAAAAATATACTGCTACCACTCATTAACAATGACAAATTTTGACAACAAATAATCCAAGTTTCTTCCAGGCAATTGAAAAAAAAAAAAAAAAAAGAGTAATATAAAAGAACCCCAATGCCAATTAAAAATATAAAATTATTTATGTATCAGATTATGGACTTAAAATTTTAAACCTTTCTGAATGAAATCACTTAACAAATATGTAGTTACTTAGTAATCTTAAAACTGATCTATTATATTGCAATTTCATTAGAATAAACATACTTGAGCTATAAGGCTTAATATATTTTTCCACATATAATTTTGAACATGTATTTTCCTAACAATGTCCTTCCAATCATCTTTAGCTATAAATATCATAGCACATAATATTACAAAATGAGTTTTTAAACCACAGCAACTAAGACATATTCACACATTACCTCACAGCTCTGCATGTAAAGAACACAATCCTTTTCAATCTTTTGTTATAAAAAAAGTAGTTAAATGACCACAAACAGCCATCTTCACCATATGGATCTGACTCTAAGTCTGGGTTGTAACTGAAAGAAAATAACCTTATTGTTACTGTCAACATTACATGTAGAAATATATAATTTTTTTTCCTACCATAAGAAATATAGTGCATATTTTCTTTTCTTAGTTGTTACTGCCTGTGTACTAAATATTATCTCACAACACAAGATTTTTAGTCAGAACCAAACAGCAAAATTACTTTCAATTAACTTTCCTACCTTTAGTTTAATGTTTATACAATTTAAGTTTTTAATATTAAGTTAGCAATACTGTTTTGTTGAAAGCTATTTCAACTTTCTTCCATATTATACTTAGAGAAAAAATTCAAAAATTTAAAAATCAAAGTTTTCATTTAAGGCTCACTCAAAGTGGAAGATCAAAATTCATGATTAAACAAAATTATATATATATAAAATTAAATGAAAATCTCTTACGGAATAAATCTCAATTCTGAATTATTTTTGAAAAATGAGTAGAAGAATCACAAGACATTTTCTATAAATCTGATACTTCTGTAGTGCAATTTAACCCTCTAAAAATTATCATATTATGTCAATCTTGTATGTAATTTTGTCAATAAACAAGGAAAATCAGTGGCCTTAACAGTTTTATTAAAAAAAGCTATATTTAATAATGATATGCACCAGTTACTCAGATCATGAGCGATGTCTGTTATAATGCTGCAAATACACATTTCTTTATTTCAAGAAACAACTATAATTGGTTAAAACTAGCACAGACAGTGGGGGAATAGTTGTCAACCTTCAAAACTGGGCAGAACCATCATGACTAACTGAACAGCTACAGTTATCTTTTCAGAGCTATGTTGCATTAGCTTAAGTAATCAACAAAAGAAATGATGTACAAGTTGGTAATTAAAGAAATGATGTACAAGTTGGTAATTAAAGAAATGATGTACAAGTTGGTAATTAAAGAAATGATGTACAAGTTGGTAATTAAAGAAATGATGTACAAGTTGGTAATTAAAGAAATGATGTACAAGTTGGTAATTAAAGAAATTCCCAAATGCTTCTACTTCATTTAAATTCAAGATATATTAAAAATACAGAATACATACAGCATATAAACTACAATTATTTAATAAATATTAACACAGATTCTTGAGAAAAATTACACAACAGCAGTAAATAGATAGTTAAAATTGTGGATAAAACAGTTTATTGATATAAATCAAGTCACTGCTTTCACAAAGAAACAACACTTTTTAAACAGTTACTTCCTCAATTTCCTTTTACCTGTAGATATCACACTCAGAGAGGCATATCTCATGATCAACAGCAGTCCATAATTGAGGACGTAAAGCACTATATGCTTGGTTAGCCACAGTCCACAAACTGTTATCAATGGCAGACATCACCCACTAAAGAAAAGAATAGTAAACATAATCAGAAACACCTATGTGGCAAGAAAAAAAGCTACTATATAGTTTGTTAGCTATAGCACAAAAGTTATCAGTACTTGGTTATCACCACCTCAGACAAATTCTTTCCAAATAATGAAGGAAACATTTATCCTAGCAAGATGTTTACTTCTGTATAATTACATCATTAATTCATATGTGCAATGAATAATTAAAAATCAAATAATATGTGTAGCATATTTACAATAAGTAGTGGTTGTACAAGCCTTTATAAAATTGTTTTTAAAACAACTACATGCCCTCTAAAAACCTGCATTTTAAACTATAACACTTTCTCTTTTACATATTGTATGACTGTTTGTTTTTCAAATTTCGTGCAAAATTACTCGAGGGCTATCTGCACTAGCTGTTCCTAATTTTGCAGTGTAAGACTAGAGGGAAGATAGCTAGTCATCACCACCCACCAGCAACTCTTGGGCTACTCTTTTACCAATGAATAGTGGGATTGACTGTCACATTATAATGCCCCACAGCTGAAAGGGCAAGCATGTTTGGTGTAACCAGGATTTGAACCCACGGCTCTTAGATTACGAGTCGAACCCCTTAACCCACTTGGCCATGTCGGGCCATATTATATGAAAATAGTTATATTCCAATGTAATATTATTTCAGATTAGATAAATGAACAGCCAAGCAGTAACATATCACAGTGCCTGCTGCCTGACACTTGACATCAAGTATATGTTGAGTGGTGTATGGGATACTGAATATCTTTAAAGTTGTAATTTTTCCAATAGGTACTTACCTCTCTCATATAAATAGCTATTCTTGTTCAATGCTGCCATTTTTTCACATTCCACAAGCCTTGAGCTCCCCACATACATTAAGGTCAATGTGATTCAAATACATCTTGCTTGCAAATAATTATCTGACAAACCTTCACCAAGAGGATTGTGACACACCCTCATGGTGCATGTGATTCTACCAAACTATCACTCCTCATTTTGCAGTGCAATTGTACAGACAAGCACTGAAATACAATAGCTATTTACAAAAAGAGGTAAAGTATCATATCAGAACCTACATCAGAGGAAAAGGTATCCATTTATTAGTTGTCTGCACTTTGAAAAATGTCATTTTTAGACAATTCTCTAGTTTTACCTGTTTATAAATGTTTACAACAATTTTGGAGCCTTAAACGTTTATCTTTAACATCATAGTTACTCAAATATTTTGTGTAACCAACCAAGAGAAACAAATAATCGTAATTCCTTTTACTTATTAAGCAAGCATATACTTAACCAACATAAAAACCTTGTATTCTTCAAGTAGCCAAAATTTAAAGTCAAACAACATAAAAAATTGATTAATGTTAATTTATTTTATCAAATAAAACTTTTGATAATTATGACTTTACCTTACAAAGTTGAGATAATAAGATGAACACTAGAAAGTGTTAAATTTTTAGTGGAAAGCTACTGAGGTAAACATCCTTAATCCTTAAAATAACAACAGTAAGCAGCATCCATCCCCAATACTTATATTATTCTTTACTTACAAATAGTGGAATTGACCATTGCATAATAATTATCCCAGAGCTGAAAATGTAAGCATGTTCTGTGATAGGTTGATTTAATTACCTGCAAACTGCTAGTCAAGCACCTAAATCACTAAATTATGTCAGGCCAAAACTAGAACATATATTGGGATAATGCAGAATTATTACACTAGAAACACTACCTAATCTTTCCATGCTAATCAGAGCAATATTTTATTTTTACAATGATGGTATGATATGTAATAACTTTTTACAAGTTAGCTGTGTAATACTGTAACTAAAGTTTTGGTATTTTTTTTACATGAAAGAAGATAGTCTTCCATTATAACAATATAATATTTTGGATTAATCAATGTTGACCATTTCAAGCAACCTTAACAAAAGTCAGAGAAAGTTAAAATATTAATACATTGTGCAACATAAAAATTTTAATTATTATAGCCTTAACTTAAAGTTTTGAACCAAATAGTAAATACATAAGAAAATCCACAGTCTCATTCAATAACATTAGTTTTATTGTGATAATATCACTATTTAAATTCTCAGCCTGGATGGAACAAATTTAGAAAAAGTGCACATCATTTCCAACACCTCTTACTTCCCCCCCCATTACCACATGCTCAATACTTTTGGATATACATATCAAAAGCTTTGATTTTTTTTTTTAGAGGATGATTGAAACATTCAAAAAATTTTCATAATACATTACTTAAACACTTAATAGTTTAAACTACAAACTCTTGTTACATCTGCATTTTAGAAAGTGTTGTTTGCTTGCATTTCATTAAAATTTCCTGCACAAAGAATGCACAAATCTGTGGAAAAGCAAACTCATTAATTAGCTTGATATGCAACAGTACTGCACTTTGTATCAGTCTAAAATATCATCACATTCCTCAAAATACACAAAAAAGTTAAATTAACACTTAACACTTGTGTTCATAAAATACAAAATTTTGACTTCCAACTTTAGTCCTAAAATATGATAATCCTCAGAAAAAAAAACCATAAATACATGAAAAAAATCAAATCAATGTATACTACATGGGTAAGAAAGATGTACGAGATTACTTACAAATTTGTATTTCAGAATTGGCTAAATGTATAAAATATTAAAAATTAGCATGCACCAACAAAATTTTAAATATTAAATCGGTAACATATTAAAAGTAAATGAATACCCAAACTACAAATAAATAAACCAAACTGACAAAACTTAGAGTTTAGCCTATCTCAACTAAATATGAGAAAATAGTTAACCACTTTATTATTGATAACCTGTATGTCATTCATTATAAACCATCAACAAATTGGCACTAGTAAGTGGCATATCATGTGTTCAGAAAAGTTTTGAAAATTATGTCTGATGCTGAATGTACCACACCAAGGCTTTTAGTAGAAAATTTCCATTTTATATATGCTGTAAGAAAGTGAAAATTACCATGAAATTCTAATTTAACAGTAAATAACATCACACAAATGTCAAACTTAATTACCAAAATGAAATTTAATCAAACTTAATAACAAACTTTACAGTTTCTTCATCTATTGTAATTTTAGGTAATAAGGACTTAAGTTTAAAGTTTGAATCTTTTCACATTTAAAACTTTTATTATTGTGATACTTATTCACAAAATTTTCTACAATTAGAAAACATTTCACAGTTGTTTCCAATATTAATACATGTTTAAGATGCAAGAATATTAATACTAATACCTAACACTGCACATTAAGTACTCAGTTTATAGATATAACAATATGTTAAGAGTTAGTTATGGAAGATTGTTCACAAATTATGGTATCGGTTGATAAATGAATGAATCACCCTGTCCCTAGATTTATCTGTTTAAGGACCCTTAACTTTCTGTTGCTATTCATTGAAGTACATTGATTTACAAGGACACATGGTACTAAAATGAAACCTTCTGAATGAGTTGAATGATTTTTTTTTTTAATTTTCTAATTCCATGATAAGGATCTTCTGGAAAAATATTTTACAATTATAAATTACTGTATCAGTAAAGGAAGTAAATAAATATCAGCAACAATAAACATGCTGCTAAGAGTAATAAAGAAAATTAAACAGCATATCTTTAGAAATAACCAGAGTGATGCATTTCAGTTAAAACAGGAATATCCCATAGAACCATAAAAAATATATGGATTTAGGTCTCCAAAAACAATACGTAAGTTTGTCCCAAAACAAATAGCTGAACATAAGACAGACAAGACTGTCAAACATTGTACAAGCAGTATCCTGCATAAGAAAAATCCAAAATACATTGTCACACTGGAACAAAAGTATCCATATTTAAGTGTCTGCAACAAGTTATGTGTGATTCATAATCATCTTGCTAATGATACATTTCAGAATGACTCATGCAAAGTTTGATAAGTTTTTCCAAAGGATTCATGATATTTGTAGGTTACAGTTATAATGGTAAAATAAATTTTCAAAGACATGACAGATATGCAAAGGTAAATTATGTAAAGTATCAAGGTAACATTTATTCCACTACATTCTGAGGAAATATCTTTTATAAAGGATGCCATATCCATGTAAATAGTCCAGTTTCTCCACAAAATCCAAGTACATATAAAAATGGGAATTTGTGTATACCATACACCTAATTCACCAGCTTATTTTCCATTAACTTGGTGCTTTTTGATTACACTATGTAACACAAATTTTGTTCCTGGATAGTATGCATTATTTCTTAATTGCTTGTGTTGTAAAAGTACAGAAAGTGGCCATTATTCCCTTCAAACTTTGCTTCTGTGACCTGGATAATGAAATTTAGAAATTAACCTATTTACTATGTAAAAAAGGACAAATTTGCACATTTTCATTTTTGTAAGGGCTGAATAAAACATATGAATCAAGATTTACATGAATTTATACTATACTAAAGTTACACAAAAATGAACAAAAATGTTTAGAAGTGAGTAGTTTCTTGAGATTTGGGACTGTAATGTAAATCATTTTCACATATCAGCCCCCAAATATAGTCTCCCATCATGTTTTCGTTATATGATCCCACATCACAAAAGAAAAATTTGAAGAGAAAAATGGGTCTTTTCCATTTACATTAGCTATAAGCAATTGAGAAATACTTTCTGCACAGGAACAAGAAAAAATAAAAATTTTGTAACATAGTGTTATTCAAATGTGCATATTTAAGGGTTTTATAAAGTACAAAAATATTGACCTCATTGTATTGCACCAGTATTCTCTGTAGTAGAAATGGCACTGCCAAACAACTATCCAACATCTATGACTATCACAAGGAATACCATCATTGGTGGAAAAAAGAGGTTGTAAAGTATTGTTACCATAAAGCATGAATACCCCTCTTTTCAGGCATCATTGTATACTTACATTGGAACTTGGCTCTTTACTAAATTCATCACTTTTGGCCTGACTGAAGTCATAGTCTGGATGGAAGGAAGCATTCAAGGTGGCAATCAGATAAAACAAAGTCTTGCGACTGATAGTGTCACACAGATGGCCTGATCCCTCTCCATCATCGCTTTGGTTATGACTGAAAATGATTAGAACATTTAACTCCACAAAAAAAAGTATAAAGATTTGTAGACAAAATCCAGTTTTAATTCTGAACAATTAACGTTAATCCACTATGACTTTCATTTTCCTCTTATCATCTTCAAATATCATTTTGTATTTATAAATGTTTAAAAAAATCTATATCAATAAAAGCACTTATTAACTATTGTTAAATTTACAGATGCATCTTAGCAACAGATAACAGTGTCTGAAAAAAACTCAAATCATACAAAAATTAAATGAATACACACAAAAATAATGACAACTGAGGCATCGCTCATTTTACTCAATAGCAATACCAGTGTGTCTGTAATCCTTTTTCTAGGAGAAAAAACAAAGAACATGAAAACTCAACCAGAATTTTGTCAATTGTGCAATACTGTCACTTTGAATATAAAAAGAAACAAATGTAGTAGCTGGCATATAATACATGGGTTTTAAATGAAAGTGTTGATTTGATCACTCATGAACACAGAATCAAGCAATTATGAACTTTATATCTTCATAATACAGTAACCCCCCACACACACACACACAGGTGCAGCACACACACTTAAACACTGTAGCAAAAGAAATATTGTGGAAAACTAAATATGCATTACAAGTACCACAAATAAATGTTCTAACAGTATAGAACTTACAGTGACACTGTGCACATGCACTTATGTAAGCATATCTAAGAATATGAAACTGACTTTTGGACTTTACAAAGTAACCTGTATTGGCTGCATTTTAGTGGACTAGTATTTTATAAAAGTCACATTTGAGTTACATTATATGTACAAACACACACTATTTACAAACAAGTTCTTAAACTTATTTTTCTTAAAATACAGAACAGAAAGTATAGAAGTATAACAAACAATTAACTCCTAGTTATAAACATTAAACACATTTGCTGAATGCCTTAAACTGCTAAGCCTTATCAAAGTTTGCACATGGGGAATGTGAAACAAATTTTTTAAACTTTAAATAAATTTGAAATCACCAAAAAAATCAATTATTCTATATTGATACCATAGAATTCCACTATAATTTATCAAGCTTAGTAACAAAGTTGTATTTGGGTCTAAAAAATTATGAACTTTCAAGCAGGTTAAAAACTATTAATCAGCTTGAAGTCTCATTTCAAATGAATGAGTTTGATGTTGTACTACTTGAAAATGACTAAGAAAATCTATAGGAGGAAATTCTGAGCTTTCAATTGTTTATTCATGTGTCATAGACAGAAATATGTGTATGTAAGAAGTGTTTCCAAAAATGGAAACTAATGTCCACTAATTCTTTCCAAAACTTTAACTCTAATACTTTTTAATTCATAGTTTTACAAAATACCAAGCTATAAGATAGGAATAGTAAAAGGGGTTTCTAATGTAATTCCTTTATTATCTAAACAAATACAAGCATTATATAACATAAGCTTACAAGTTGAAAATAGAATGAACAACTAAGATATTCTCAATGTTTTCAGACAACAATTTTTTTTTCTTTGGGGACTTAAGGTCATTCTATAAATAGAAAATAACCTTTCTATTCTGACTTGTTTCACTGGAACAGCTTACACAACTATAGCCAATTCATGAGAGTCTTCATGCTTTATCACCATGAAGTTAGACTGCTGTCTGCTCGAATTTTATCAGTATTTGCAAGGTCCTTCAGAGCCAAAGAAATGGCCTTTCATGGAGTACTTGAGTTTTTCTTGCTTTGTGCAGCCACTCCAAGCATGTTTTCCAACTCATCCTCTGATGTACTGGATAACATCTGCTCTTCAAGTTCTGCATTTGCTTGAACTTAAAGTTTGGAATTTATTCCATATAATTTGCCATTACATATGATCAGATGATTTATGACTTGTTCCTGTTCTGCTTCACTAAATATATGATCTATATATAATGATGCTAATATAACTTCATTTTTTAAGTTCTTTTTCCTTCACATTCATTACTTCTATGAGCCAACAGGCATTTGATTTTGGTATTTCAGTTTTGCAAACAAACTTTACCTTACAGAAATTCCTCAGATTTAAACTTTCTTCTTGTAACTGTACTGTAGCTTTTTTAACCTTTTCTAATGCATGCATAAGTTCTTGAAATTTCTTCCATGATTGAAGAAAAAGTTAAGTCCATTACAGTTATTTCAACAAACTCTTCAATAAATAGTTGAAGTTCCACTAAACAGGAGATCACATTGAATGTTGAGCACTGTCACGTCACCATATCTATGATAGGCATATGATATTTCTTTGTCTTTAAAATATTCATTACAGCTGGAGTTTGCAGCTTTTTAGAGAGTTTTCATGCCTGAGATATAGTAGGAGCATACAGTCCTCCATTTAAAGATTCTTTTACTACAAGTTGCAAAGTGTTAGCAACACATTTAACAGAAAAAACACTGCCTAGTTTAATAACATCTAGTTCACCTATATAGCTTTCATCACTAGCAGTCTCATTTTCATCAGAAATAAATTCCACAGCTTTAACTACATTTCTAGCATTACAGCAGTCATAGAATACAGTTGATTTATACTTATGTTGTATTTCAATAACATATAACTATTTCTTTGATGTTTTCATCCAAATGAAATAAATAGAAGTTCGTAACAGCTAACATTCTTATTTGAAGAGTCTCTATTAATTACTTTGGCATTAATGGCAAGCACAGATCTATCCAGATAACATGCAATGTAAATTTTCAGTGAAAACACTAATTTTTGCTCTTCACTTATTTGTTTCACAATTTCTGTAGCTTTTTCATCAACTAAAGTCAAAATTTTCTTATGATCCTTTGTTGTGTTAAGTGCCTTTTTAACTGAATTATTTTACATAAATCACAGTTCTCTACTGCAGAACCAGGTCTCCCATCTAGAACCAGGTCTCCCATCTAGGGTCACCAACTCAATCATAGCATTATTAAATGTTTTTATGTCCATTGGAACATTTATTGTTGAATAAAAAAACTCATGAATAGTTTTTGTGCACTTGGTGTCACTGTGGTCTAAAGTCTTCTCATATTGAAAGAGTGATCTTTTCATCATTAAGACTGTGTTTTCTTACTAGCTTTTCAAATTCTGCTTTATGGTGTCTCTCCAGATGTTTGGTTAGATTAGTAGCACAAGGATGTTTCAAAACCCAAAATGCAACCAGTTACTGCAAGTTGCTTTTGCACATATACAAGAACCAGCAATTGTGAAATATTAATATATTTTATTAGTTTTGTAACACCACATGTTTGAAAAGGGTAGAAAAATATAAAAAATAGCAATGAAACAAAATATGCAAAGGAAAGGTCTTCCTTAATACAACACAGATGGACTAAGTAACGTTCACTATTTCTCTCTCGCTTTATCTGCAGCAGATGAGCATTGAAGAGGCTATATATACATAGCCTGATGAGCAGTGTTTGACAGTTTGGTCGGGTATTGGCAGAGCTTAGTGACGTCACATGTACCCCTCAGTTAGGCCCAGCTGGCTAACTCCACAAAAGTTCCCTTGATATATCACAGCCTAGTTTGTGTCATACTATAAAAATGTTACAGAGGAAAAGATTTTAATTATCAGTTGTTTTCTAAGAAGACAAAAGAAATAGCCAACATGTCAAGCAATTGTGCTGTGTATGGATTGTTCAATAATAATAAACAAACAAGTGAAAATGGAGACTTGTTACTTTAAGTTTCCTAAGGAAAAAGACAAAAATGCAGTGGATTCATTTATGCAGACATAAGGACCATATCAACACTGATAATGCTCTCAACATTTCACAAAGAATAATTATGCTGACGATAGGAAAGTCGTGTCTTTTGAGGATCCCAAGACAAAGAAATTAAAGACAATTGAAGAAGGATACAGTAACATCTCTGTTCTTATACAAATCTATGTTGGTGTAAAATTTGAACATGTTAATTTGTTGAATGAACAAACAACTTCATGAAAATTTTATGTACTGAATCAATGTAATGGTATAATTCTTAACTCACCACATCTGCATTTCTAACATCTAATGGACTTTTTCAGAAATAAGATATTGACAAAGATATTAACGAAGATTCCCTGAATAATGTAAATAAAGTAATAATGAAATTAATGAACAAGTACACTGCTTCTGTTATGGAATAAAATTGACAGAGAATCTGTTATGGTGTGTGATAAATGTGATACATATGGTATCACATGAATGTACTGATGAAAAGTGCTAAAACATGTGTGCTACTATTGTTACTGTTGAATTATGCAATCATTATTTACATATAATAATTTCAATCTTCCTTTGTCTATATTGGTTATTTTCTTTTCCACTATACTCTATCTTAGTAATTTTGTCCATATGTAATCTCTTTGTAATTTTATCTTAAAATTATATACATGTATGTTCGTAAGTATACAAAAAGGGGTAACCCTTCAATTTTACTCTAAAAGGGTTAGTTTAAGGGTTCGCCTTAACTAATTTATATCACAAAAGCTAAGAAATATATATCATTAAAAAGAATCCTGCATTACACTTAATTGTTAAAAGTGTAGTTTACTGTCCACTGCATTCAGCAGTATTGCCTCTGAGTTTTATAAGATCATGCTCTCCAAAGGTGTTATTTAGCATTCAAGTGATGGATCCATGTTGAATCTGAGCTTAATATCACAAAAAAATCTTTCATGTTACTTCATAACTTCTCAAATCTACAGAGAAGGCAATTATTTATAACATACTAAAATGTCATAAATCCATCGACAGCCTATAGTGAAATATAATGCATTTATACTGCTGAATCAGAAACTTTTACCAGATTTAGAGCTATTTGGATTTGATCAAAATGAAAGTAACTGAGTATTCATTCATGGGAAAACATGATAGCCCTTCCATTTCTAATTAGCAAGCTTCCTTTAAGACTTTGATCATGTCTACATCAAATGAAGCTGATTTTAGGCTTAATAAGGTCAAATTCTAAATATATTCTGACCTATGATTTGGAAAGGTAAGTGATTGGTCATTTTTTCAACAAGGTCATTTTTATAATCCACAAAAAGTTTTAAAGGCACCACTTCCTTCTTGATTTTGTTTCATGTTACCACATATACAAATACAGTTAACAACCACTTTCCAGGTAGCAGCAGCCTCATTAAGGAATTAATAACTTAAAACAATGGAAGCTGAATACATTTTTGTAAGAATACCATTCCCTTCAAAAGTTGAATATGATAGGACAGATTAAGGGAAGGGTTAATGAGGTTAATAAGAATGTGGAGAAAAAAAATGGATGATATAATGGACACCCAAACACAAATGAAAAGCCCAGATTAACCTGAGGATTTGAGTTTAATGGGGAGAATAACACATGCAGCAAGTTATCATCTACCAATGAAAAGTTAGATAATCAAAAGTTTCCAATTAGAAACAGATATTTTTTATTGATTTGACTTCAATTTCAGTTTTTTATTATCATTTCAATTCAAATTTGATTTCAATTTAAGTTTTTAAAATTTGTTTGGTTTATTTTTTTCCCCCACATTTCAGTTCATGAAAAATTCAGTTTTATCAGTTTGTTGATTCAAATTCAATTCAGTTTCCTATCTCATTTACAATAATACTTCCTTCCACTAACATAGATAACCTTTGTCTACCTAAACATTGGTCTTACATGCTTCAATCTTTCATACCCCACTTAAATGCTCTTGGCAATATCTAATTTGCAAATCTTTCCATCCTTGTCATTGTGCCCTCTATCCTGGTACTCTATATACACACCTCACTCAGATTATGTAATCTCTTATTCAAGATGTACACCATCCTAGTCACTAAAACCAGCACTTAGTAGGGAGAAAGGGTGGCAAAGTGTCAGCAGAGGTAAGTGTTATTGGAAATACATTTTCAATTGAGGTACATTTTAACTTCCAAAATATATTCACCATCTACTGATACCATAGCTATAATCCCACACTGAGAAGATGGATGAGCCATATAAACATTATCTATAGAAAAAGCATATGCATAGAACAGGGATGTATTATGATAAGAGTAGTACATGAGTGGAGGAACTGTACTATGTCTGGAATAAGCATGCTCTTCACCCAAAACCTACTTCCTATATCAAGGGTGGAATAGAATATTTGCAATAAACACTGTAGGTCAGTCCCAACCAAACAGCAAAGATTCCATAACTCAGAGTTGAAATTAAGGGGTCTTTGTCCCTATATCTTACTTTGATGACTTGGGATATTGGATTGCAATGTTGTATATAGATATACCTTTGATTGGATCCAAACCCATAGCCATAAAGTGATGTATTCTGAATCACCAGAATCATGACAAGAAAGTAAGCAACTTGTAAGTGAACAAACTTTCTCCTCGACCTGAAGAAGTTGAAAAGGCAACAACTCAGACTCAGAATGATGGGTTCATGTATGCCTAACTCAACCCAAGTAACAAAATTTCTACAGCCTGGAATTATGAAAATTCATCCTCCCTTCCCAACCAAATTAGCAAGGAGCATTCCACTTCTCCAGAATTATGTAGAAGACATGAAAAACTGTATCAAACAAGGACTTAGGATAGGACCACTTTGCATTCACAATTGCAAGAAGATAGTGTACCTCCTTTCATGAACAAGATATGAAATTGCCATTGGTCAAATATAAGGGCTGGGCTTACCCCAAACAGATAGCACAGTGTTAAGTTTGAACTGGTATTACAAGTAGCCTCCCTCAGAGGCTGGTGATGCTCCTACTGACATCTGGAAAAAACATCCAAGATCTGAGTATAAAAAAACCTCAATTCTGCCCTATTCTCCAAGAGGAGAGGAACACACTAATACTCTGGAGGAATAGCCTCTGTTCACCACCTCACTATCTGAAAATTGGATGTGGTAGGGACTCCTTAGCTATACTAGTAGAACCTAGGGAGAAAATTATGTAAGAATTCCTGAAGAAGAGTGCTTTGGAAACTATGCAATATGTGAATGAAGTTTCCTAAATTTTTACAAGCAAACCAAACTCAATTTATTCAATCCAAAGATCAGCAGCAAAAGACAGAATACCTTTTAGCTTTACTCATGATAGCCATGAGTGGCAGTCCATAATAATATTGTAATACCATCTGGTAAGTGCCTAAGTAGCATTATGGAACCAGTATCAAATATTAAATTGATTTCTAGAGTGGAATTGGACTGATAAAAGCACACGTCTATCTGGGCAACACACACTACAGTGTAAAATGTAAGGGACCCTGAAAATAAGAGACAAAATGAAAAATGTACCCCCTCCTCGCAATCCAACAGACATTTTTAAAACTCCCTGAAAAATTATGCCAGGTCATGTAAAAAACGTGTGAGAAAGGCAATGGGAAAAGTTCAAATAACATCCTGTAAAATGTCTCCACATTAGATAAATGTAATGTACAACAAAGAATATAAATGTGCTGAATCTGACTAGATGCAACTCGGAAGATTCCTCACCTGTAAAGATCAAAATATGCAATACGTAGGTATTTCTGAATCCACATCTAAGAAATAGGGGAAAAATCTCAGGAAACTGAAGGATACCAACAAAATGAGGAAAAGGTGAGTCATCTAACACCTCCAGTCCTGACAGCACAAATTAAATGATCAGATTACAACCAAATGCAGAGATGAGAAAAAGATTGGAAAAGAATTGTGGAGAGGGATGTATCCCTTTCCTTTATTGTAAGAGACTTAGAAGGAAATGACCTATCAGGATATAGTAAGACCTAAGGGTGAGAGAGAGTGAGATTCTACAAACATGCCAAGAACTTCAACTTATAACATTAGCATGCAAGCAGCCAAAAGTACCCATTAGAGGAAAGATGATATATGGTACTCGAGGCTAAAGGCTCGAATGGTTGTTGAGACAAGGCATACCATAATACCATTTTAATATCTTGGTTAATTAATTAAAAAGGCCATTTGTAAATAATGCTGGATAGCAATGAGGAGTCAAAAACCTTTAGATGTTTATAATAACTGAGAGTAGATGAAAATAAAGATTAGGTCGAAACAAAATATGGACACGTAGGTTCAAACTCCTTGTAAGTTATATCCCAAATATCTAGGGATATCAAACCTCAATGAGCTTGGAAAAGTCTTGGTGTAAAATGTGGGATTAAGGATGCCTAAACACAATAGCCAAAGAGGAATATGCAGAGATGAACTCAATTGAAGATACTGTAGAAAAGGAAATCATGGTTAAACCAGCCAATCTGGGTCTAACAACAACTCACAAGTAGAGAATCAAAACATAGCCAGAACTCTAAGTAATAGATGAATTGGGGTAAAAGCACAGATGAGGAATCCCATCCAATCAGAACTGAAAGTTTCTACTACCAAACCTAAGAATGTGAAACTGAAAACTCCAAAACTGGTAGTTGATAGAATCAATAAATGTCTAAAATGATCAATAGAGGACCAAACTTAGAGCTATTTTATTGAAAAACCCCATTACAGAGAAACTATTTGGTCAGAAGAAAGTGAGGGCTGATACTGACAATTTAATAAATTCATCACCCCCCAAAAAAAAAACAAAACATAGCAAACCAGGAATATGCTTCATAGAGAAAGAAGCACATTTTGAAAAAAGCCCCAAGTATATCTCTCTATGAGAGTGAATTTAAAAGCGTCCACTGAGGAATTGATAAAATGTATTGTGAGGATGGTACTTGCAAGAGAAAGACCAAGCACTATTGGCTGTTGGACAGGAAGAAAGTTTGAATTATTGATGCAAAATGAAGATTTGCTTTTCATTCATATACCCTGGTCTACATGACACACTTCATCCCTGAAGGGAAATATCTGAAGAGATAAACTCAAGGCACAGGGGCAGTAGGTTTTTACATAGATACTCACTCACACATTCATGCATGTGCACGCACACACATATATTACACCCACTCCTTGTAGAGTTTACACAAACCAAAAATCACTCCAAAACTAAGATGTTTCTCCTGATGAGAGAGACTGGAAGATCTAGTGGACTGAAGTTAGAGATCCATAAGTTGCACTGAGATTACTAAAAGGATGGCACGTTTCTTCATTCCAAAAATTCAGAGATTGAAGGGATGCCCAAAAACTTAAGAGATAAAACCATCCCAGTAAGTAAGAGCCCACATTCCCATTTCATAGACTGGAGCTGGATGGGAAGTGACTGAAACTCCACACCCCAATGTTCAGATTGGAGTGGAAATACCACAAGTTCAGAGAATAATGGAAATGAAAACCTAAATAACAAGAGCAACTTCAATATCAGAACCTCAAGTAATCATGGATCTGCAATTGAAAGAGTACCAGGTGTCCATCAACAGTGGTAACTTCACTCTGACACCACCCCACCTAGGTCTGCAAGAAAGACTGAATGGAGGGGACTTGAAAATAACATTCAGCTACTAGAGCAAAAAAAAAAAAAAACATCGAGTTTATAAAAAAAAAAAAAAAAACTGAGAAAAAGAAGTAAGATGTTTGATCCAAATTGGACTCGTAAGAAGCTGACTTAGTAAATAAAGGCATCAGAAAACAGTCAAAATTCTCTCTAGAATAAAAAAAATAAATAAAAAAGGTAACTTCAAGAGCCCTATGAGAAAACACCCCAGGCCAAGCATTTCCTTCTCCCAACCTATCTAACCACAGACAGACTCAACTGAAAGTGCCTCCCCAGACTGTACAGACTCTAAACAAAGCAAGAACAGTAACACAAATTCATACCCCCAAAGATCATGTCTGATTTTTTTCAAAGAAATTATGATCATACAGAAATCCACAAGGCAGTTCAAAAATCACAATCCACAACAGAATGACATACAACACTTCTTCAGAGAAAAAGAAGATACATTACCTGAATGAGGTGCTTATATACATTTCCAGGATAGAGGGTGCATTGATATGTGTGGAGAAACCTGCATATCAGATATTGCTAATGCCATTTAGGTGGGGTATAAAAGACTGGAGCATACAAAACTAATGCTTCAATGGCAAAGCCAATGTTGTTAAATAGCTACAGTGTTAGCAGATGGTATATGTTATAGAAAAAAGAATATTTTAACACAGAGTTAATCAAAAATCCATGAGGACTACCATATGCTCGCTTATTCTGAAATAGCTTTCACACGATAAGTTTTTCTGTGACCTTTGATGTTTACAACTAATTATATACCAGCATACTCCTTTGGGTTTCTCACAAAATTCACATTTTTGTACATTTTCAGGAAGACAAATATCTAACTAAATGCTAGATGTGTTTTCCTACTAAATACAGTTTCTGCTGCTGTTGAGCTAAATATTTCTTCTTAACATTATAAAAGTTTTAATTTATTACTCTAAACAAAATATCAGTCTTCAATTTTGTATACCATACAATACATTTCTGCCCTGAATTCCCCCTTTTTTTTTTTTATTCAGGCTTCAGAATATCCACCAATTAGATATAGCAACTATAGACATTAGTATTTCAGTAAGATATAAAAATGTTTTAAAGATCAGTTATTAAGCCAAATACAGTAGTTTGAGGCATTCCATTTTACTATTTTAATTGTTATTTCTGTTTAAAAATAAAAACTTGAAAAATATGTGAATTATTATTTAAACCAACTAAGTGAGAAAAATTTAATGTCAATGAAGACCAGTTTCTGAGAGTAAAAGTCATCACACCTGAAGGGATAAACTTTTTTTTTTTTTTGCATACATTGTTATTTACTTTTATAGTGATAATCTCTTATTACTTCTGTTAGTTCAGAAATAAGACATTAACAATATAAAAAGACCACATTAGCTATGTATGTGTATTAGCAATTTGTTGCTTTTTACATTTAAAAAGAAACATTTCACATGAAACTTTGTTATAAACAACCTGTCAAGACACACTGAATTTATAATAATCACTAAAAACCCTTCATTACCAATTATCATCAACATTTTTGGATTTAAATTTGTCAATGAACAGATTATAATTTCCTTTAATTATAAAAAATATTAGAATTAAATTATTGCTGGATTAATATATGAAGGCAGTCAACCAAAATATCTAGAAAACAAGAACCTTACTTGTACACCCTACTGGGACTGTGAATAGTAAACACACTTTGAGGAGGAGAAAGAGCTTGCAAGTCATGAGGACTAGTACCTGGATCAGCATTCATGCTTTTAAACAGTCGTTTGTCCCCTCCTGCCATTTTGCAGGAGTAACTCTCAATCCTGATAATACAAAAAAATAATAAGTAGCTAATTCTGCTATATCATAAATATAAATGACAGAAAACAAGTTTGCATATTTTCAATATTCCTTTGCATAAGAATCTTATGCCATAACTACATTACACTGAAATACAATTTGTAATTTTAAATGTCACAAGTATTAAAAACAGATACAAGCAAAACAAAATTGATAGTTTGCACATCTGAAATAGTTTTATAAAATATGCATTTTTTGTATTTCTATGTTTATCATTAGCTTTAATCTTCTATTCAACCTCTGAAAAAAAATGGTTTGAAATGTTATAGACTGATGCAATGCAATTCATTTTTTGTGTAAAACAGAATTCTAGATTTTCTTAAAAGCTTGCTACATTTTGTGTAGATATTTAACTAAACTCAAAATTCCTTCTTCAACACAGGGTCAATCCACTGAACCACATTCAGTTAAAATATCCAAGTATTTTAGTTACAAATTTAACATTTCCTAAACTATGTGCTTATTTTTAGCTAGGCATTTGAGTATTTGCAGTAATTATTAGAAAAATGGAATGAACCAAACACTTAAAATACCTTAGTTTTTTTCTTGCATGTGTAGTGTGAAATGTAATTTGCAATTTTAAATTTTACAAGTATTGAAAATAGATACAAGCAAATAAAAATTTGATACTAGAAAAACTAAGTAATAAGTGATGTGCCCAAAAACTCTGAAATGTGCAGTTCATAGCCATTTGTAAAAACATAAAATTTTTTGTAAAAAAAGTAATTGAAAATTCTGAACCAAAAAGGTTTGTAATATTTAAATTTTAAGTTTGCATACAAAAGTTTACACATCTTATAAATTGGGTAGCTTTCTCTGTCTATTAGTTCAATATCATTACTAAAAAATCATTTTTTTTCCTAAAAGGTTCTACTAAGTAGAATATTAACAAACTAAATTTTAAAAAAGGACTTTACATTTTTGCAATCTGAAAAAAAGCTGTATTAATACAATAAAAACAATTATTTTAATTCTAAATAATTTCAAGTAAAACAGATATGCATGCCAAGATAAAAAAAAATTACTACAAATTGCAATTTTCTGTTCATGTAATGTTATATAAATGTTTACTGATGATGGTGTAGAAATTCCATCAGGACTGAAATTTTAAGATCTTGTTTGGCAAAACATAATATCTAAACAAAATACAGAGACCAGCTCAAGACTGTTACATGTACCTTTTTTAGGAAATTTTACCTACAAAAAGGCAAGAAGCAAGTTGATTCATAATTATGTTTTACTTTACTCTTTATTAAATACTAAATTAAACTCATTGCTTTAACCAACCTGTAAGATTTTGATGATAAAAGCAATAATCAACAGAACAATATTAACAATGATACAATGAATCTCTGTTGCTTCTCATTTTTAGAGACAGAAATTACTTTAACAGTGACAATATTACTAAATTCTAAAAGCAATGTTTCTTACCTCCCTATTATTTTGCAGTCCCCAGTTTCAAAACACAATGCTGAGTTTAGAGCTTCAAGCCTGCTACTTTCAAGAAGCTTCATATTGATACAACAGTGCACTTTGGAATTGAATTCTCCAGAAATGTCAGAGATGTTAATTGTACTACTTGTATACACAAATTATTATAAAGCTCTGCAATTGTTATGAAACAAATTGACCAATTTTAAAGAAATTTCAATTTCGCTGTATACCCCAACATACAATGTGCAAATCTAGCCTGACACCTCACCATATTAAATAAAGTTCTTCAAAATGCTTTTTGGGTGTTTTAATATTATTCTGTTTATTCGAAGATTTCTTCTTGGTAAAGGCGACGAACTCCCACACAACAAGCTTAATTCTTTAGTTAGAGCAATGCCAGTACACATAACGTGATTTGCTTTACTGGCTACTGAAGTTTTCATTGATATTTCTTGTGCTTTTATGATTAGTTTTGAGTTTTCGTCAGTTAACGTACACCCCAAACTTAACTAACTTTTGTTTGAACTTACACTAACATTAGCTTTAAAGTTAAATTTCACCGACTACCTGACTTTCACTTTCAGTCTCTTAAAAAAAAATCTGAAATTTTGAAAATCTGTCAAATTCACAGTAAAGGTGATTGATACATATATTTTGAAAAAGGTCTGTGATTTTAAACAGTTTCCTTTAGCTTTTGCTACCTCTAGAATAGCTTTTTCACTTTTTTTTAATTTGAATTTAATGAGATTAGGTTAATAATGATGTTTGTATTTCACAAAATCAGTAATAATGAAACTAAAGCCAAGGCAATAGATTTAGTATAATACTACTATTCTTGTTACCATTAGGCCTACTTTTACCTTCAGTACTCAGCCAATTTAGTTTATATCAATAAACTACTTTTGAACTTTAAATACTTATTTGCTATCGAAGAAAGTACAACACTGTTTATAACATCACTCACAGCAACAAAGTGTTGCTGATTGTGCCTAAAGTACTGTTATTTCTCTAACAACAATAACAGTAAACAAACCACTTCCACTTTTTCTTTCTATCAGCTGTCAACCTTTCTGACCTTCGAGTTTATATTCTTTACTCTCGTTCACAAAATCACAGTTGCAATCATTGTTAATTAAAAAATATCAATTATCAAATTTATTAAAAGTATATATATATATACGTAGTTTTTAATAGCAATAATCTTTATATACACAATAATAAACAATAAACTCAATAAAAAATGAAAACAAGGTACATGTGTTATTGTAAATATGGAACCAGGAAGACGTTAAAAATCGGATTTCGATAACCATGGTGTGCAGAACTGAGATAGCACATTGAATAGCTTTGTGCTTAACAACAACCGAAACAAACGAACTACATTCTCTAGTTTAAAAACTTAAAATAACAAAATGCAACTAGATTATTTTTATTTCTGTGTATATATACACAGAAATAAAAATAATCCGATTTTTAACGTCGTGAGCTACTGATAATAGAGCTACAGGTTCGAAACGCTATTATCTTAAATACTGAAGTTTTTACTAACACAATGACAATTCAAGTATCGTGTGTAGCCTTGCCATTACAGTGCCTGACTTAATCCGAGTTTCATGACTCCCGTCCCTTTGCCGCAAAATAAACAACAAAATTTCAATGCGCTCTTAACATTGTGGGTTTGTGTGCGTTTTAAGAGAAGAATTGCTTGCTTTTACCTTCTTTTTCTTTTTTTAACCTTTCACGTTAAATTGGGGTGCTTATCTTTAATTTCAGAGTTTGTTAGAGTTATCTGTATGCCATCTTTCCCTACTTTTGGAGAGATAGACTAGAGGGAATGCAGCTAGTCAACATTGCCCACTGCCAATTCTTGGACTGCTCTAATCAAATAGTGAGATTGATCACCACTTTATAATACCCCAACAGCGTAAAGAGCGTGTATGTTCAGTGATGGGATTCAAACATACTATCTACAGAGAGCAAATTGAATATCATCAAGCCAGTTGAAATGTAAAAGAGAATACACTGAACTAGTAATAAAAATATATTAAATGTTCTATCACACGTACACACGTCTCTTCCTGGTTCCATATTTACAATAACACATGTACCTTGTTTTCATTTTTTTATTGAGTTTATTGTTTATCATTGTGTATATAAAGATTATTGCTATCATGCGCACTCCAAGTGTGGCTCTTCCTTCTCAGAAACATTACCTACAAGTTAGAGACACACAATCATACATCCATAGACCAGTATTTTTCGAATCTTCAGTTAGTAGGGCCTAACTGTTTACCTTGTGGGAAAGCCACATACCAAAGAAACTGCAGAGTAGTAGGTAGGTGAAATTTTGGTGCCATGAGCGATAATTTTAGTATTGCAGAGAAAATCATAATCTCTCTGAGAAAGTGAATGGCTAAATATGTAAGGCTCTAGTGAATATCCTTGTCTGAGCATAAGTAGAGAATATTTTCTTCATAGGATGATAGATTATGAACTGGATGGAGTATGTCTAGAGATAGGCATAAATGGTCTACAAAAATGAAAGATAGATCTAGATGTAATTATTCTCCTGGATTTTAGACTTTTGCTAAAATTGCAAAGGTTCCTTACATTTATTAACCCACAGCTCAGGAAGGAGGCGAGACTTTATGAAGCTCGCTCCTTGGAGTGAAACTGAGGCAGTATACGAGCCCAAATGAATGAGGATCATCAGGATGGTATGCAAGCTAAAGTGTCTGAGACTGAGTGGGTTGGTCTCTATTGGACCCAAGGTATTTGCTGATCAATGAAGTCCAATCCTATATCTGGCTAAGACCACACAGCAAAAAAAGGGAAGAAGTGTATTTGATGGATAATATCCTTTAACATGAGCTATTTCATCAACAAACAAGATGACAAGCACTAGTGAAAGATTGGTAGAGTAATAGGAAATCTCCCTGTGAAGTGAGAAAGCTCATTCTTGAGATAAGAATCAGGGATGTGATTCCAATCTTCCCATAAAGAGGAACAGCCCAATGTTGAAAAATGAGTTAGAAATGTAATGCAATTGGCTGGTGAAATCTGCAAACATAAGATGACTTACCAATAGTTTGGACAACAATTCATAATTGTCATGAATGATAATTAAGAACAAGGCATAAGGCTTTCATTTGGCAGGAAATAACTGGCAACTATGACCAGATTCAGAAGCAAGAGACCATTGATGATGGTTAGCTACTAATAGGAGCTGTTTTATTAGAAGTTGACACAGTAGTTTTTCATCAATGAGTAATATGATTGTTGGGTGAAACAGGAACCTTTCCATAGAGAAAACAACCAGTTGACCTGATAGCAAAGAAAAGAATTATATTAGCAGACAAACTGCACTAAACCGAGTTTCAGTGGCAGCCAACAATGCACCAGTCACAGAAAAAGGATTTCCTGACCTCTTTGGGCAGCAGAGATGGGAGGGAAACTGTTGAGGTCACCATGGAAAAAAATTGGGAGACTACAGGGCAGATAGATGTGATAACTCTTGCTGAGAGTCTGGGCAATTTTACCAGCAAAAATTTTAATTTCTTATCTCATTAGCAGCAATTCTCCAAAACCAGCCACAGTGATCTCAGGAAAATGACTTGTATGTACATATAAATGCATATATTTCCAATGTGAGCAGTGAAGTGGTTATGTTCTATCCAAAGCAGAGAGTGAATTTGATAACTTTTCAGTGGAATAGGATTTTGTTCACTGTCATGACTGACATTCAAATTCCTGTGAAGCCAAGAAACATAAATGAATCAAATGGTTTTAAGGTGACATAGTGGTCCATGATTGACAACCATTCAGAGCAATGAATGCCCATTTAGTATTGCTTAATATACTTGTTTACAGAAGTACCTTTAATATATATTTTATGGCAACAGTAAAGCTGCACGAGGGCTACCTGTGCTAGACTTCTGTAATTTAGCAATGTGAGATAAGAGTGAAGACAAGCTAGTCATCACCATTAACTGCTACTCTCTTACCAACGAATAGTGTGATTAGCTGAAGATTATAACACCCCCACATCTGTAGGGAAAGAATATTTGGTGTGATGGAGATTTGAACCTCTGACCCTCAGATTACACATTGAGCACCATAACCACTTGGCTGTGTCAAAAGCTAACTGTATGAATGATTATTTGTAGAAGTTGTAAATTTATGTATACGTAAATGTACGTGAAGTGTGAAATTCACGTACAATTTCACAAAACGTCATTCATATGTGTTACCTAAAACAAGTTGAATGAATCACAGAGAACATGTCAGAGAATAGCCAGCCTTAAGTTAGAAAGCAAGTTTGTTCCAAATGTTAATTGTGGACACTGGTCTGTAATGCATTATTTGGGGAAACAATTAGCTGTTGTAAATATTTTATCTTTCAAGTTGAAACCTTTGGCACATCATGGAGTTTCTGTAAAGAGATAAGTGTAACAAATGGGCTTACAACATACTTACAAGAAAATACAGTTTTATCTGTGATTTGCAAGATTGGCTAGAAGCATTTCAATTGATTGAACCAAATATAAGTGAAAAAGTTGAAATTATCTACCAAAAGTCAAATTTGTTAATTTGTTTGCTGTAAATTAAGCACAAAACTATACAATGGGCTATCTGTGCTCTGCCTACCACAGATATCACAATCCAGTTTCTAGCATTGCAAGTCTGCATACATACTGCTGTGCTACTGTTGGACCAAATTCATAAATAGTATAACTGGAATTACAAATGTAAACCTGGTGTACCCGATGTTTTATTGGATTATGATAGAATACTTTTTATCACAAAGATTAAAATATTTTTATTGTACCCAATTGTCTTCATAATATTTAAACATTTTCCAGCACAAGGCCAGTTATAATGAATGAAAATGTTATGTGTAGGAATGCAGGAGGCATGAAACAACCCCTTCGTGTGAGGTGCGACTATTCTTTCCTGGTGCAGTCAAATTTAAGGAACTTGCTTACCTGAGTTGAAGGATGCATAGCAAGAACAATTAAGCAATGGGTGTCAGAGAGAGTTTGTTGGGTCTAGAAGAATTCTTCTCCAGAACTTCTGACTTTTGCCAATACTGCAGAGATTAGTGTAATCTTTCTCAGTGTAGCTTCAGACCCAGCAAGAAATGCTTAAATTTGGTGTACCCATAAGGGCCAATGAAATTCACCTCTCAGTAAACAGGAGTGGATTACTGAAGATAAACACTTTGGTGAATAATCTGGTAATACTGATGCAAAATAAAATTCCAAAACAAACATTATTCAGAATAATTTAACCTCATCTGTGGTTAGTGCCACTGATGGATAGCAATCAGTTGATGAGACAATGAGTATAGACTGATGAAGATGCTGAACCATAGGGAAATGTTGATCTATACTCCCAGGACAACCATAGGTCTTAAAGAAGCTACGATAGTCACTAAACAAATTTTATGCCTATAGCTTAAGGATGTGACACAAGAGAATCTATATTACTTCCAGAGGTATTTTAGGAAGGTCACTACCTGGTAGGGCTGAACTTGAGAACAGGTGATGCAATACTTGACTCCTTAATTGAATGTTCCAACCATCTAACTATTAAGCAAGGCACAAAAATTGATTTCCTCTTACTAACTTTCATTTCTTGAAGGGGTATACAAGTATAAACCAACATTAATAGGAACTTAGTAGAATGACTGCAAGAGTTTGAAACATGAGAATTAAACAGACCATTAAATTAAATATCCAAATTGCTCCAGAACGTTTTTTAGAAGACAATTAACATTATCCAGTTAGTTTGTTACAGAGGTCACTACTCTAATGTCATTGTGGTTTTAAATTAATGAATTGTACTGTTATAGACTAATGTAAGTTTTGTTACACTAAGACACAAGCTGGAGTCACAGTATATCTGTAATTACAATGTACAAGTTTAAAATCATGTTAAGACTTCATATATTCATGGTAAACAGATATTGTCCTGTGGAGGAGCTTTGGATTTTGGAACTACTGAGTTGGGTTTGAATTTATGTCACTACAAAATAATCTCTGCACTCTGGTTATGGTCAAATCCCAGTACTGAGTCTGACAACACTAATCTTCAAGTTGATTTATGCAAAAATCAAATACATAAAAAATACTTTATTTAATGTCACCATTCCATGTACATTCAGCAAACCAAGCAACATCCAACATGAAATTGACCCAACATAATGATATATGATGGCCCATCATCTTATTGTTATCTGAGCAGAAGGTAAAAAGGAGAGAAGTGTGGTATACAGTCATATGATGTTCCTTACCCCATTATTTAATATATGAATTTTTCAAAACTTTTTTACATACTGTTTGTGTAAAAAGTTGTTCATGGGAGACATTAAGTTGCACTTGCCATTACTACTTATGGAACTATCTGGATTAGTTAACTCGGACTCCATTGTCACACATACTTTCTCTTGAGAAAGAACATACTGTATAGAAAGCAATGGTGATTTTTTTTTTTTTTTTCTGGCAAGTTTGGTAACGTATCAGAGTAGTGCCCACACTCTCAAAAGAAAAGAATTGGTATTTCTTTTATTTAATGCAGTTTCCACAGTTAAATACAAGAGGATTTTCTCAGAAAATTCAACACAGCTATAGATACAAGATAATTGACCGAAATGCATTTCAGTGAAGATGCACTTGCCTTTAAATTTTGATTCTGTTTGTGCTGGAAATATTAAAATAATCATTGTTTAAATTCTTCTCTAGTAGGTTGGAGTCCAATAATAGTAGGCTTATGTTCCCTTTCCAAATACTTTAGGAGAGATAACTGTTATTTTACCAAACAGTTACAGCTTTTTTTTTTTTATTCAGTCACACAGTTAAACTTTTCACCATGCTAAAAAATAAAAAAACTCTAACAAAGTAGCTACCACACAATATGCCTAAAAAGAAATGAATTTCCTCCCTTCTTTATAACTAATGTTTTGATTAAAAGTTGTAGTTAATACAGCTGTTTATTTGTATTGACTCTTTGAAGTTTATCATTCCTCCTTGTCTTGTTAATTGTGGTTACAAAGTTAGTTGCCAAGATATTTTAAAAACTGAATCATGAAGTTTGACTGTACTGTGTGTCATGTATTACATGTGTGCCACTGCAGCTCAATTTTCTAAATAAACACTCACTGATTAATTCAGGTGAGATTCAAAAGCCATCATCTATGCCAGCTTACCATGTTCAGACCTCTGAGATTACAAGGTAATTCTTTAAAATTTAAATTGTCCTCTAAGTACAAACATCAATACAAAAAGATATTCCTACATAAAGTTTTCAATTTATGCCACATGCATAAAAACATTAATAATCTACGTAGCTAGAAATTCATGTTATCTGTTATTGAAACTGTAATAGAATATTTCAGGAAGTTTAACTTTTTTCTTCAACAGTGAACTAGGAATAAACAGTAAGTGTAATCTGTGAAAACCAGCTAATACAGTTCCCACATTTCTCTATACTAATGATACACATTAAGTTAAAATGTTAGTTCAACTGAATTTAAGCAAAGCTAATCAAGGGATAACTGTGCTGACTCTCACAAATTCAGGAGCAACAAACTAGAGGGAAGGCAGCTAGTCAACTTTAACTCTTTGGCTACTTTAATCAAATGGTAGGATTGACTGTCACTTTAAAAACATCATGAGCACATGAAATATTGTGGTCGTGTAGGTGGAACCCTCATATTTTTAAACCAGATTTATGCAAGTCACACAAAAATGGCCAAAATGACAAAGAAAAACAATGAAAATTGCAGAAAATTGGCATTCCTACCCAAACTATTTTTATACAAGAATGCTCAAGCAAAATGTGTACTATATACCACAAAGAACTTTATGTTCCAGGATCGTTTAAGAGTTAAAGAATACAAAGCAAAAGTAGAAAACAGTTTCTTTTACTTGCAATAGTTGAAAATATTTTCAAAATACTAAAGTCTTGCAGTTCATTAGGAGACAATTATTCATTTGTACATTCTGTTCAATTTCATAATAACAAAATTAGACCATAAACCAAATGGGAATATATGATACAAAAGAAAACAAATCTCTCATGAAAAAGTGGTTCTTTTTTAAACAGCTACCACTTAATAATAACATGAAACAGCTATACACAGTAAATTTTAGTTTGTTCAGTTTGTTTTACTGTCACAAACAGCTATACACACTTAATTTTAATAGTTTGTTCAGTTTGTTTTACTGTCACAAACAGCTATACACAGTAAATTTTAGCCCAATTTGTTCAGTTTGTTTTACTGTCACAAACAGCTATACACAGTAAATTTTAGCCCAATTTGTTCAGTTTGTTTTACTGTCACAAACAGCTCAGGTGTTGATCTAAATCAAAGATACAAAATTTTTAAGTTTTGCAAGACTTAGCCAGGGGTGCAAGTCAGAGTTCAGAAACTTTCCAAGTACGAGTCCCACATTCACACACCTGTCCACATGGTACACAAAGCATTACTTGTACTACTGATACATGGTGTCAAAAAAAGTAACCAGAGTACAAGTGATTTTTAAACACACGCACAGATAAAATGAAAACAAACTAAATGTGAATAAAATATAACCCTGACAAATCATTAAAAGCAATTATTTTAACTTTACCAAGTAATCAAACTCAAGCCAATGAAAAACATGTAGCTGTTATATTTATAATGTACACAACCTGTACCACAACAATGAGTGACTTATTTGATAGCCATTTAAGTAGCAAACAGATTACTGATTAAGTAATAAATCAGGTGAAATCATATTCATCCAGCTCAAGTTCATTCCAGTTAAGAATTCTAGGCTGCCTAATTTTAATTTTGTTTTTTTGGAATTAAGCACAAACCTACACAATGGGCTATCTGTGCTCTACCCATCATGGGTATCAAAACAGAGTTTCTAGCAGTTCGAATTTGCAGATATACCACTGTACCAGTGCAGAGGGCCTAATTTTAAAGTGCATATTATGGCAGAGCATGGAGAATGAACTTTTTGTATTTCTGCCTCTGACTGATAACTGGTAATTATATGGTGACATCTTTTGTATATAAATAAGTGTACACAGACATATGTATAAGAACAATAACAATGACTGCAAACCACCTGCTTATTGGTACGTAAAGAAAATATTAAACATTAATATGCTTGAAAAATCATTTTAACGCTGCCAAATTCAAACCTATTTAAATTTACTAGCTAAGATTTAAGGCTAATTCAAAATTTATTTATCACTTTCAGTTAATTATGCGTATTATGCTTTTTCTGTGATACAGGTCAATATCCTACAACACATAGAACAAAACAATCGAATGGGTTTGTCTTGAACTACATGAAGAGCTAGAGAAGATATTCTCTAGCTGTCCATAATTTAGAAGTGAAACACTAGAGGGAAGCCAGCTAGCTAGTCATCACCACCTACTGTCTACTCTTTTACCAATTAATTGTCAAATTATAAAACCTCAATGAAAGGGTAACCATGTTTAGTGGGAGAGGGATTCTAACCCAAGACTCTCAGACTGCAAAAGAAGCATCCTAACTTCCCAGCCGTGCCAGGCCCCTTTGGATGGGATACGTAATCTGATCATTTAATGTGTCTATTTATTAACATACATTATTTCTAACATCCAAAGATCATCTATGAAATTGTTTATACATTTGTTCCATTCAAATGTTTGTCATCCCTTCTAACATCATATTTGTTTTTCACATCATCTTTTTAAACCAGCATCATTCTTTTAACACTCAGTAAGCATCAAAGTACTAGTTAAAGAACATGGAATTTATTCTACAATAGAGTTTAACACTGCTACTTGAACTTAGGCTAAAATTACTGATTCAACATGACACAAAGCTAGCTTAATCTACAACGCATAACTCATTATACATTTGTAATTAGGTTTAATGTTGTACCAAGACTCAACAGTTCCTTATAAGGAAGAGGTATAGTTTTTTAAGTACTAAGCTGCCTATGTAAATATTGTGTCAAGTTAAATTACCTAAAAAAAATAAACAAGCAGTTTATACATTTATATATTCACTGAAAAAAACCTATTTGTGAAGAATGATTTTTCCTGAAATACATTTTCTACCTTGGAATTTAATTGTATTGTCTATTACCTGTAAACAAGCAATGATGTAATTCAATGAAAACCCTAGACAACAAGTTAAAGAATCACCAGCATGTCACAAATGTTATTTATTTCCAACAGAATCTTCATTTGCAAAATACAAATTAAGATACATTTAAAACCTTGACAGCAGTTCAAAACGTTACTTTCCTGACAATAACACCTTTATATGTCTTTGATATTTCTTAGATATACTCAAAAAAATTGTGCATACATTCCACAAGACAAAAGTATAAAGAGAAATGTGATTTTCAAGATGTACTACATTTATTGATAAGTCTCCGTATTTTCTAACATTATTTCAAACTGGTACACAATTACTTTTTAAATTTGATTTAAAGTTTTTTGATCCAGTGAAAACAATGAATGTGTAGAGATATCTTTTTGATTGCTAAACTATAACAGAAAAACTTTGCTTCACAAGGAGCTTAATTTAAAAAAGATGAAAATACGTATTTTAAATGTGATTACAAAAACGTTTCTTCAGCATGAATACAATTGTTTATACTTTACAAGCTGTCATGTTCTGTATGAAAACACATTTTTATTGAACTTTAATTTTGAGCTACATCTCGAAAGATTAGGTTAAAACTGAAAAATTTATACAAGCTCTGGGACAATCCAACAGCAACTGATGGCAGAGATGGTATGAAATACACGTAATGATCTTTAGTAAAGTTATCGTCTTCCACCTCCACCTCCACCCCGGCCACGACCTCTTCCTCTTCCCCTACCTCGGCCACGACCACGCCCTCGTCCCATCGCTAGATGAGTATGAAAATAATATATTATTTTTAACTAGGAAATGTAAGCTCACAAAAAATAAGAAACACTTCAGGTAATAAACAGTACTAACCAGAATATATATATATATATATAAAATGTCAAAACGAGGTAAACATCATCTTATGGGACTTTATAAAATTCAAAGTAACTATCCTGTGTTCAAGGAATCATTTAATTGTATAATAAAATCAATAATATAACAAGCATTCTACCTGCTTCTTTCTTCTTTGCTCTGGCCTTTGGTGTGTCATCTATAAGTAGTGTTTCAAGAGGAAGACTGTCAGGTAGAATAAAGTACCGGATATTGTTGCCTCGAATACTTAGTGTATCTAGTTGTACTGGATCACGATTCTTGACTGTCATCTTAACAGCTTTTAAATGGGTATTCATGGCAACATCAACTCCTGAATAGAAAGAAACATTTAGTCTCTTGATAAATATTACAGAATATAGACGATTCTAGTTGCATAGCATATTAACAACTGAACATAAAGGAAACTTTTGGTGTTACCCTTACAAGTTAGGGGAAAAAAAATTCAATTTTATACACACTTTATTAATAAAAACTATTAAAATTATTCAATACATGCTCCAAGGGACAGTTTGAAGTTCCCTTAAGTGTTTTTATTGTTCAGTGGTTTGGATACTTATTTCATTCCTCAATTTTTTCAAACTAATTTATTAAAATAAACCTTTCACAGTAGCTGTAACAAATGATAAAAGGTTACAGTTGACTTCAAGAATATCAGCATTAGTATATGATATTGCAAGTATGTGTTGCAGTTAATAATTTGTAGATAATCAACAAACACAAGTTTTACAATTAAGATGAGCACTAAAAATTTTTCCAGATGAAACTTGTTTTTGTCCATTTTGTAAGAATAAACATCTGAAAATAATACTTTTATAAAAGAATGAGCCAAATAATTCATTTTAAATATTAACTATCACCTTGTATCCTGACATGAATTAAATAAGTTTACATGACTAATTTCTTTTTCTAGCTTTATAAAATCATGCATGCATGCAAGCTGTAATACACTACATATAAATATTTCCATTACCTCACACTATATACAAACATCAATAAATTTTGACTTGAAACATGAACTGAAAGACTTATCAAAATTGGACAGTATATTAAAAATGTTAACTTAAAGTTTCACATAACTTCTACACAAGTAAATGATGCAAAGACTGGAATACTCTACAACTAAATATTTTACCTGCTACTGTCCCATGAACCTGTGTTCCATTTTTCAACTCTACTGTAACTGTCTCATGACTAAGTTTCATCAAAAACCTAAAAGTAGTCAAAATCAATGAAAATTAAATCTTTTTCCAGCCTCATAATTTAAGATGATACAACATATAAATATATTTAACAGTGCAACATACACTGTATAATAATTCATTAAAAACTTTTAATTGTCTGTCAGATTACTTCTGTAAGTGCAATTAGAAAATGATTACAAAAAGAATAATACACCAAGAAATTAATTGTGATGCAAGTGTTTAATGGAAGGGTATTTGATATTGTATAATTTAAAATAAAATCCTTGAAAGATAAAGCAGTTTATCCTTTAAATGCAGTATATTATTTTGAGAAATGTATAAATTCTGAAATAACACAAGTTTCTTGTTTAATTCTCTAATCAGCTTGTAATAAAAAATTTCCCTCACTTATTTATGTTGCCAGAACATTCTAAACTATTTTCCATTTGCAGGCCACCTACCAGAACAGAATATAACACAGAGCACCACCAATCATGCAGATATAACCAATTCTTGTTATTTCACAGTAATTTGTTTAATCTTACAAACACTTGATGATTAATTTACCAAAAGAAACTATAAAGTATGATTAAGATTTAAAACAAAAATTGTCAATTAAACATTTTCTTTTACTTACATTAATGGGAAGGTTGTGCTTGTTTTTAGTAGAAAGCTTATTTAAACCTGGCATAATATATATCAGTTTCAATGTCATACTAGACTTTACTCCCAGCCTAGATTTGTACTTATGTTTGATGACCACTGAGGCTGGAAACCTTGTTTCACACATGTAAGAGGTTGCACAGGTGACATGAAAACACTGAATGCAATATCTGACCAATAACCAAAAATTTATTAACAGTAATTCTGGAATTTTAATTTCAATCCATCATCAGAAAACTGGTCCATCAAATCTTCTTGTAATTTAGGTGGCAAAGTTCCTCTTTGTAACATACATAAACATGCATCACAAATCCAGTTGTACATGTCATGATTTTCAGTAAAGTAATTTTGGAATCATTCTTTGAGAGTGGTCAATTGAAAGCTGATACATCAGGAGTTATATTTTCATTCAAGTAAGATTTAACTAACAAAAACATTTAAAAATTTCCTTTTTCCAAATGGCAAGTTTTTTGCTAAAGCCTTGAACTTTGCCATGAGAACTAAATACCATCACACAGTCTTTGAAACAATTGGTTCCAATCACTAAGCTTTGAGAAAATGTACAAAGGATACATTACTTTAACCAGCCATTTCTCATCCACAAGATAATTATGTTCAAAATTACTGCTATTTAAAAAAAAAAAATTCCTGAAGATTAAATACAGCATCTTACCTATGGAAAACCGATGAACTTCTGTGTAGAACAGTAACTGTTCATGCTCCTTTCCCTTAATAAGGTTCAAGATTTTTATTGTTATATCTAGCACATTATTAGAAGGTAATACCTATAAATATGAATGTTACAATGCACCTAGGTAACATAAGAAACTACTATGCTAGTTCAAGCCAGGGCTCCAGTTTTACTTCACTGATCTGGCACCATCTGAACATGTAATAACACAGTTTCCAGTCTTTTTTTTCTTCAGTATAAAAGTCAAAACCCTCAAAAATATCTCCAATAGTAGTCCTAAACCCTTTCCAAACAGGTACCTCCTTTCCATGAAAGTCACAGAATTATGTTCAAATTTAATTAAGCAACTTCACTGTCAGTTAACACTAACAGTACATAATATAATTTGATGTTTTCTAAGTTTTAATTACTTCATTCCCAAAAATATCTTAAAAACTTAGAATTTCATTTTTATTGTCACATGACCCAGGAACCATGAAAAATCTCAACTTTCACACTGTCTTGAGCCAGATAATCCTAAGATTGCAAAAGTATTTCTAGACAATAAACTTACTTGCCCTTCTGAGTGGTAGTTCTTTGACAGAATCCAGTAGAAATAACTAAGAAATCCTGCCAACCCATGACAGATACTTTGCCCACCTTCTATACTTAACCTTGAGATTCATGAACCACATGTTTATAATTATCAGAAAAATTCTTATTTTACATCATAATTCAAATGTAGTTATTTTGAAACTGGCAAACAGTTGTCATTATCAGGTAGAAGTAACTGTCAATTGTATTGTTGGTTGCTTTATTCATGATAGAACTTACAATTGTTTCTTACCTAAATATGTTTGATATACAGTGAAATGGTATTCAGGTTTTACTTTCATACATTATTTGTGCATTATTTATAATTTCAAAATTCATATTTGAAAGGTTTAATAAGTTTTATAAAATGACCAAAACTTTGCATTGTTCCACAAAGTTTAAATTTCTAAGTGAGTTAAAAAATTTTGTTGGGTGCAAAACCATCCCTTCCAATGACAGTGTTGTATCACCCATGGACAACTGTTGATGCATTTCCACATAAAGAACAAGAAAGGAAAATAAAACATTGAAAATAACCTAAGTAAAAAGACAAAATTATAAATGACCCAAAATATAACTTTGAGATTATGCAACAAAGAAATAAGAGGTGTTTGTATATTTCCATTTTTTAATTTCAAAGATTTCACTGCACTGCATGCTGATGATAGTAATAGTAGACGAAACAGAAATTAAACTAACAATTTACCTTAAAAATGCTTTTGATATTCATTTAAGAGGTTCTAGAGACTATTCAAGTGAAATGTGAAAATTATAAGATACAAATGATATTTTATAACATAAAAATTGCCTTACAGGTGAACTATTCAGAGTCCAAGTTCAAATCACTATATTAAATAATGAATTTATTGGGAACAATAAAAATTAACACTTTTTCAGAAGTCATTTGATGAACATAAGTAAATTCAATCCAGAAACCCCCAAAAAATGTGGTTGTTTTGGATACATCTTTTCAAATGTCCCTCCCCCTTAATTGATAAATGTTTAAGTGAAATACAGCATGCTCAATTTTCCATACTAGTTAGTACTAAGGTTTACCTACTAAAAATAAACTCAGTATATATCAATAGGCACATTCTCAGTATCATTAATTAAGCAACTGCCAAACTTTCATGTTTCTGGCAGATCTTTTTATGTTTAGCTTTCAACTGAGATAAGAATTTCATCAGTGATTTGTTGCAGAAAGTTGAAGCACCACAACAGTCAACAGTAGGATGAAGAGACAGGATCACTTTGAAAACAGCTACAAAGTATAATATGGTACTCAGCTTGCTGAACAATATCTACCAAAGTGGTCCTAAATGTGAATATCTCTGCACATCATTTGAAGACTTCAATGCTTCTTGTGCTTGGCCATTAAGCTTGTGATACGCTGACAAATTTCAGTCAACTTACCACTACCAATTACTTTTCACAGCACCAATGCTAAAAAGTGTAGGAACTATTTTTAGACAATAAGTGTCCAAAATTTTTAGTTTAAATTAAGAAAAACCAGATGGAGTGATTTTCTTTATTCAAAACAAATGTTCTCCACTAGCTTGTGAAAAGTCTTAAATATTTTATTTTGCAATTACACACTTTAGGAAGGCTGAAGTTGGAGAAGAAACACTCATATCAAGAGGGTAAGATAGGTGATGGGTCAAATGTACTTTATTTCTACAACTGAAGCTCTGGTTAAAAATGATAGTGTTCAGTAGATAAGACTTTTTTTTGCTACTTTCATTAACAGTACTGATTAGAGTTAAAATATCTAAGTTTACTTCTTTTTTAGTTTACTTTCTATCATAAAGTTTGTTTTTTGCATTGTTAGTCTAATACATGCATTTAGATTTAAATTTCCTAAACTGGCCAAACCTTGTGAAATATTAAACACATTTAAGGAAAAGAGTACTGTTGGTAATGTAAACCAGCCAATCCACCATAACTGACTAAAATAAATTGCTAGAAGCCAACTCTTATCATTCAAATAATTAGGTAACCTTTTTCTTAAATTAACTGCATCTTCCATATCTGAAAGTAACTTATTTCAGAGGCCAACTACCTTACCAGAAAATAAAGATCTCTCACCTTAAGGAAACTCCTATCCTGCAAAAAATTTGTATTTGTCCTTTAGTCTTAATGTTTTACCCAATAAATATAAAAAAAATGATGCATCGACATTATCAATACCTGTTACAAGTTTAAGCATCTTTACCAGATCCTTCTTGAACTCTTCCTTTTCCAAAAAAAAAACAATTTTAGAGACCTTAACTTATTTTTGTATGACAACCTTTCCATCCCAAGTTTTAACCTAGTAGCCTTTCTTTAAACCTTTCCAACAGTTCAATACCCTTTTAAATGTAAGGAACATCAGACAGGCGACATCTCCAAATGTGGTTTGCCCAATGACATAATATCTTCAGACTATATCTAACATTTCTGTTGAAACAAAAATCCTATTTGCACAACCACTAGCAATGACAAATTACTTGAGATAGGTAAACACTGATCAACCACAGCACCAAGAACTCTTCTTCCAAAACACTATTTAGTTATCCCTTTGTAATTTATATTCATAATTAAAATTATTTATGTAAAAACAGCTTGTTTGAGTTGAGTTGTTTTTTTTTAAAGTAGAGGAGCAAACAACGTTTCAACATTCTTCGGTCATCGTCAGGTTCACAATGACTGAAGAAGGTCGAAACGTTGTTTGCTCCTCTACGGTTAAAAAAAAAAAATCTCAACCCAAATGAGCCGTTTTTACATATACATTTTTCTCTAAAAGTGGGTTTTCTCAACATCACTAATTTAAATTATTATCCTACATGCATTACATTGCATTTATTATAATTAAAAAGCATCTGCTATTTATTTGTCCAACTCACCATTTAACCCTTTCATGACAGGTCACAGTACAAACACCACGTCTTCACATTTTTGGACTTGCATTCAAATTCATATTGCCCTACTATTTTATGAATTTATATCAATAAGCTTGGAATCAAATTGTATATCATAATTCAAACATTAATATTATTTATGAATTATTTTTAATTTAAAAGTAAATATTAAAAGAACATCTAAATATAGATTTTAGTGAGTCATGTGGTATGCTGAATGCAGCACTTTAAAACTGTATGATGTCAAAATACTAAGTCTAAAGTATTGAATGAATTAGGAACTCAAAGTACCAATATTTTCAAGTTAGAATATAAAATGAAAAGTTCATATCTTTTTGTTTTGCTGAGATATAGCTTATGTACTGAATCAAACACAGTGACCTTGTTCACCTCTGTTTTTGGATATGGTCTTTCACATACACTTTAATATATGACATGTGAATAACAAATTGACAGCTCATAATCCATCTCATGGTTTGTTCAGCCATTTTAATCTGTTAAAAGACAACCACTACCACACACTTTTGAACCACAATTTCAAGGAGGAAGGTAGTATCTTTAGTCTGCTCCAAATTTCATATTTTTTAGACAAGTACAACTAAGTTATAAGCTTGATAATTTATAGTAATATTCTGATATCAATACAGTGATTTTTTTTTTTTGTTATTCAACTGTATATACAAAACCTAAAATAACTGTTTCATATCCTCCACATGTGAACTTTTATAAGGCTTAGCAACCTATGTCTATCAGTGACAGAGTTCAAAGGTCATAGGTGGAGATAATTGTTTATTTCCTCATTGCTCTATAAATGTAAGAAAAATAAGTTTAATAACTTATTTCTAAATAGTAATAATCTGTATACATATGTATTATAAATGAGATGTGACTTCATTATTACAAACTACTAAACAACTGAAGCATGGCTAAGACAGGATCACTTTGAAAAGACTGAAGGCCAGTTTCATATTATTGGATATGGCAACTTGAGTACACATGCATCACTTTAATGCAAGCTAGGTAATTTTAGCAAGGCATCACTCAAAGGAATTAGGTTGTCCAGAAATTAATGTCAGAATTTTCATGATGACATTTAGAAGCTGAATAGAGTAACTTGTCATTGGTTGGTTGGTTTAATCCAATGTTTATCACTTACAAAGTGTCTTAATTATCAGTTGTTCCAATTTTACTCAGAGTAAGTTTTGCAACCCCTAAGGCAGCATGGACAAGGACTTTCATCTGATTTTCCTCCAAGACCTCAAACTTGGACAAAAAGCTATCAAAACTACACAAAACATCAACCAGGCACAAATCTATTCCTGAACATATAGTTAAACATTGGTTCCAAAAGTTTCAACATGGAGATGAAAGTCTTGCAGACCACAAAGGTTGTAAAAGGAAGCCATCATTAGATGAAAACACATTAAGGGAAGCAATTGAGACAGACCCTCACACAAAAAACCTAGGCACAAGCAAATCAAGCATTGCGAGCTACCCAAGTGTGATTGAAAAGACAAAGTTGGATAAGTGGGTTCTGCATGAGCTGTCTGAAGACTAGCAAAATTGGCTTTATGAGACCCACTCTATGCTACAACTTCAGAACCAAAATGATCCATTTGTTGAATGGATAATGACATGCAATGAAATATGGATTATGTACAACAATCAGAAATTATATGCATAATGGCTCAATTGCAAAACAGCCCTAAAACATTTTCCAAGGCCCAAGTTTCACCAAAGAAAGGTCATGGTAACCGTATGGTGGACTGCAGCTGGCATCATTCACTACAACTTTTTGAAGCCAGGTTAAACAATCGCAGAGGACAAATACTGTCATAAACTAGATGAAATGCACTGAAAGTTACACAAGAAACATCCACCTCTGGTCAACTGAAGGGGCCCTATTCTTCTTCATGACAATGCTTGTCTCCACGTGTCAAGGATGATGCTCCATAGGTTGAATGAATTGGGAATCGAGGTTCTGCATCATCCACCTTATTCCCCAAAGCTTTCTCCTACAGATTTTCATTTTTTAAGCAATTTGACAACTTTTTGAACAATAACCTCTTTCAAAACCAGACAACTGCAGAAGAAGCTTTCAGAGAGTTCATAGACCATAAAAACTATGATTTCTAAAGCAGGGGGATAAACATCATTACACGTTGGCAAAAGTGTGTTGAACAAATGGTGCTTATTTTGATTAAAGCATGTTTTACAACACTGGTTTATACTTTTCCAAACTTTGCAGTTCAAAAACATTTATTTCCGGACAGCTCAATAATTATAATAAAACATAATAAAATTATGAGCCTTAATCTACTTTAACTAAACATTTGTGTATTTGCAGTCATTCTAGCATGAAAAACAAAGTATAATTTATTGGCTGGTTAGTTGATTTGGTTTTTATGGCACAAAGCAACTGAGCTATCTGTGCCAAACATCCAGTACAAAGTTAAAATTAAAGTAAAAACAGGAAATTTATAAAATGAATTTAAGGTAAAATAACAAGTAAAAAAAAAAAAAAGCATAAAACCTACATTTACATCTAGCATTAAAAGAAAAACTACAGTAATACAAGTAGTAAAGGACTTTCTGTAGCATAACTGTAATTATGTGAATTCACCAGGAAAACTAACAGGTAAGTACAAAAACCACCATCAGTCACCTGAAGTTGGCCTTTCCAGTCCTGGTTCTGAGTTATTTGATGTTATAACCATATTCAAAAAGTAATAAAAATATTAAAAGACTTGTAACAAAATTTTAATAATAATTCACCAGGATGACTAACAAATAGTTCGAACAGCAGCATTCGTCACCTGAAGTTGGCCTTTCACGTTCTGGTTTTGAGTTATTTGACATTACGGCCATTTCCTAATTTCAAACTGAACTACGTGGACCCTGATTCTTAAAAGGAAATCACATTAAAGAAGGTCTAATGTATAAATTATAAACCTTAAGTGGCATTAAAAAGATTATGGCCTTTAAAAAACGAAAACATTTCCAAGGTGGACAGTGTCACCATCACCAATAACACTGTCTAATGTCATGGACAAACCTTGGGACAGAATATGGTGAAAATTGTGCCATCATTGAGTCATAATGATGGCAAGACAGTAAAATGTGGTTTACTGTGACCTGAATATCACACAGGTTACACAATGGTGCATCAGTTCCAGATAAAAGAAAACGATGAGTTAAAAAACTATGACCAATGTGTAGCCTAGTGAGAACAACTTCCTCTTTCCAATCCTTATGGAAGCAAGACAGCCAAAGTCCAATATAGGGTTTCATATTTGGAAAAGCTTGTCGTCATGTTGCTCTTTCCAAGTCGACTGCCAACTGGCACGGAGTTTAGCCTTAAATACAGGACCATAGTCCATGTATGGAACAGGCACAGCAGTGACAGTGCTAGAGCAGATATTTTATGCTGTGGCATCAGCAAGCTCATTCCCACAAATACTAACATGGCTCAATATTCAGAAAAACTGGATAGAAGTAGATGTTTAAGATAACTGGGCCACTCGGTTTTAACTATCAGCGAGAACAGGGTGTGAACTGACATGAAGCAATTCCAGGGCCAGTAGCGAACTAAGAGAGTCAGTATAAATAGTACAGTTTGAATACTGCTTAGCTTCTATGTGATCCAGGGCAAGAGAAATGGCACACAGTTCAGCAGTGAATACAGAAGCTGTAAAGCGTATTCTGCACGCAACCACCAAACCACAACAAACCAAGGCTGAGCCCACACAGTCACCTGATTTTGAACCATCTGTATAAATAGGAGTGGAAGGATGGTTCTGAAAGATGTTCTGCAAATAACAGACAGTATTTCCAATCAGGAGTGTATGCTTTTCTCAAGACTTAAAGATAGGTCACACTGGGAGACCATAAAAAGCCATGGTGGGATGGGCTGACCAGTGGATACAGTAATGTTATCCAAAAACAGACCCAATTCATCAAACTGCACCTGGATACAAAGGCCAAAAGGAGCAATGGAAGATAGTCTATTTTGAATAAGTATGGCCCACCGAGGAAGGAAAACACAATCCCAGGTGGGATGCTTTGGTAAGGAACAAAGTTTTGAAGCATATAGTGAAGACAGTTGCAAACAGCAGAGGTGCAACGAAGGTTTACAAGATTCTACATATAAGCTTTGAACTGGGGAAGTGCAGAAAGCCCCAGTTCAGAGCCAAAGTCCTTGATGATGAATGGGGTCCAGCATTTTCAAGGCTGAGGGTCTGGCAGACCCACAAACCAGTGATCCACAGTATAGTTTTGAACAAATAAGAGCACAATATATCTTTAGCACAGAACATCGATCCACTCCCAAGGTGGTGGAAGAGAGGACATGGAGGATGTTCAGTGCTCTTGTACATTTGACCCATAGCTGCTTTATGTGTGGTATAAAGGTCAGCTTATGGTCAAATATAAGCCCCAAGAACTTTGTCTCAGGGACCACAGGCAGCACAACTTTGCCAATATGGAGTTCAGAATCAGAGTGAATGCCCCGTCAGCAGCAAAATTGCATGCAAACAATTTTAAAGAGAAGTTAAAGCCGTTGCCGTGGTCTACTTCAGTAAACGATTGAGGGCAGCCTGCAGGTGCCTCTCAATATACCTTATGTTCAACGACTAACAGGAGATATGAAAGTCATCGACATAGAGCCCTTTTGCAACAGTAAGAAGGGGTTGTTCAGTGATAGCATTAATCTTTATACTGAAAAGTGTGACACTCAAAACACAGCCCCGAAGGACTCCAAGCTCCTGTAGAAAATAACGGGAAAGTGTTGAACTCACGTGAAATTGGAATTTACTGTCCATTAAAATTTTTTAATAAAAATGGGCAAATGGCCATAGATGTCTCACAAAACACCACACCTCCAAGTTGTATTATAAGCCTTCTCAATGTCAAAGAATACTGATACAAGATGTTGTTTGAGAACCCACACTGGGTAGGTGAGAATAGGTGGTTTAATTTGAGGAACCAAATCAGATGAGCATTAACCATCCTCTCTAAGATCTTAGAGACAGCTCGTCAAAGCAATTGGATGGTAGTTTGAAGGAATCTTGGGATCCTTTCCAGGCTTAGAGAAAGGTAGAGCAATAAGTAATGTTATGAAGCATTTTGAAACATCGCACCTCTTTTTCTTCCAACCATTTAGGGCAAGAACGAAAGTATGATGGGTGAGAGCCATTGCAACTGATGCAATGAGGGTCCGTTTCACACTCAGTGGCATCATACTCCTCACCACCACCACCACAAGCACACGTCAAGGAACCACGACCTGGGAAGTTCACTCACAACATACAGGAATCCACACCCAGGGGTATAATTTATATTTAATTTTTTATGGTGGTTATAAAATTGGTCAAATTCACAGATTCTACATAGTCAAAGAAGAGAAAATACACAAAACAAAAAGCCTAAGTGAAAGCAAATGTTTGAAATATATTTAGGACATTTTAGAGATTACACAAATAATATTTGATATTTTTTAGATGAAAAATAACATGAAGTCACTTTGCTCTCAGACCAATAGCAAAACAGACTTGACATTTTAACAAACAAATCTTTAGGAAAAATGCTTCATTAAAAAAATATTTTGTGTCCAAAAAACTTGTAATATTTACTAAAAGTCTACCAATTTTTGTGAATATACACATACTGCACCAAAAGTTATAGTGTAAATACTTGTGTGCAAATGTGTATTTGAACTCGTATATTACACCAAGGTTAATAAAAAACCCTCTGCTTTCTTCCATCGAGACATTTTTCTATTCAATAAGCCAACCTGTTCTTCACACCTACAAAGCTGACCTTTCTCTAAACAATTGTTGGACCACTTTGTCAAATACTTTTTAAAAATCCAGATACACTAAATCTGCACCCATACCTTCATCTATATAAGCAATAATAAATTCAAAAAATGTCAAAAGTTTTATGAATGATTTCCCTTGGTGACAACATGCCAACTATTTTATAAACCTTTAATCTTTGTTAAGTGGCTTTGTAAAGCCTCTTTTATCACTTTCAAAAACTAGTGAGACTAACAGAGCTATATTTTTGCAACTTCTATTGCAATGAGGAATGACATTAACCAACTTACAGTTTTCTGGAATTGCAGATGAAAATATTGCTAACAGCAGAGGTAACCAATTAATGAAACAATACTTTTAACATTTATAATTATAGATATACAAAAGTATATTTAGTTAGCTATAACGATTTATAAATGCCAGTCTGTACTCAAAAATTACTGTGAATGGCTAAGTAAACCTATGTGTAAAAGCACGTTTATAGTGTGACACAATACAGTTTCTAATTTTGCAAAATAACATTATTTTACAAAGATGTTGTCATAAACAAAAAAATAAAATATGGCTCTCCAAGTAAGAGAACAGACACTATTTAATTATAAATTAATATCAATATTAGTAATAATAATTCTATGTTACTGTTAAAATTAGGACTACTAGTAGGCCTAATTCATAAGTACGTAAAATGAACTGCTAGTTTTACTGCGATAAATTAACTAACCTCTACGTATTAGTTTATGAAATATCTCTTGAAATTGAATACGCTAGTATATGCAATTACATAGGGAAATGATGAACTGGTAATTTATAATTTTAATTTGATAAGCAAGGATAATCTTGTTTGTATATTCAATGCCAACGTTATAACTTTAATACTGATAGACTTACACAACAAATTACATTTTGTCACAACTTAGCAGTAGTGTTAGTTTAACTTATAAGTTAGGCTTAAGAGTAAAAAAGAAATTAAAGAATTTGGTTATTCATACGACATACTTAAGATAAACGTTTCGTTGATAACTAACTAGCTACGTAAAGTTAATTTTCAAAAATCATTTAAAATTTGAAAGGGTCAAAGCTTGGGCAAGAGATGTTTGGCGGTACACCGGCATCTTATTAACACGTTTTTTATCTGGCAGTTCACAGATTTATTTTCGTCTTGCTTCTATTTTTATGGAGTAACGAAACGTCCTCTGACAATAACAATAGCATAATATACACACACTACCTTAATTTAATATCAAACATAAATACCTGATTAATTTCATAATGAATTGACAAAACTTAATCCTATTGTCTCCTCAACTTTCCTGCTCAACACTAATATTTCAACGAACCTACAGCACCTCCACATCCCTCTATCAACTTATAACTTTGAAAAATCAAATATATTTTAAAATTATTTGATGTAATACAAAAATGAAAACAATTTTAGGAAAAACATCTCATTTATACGTGAACATGGAACAAAATATCAACAAAAATCCTATTAATTTAAACAATTTAATTATATTTAAAATATTTACTGATTTTTCCACAATGAATCGAATTAATTAAACAGTATCGAAAAAGATACGAATGAAAGTGAAAACGTAAACCAACATCCAAACGAAAATGAAAAATAACCAACTTTTCGAAAGTTTGCAAGAGGGATAACTTCAGATAATATGCAGCAGTTAAATAACCAAAGACATAAAATGTGATTAATCATATGTCGTTGGAAAATAGAGCTCTCAACTCGCAATCTGCGGATTTGAATCCTATCTACGGTTATATCTATCTCTTTCGGCCGTTCAGGGCGTTAAAATGTGTCGGCCATTTCCACTTTTGTTCGGTAAAGAGTAATTGAAGAGTTGAAGTAGGTATTGTTGATTATCCTCATTTTTTGCAGTCTATCATATCTAAATAAAGTAATGCTGGCGCAGGTAACTTACGAGTGTCTTTGTGCGAAATTAAACAAAACAGCAAATCATGTAGGGCATTCAGGGCCTCCGAATTTAAAGCGATTTCGTGGCCAAGGAATTGTTTGCAAAACTTATATATAACCACATAATCAAATCCGAATTTTTAGACTTATTAAATTTTAAATCAGTGTTACTGTTACCAGATTTATAACTTTCGCTTTCGTTTCATTTTACCTTAAGTGATGTTTGTTGACCAGTCTTATTAATGACATGTCAAGACTTCTAAAGACTAAAAGCTCGTTTGTTGTTGTTCTTTCACGAATATAAAAGCATCAAATTGATGTTAATAAGATAACTGAAAAAAAATTATATCTAACGTACTTTTAAACATGATTGACTTAAACTGGTTTTACTTTAAGCGAGAGTTACATGATTGTAAATTTTGCCACATAACTAATACATATCTTTTAAATCAATAATTTTATAGTGCTTAGTTTAAAATGATTAGCTGCATAATTTTAATATTTTGTTGCATATTATTTGTTTTTTGTATGTTTTATTACAATGAGATATTTTATTTGTTCCTGTGTGGTATTCTCAGGTTCATTGATTTCTTTAGAGTAATGTGTAGAAGCAGCAGAATAAAAAGATGCCTGACAGCAAATGTTTTACGAAGCAAAATTTTAATTCTCCATCTTAAACTAAGTTTGACGTAAAGAAATTGATTCGACATAAGCTCTTTTTTAATGTAAAGCAACTAAGACTATCTGTCTAGTACCAATTTTGACAATTCAAAACCAACCAGCCAGTAACCCCACCTCTAACCTTTTTGATCATTAATAACGGTATTATCCATCACTTTATAATTCTCCAATGACTGAAAAGGCAATCATGTTTGACGCTATGTTTTTATTATTGAGTTATGAGTTGTTTCTCTAACCATCAGGCCTTCAACATAAGTTTAGGACAGTGAACCAATTTGTATTTCAAACAAACAAAAATTGAAGTTTAAGGGAAGTGCTTTTTGTGTGCTCCTTTACTGGAGAATTTGGACTTGTTTGTAAATGTTAATCAGATCAAAAATGCTCCAGATTAAAGAAAAACATATTATTATATTCCTGAAATAACAATGTCGTTTTTCTCAAGGTACAAGTACCACCCAAATTTATTGATTGCCACTTTAACTTCAAAATATGGGGAATTTTATATTATGACAACATACAGAATACTCAGAATATTATATTTAATATATCAAATAAGGGGGTATTAAATAAAAAGTTTGCTTGCAAATCTCCAACCTGGTACAATACTTATTATAAAGAACTGACAAAAGTATACAGGTGATCCTAGAAACAATTAGTCAAATTAGTTGTAATTTCCTTAAATTTGGTCTATCACTTTGTGTTATTAAAGTTCTGAAACAAAAAGGAATTGGATGCATGAACACTTCAGATAGTGTGTTTACAAAAAATATAATTTTAAGATTATTCTTAAAAAATAAAAACAGGCAATTTAAAAATGTGTAGAAATACTGTAGCTATCAAGAAATGAAGAGATGCCCAAATGTAAAAGAAGTCACAAAAGAAAAAAATAATTGAAACTATGTTGAGCTATTAATGTAGTCCATTACAAGAACAAAGATCAACTAATATCATTAAGCAAAATAATATCTGCAGGATAGTTTGATGAAAGAAAGCAAAAATTTGTTATTGCTGGAATTCAGATGAACCCAGATAAGTATTTGGGTCTTTGTTTTGTCTTTTCATATTAATGATAATAGATAGAAGCATAATTAATAAAGGGTGTTTCTAGCTGTACAGACGGCATGCGAGAGTTACAGAATAGCAGAATGCATTGGTAACTTGGACAAATATTTGGCAAATTATCTATAATCATAGTAAGCTCAAGGTAACATATTCAAGAACTCTCACTGAAAACAAAACCTTGGTTTAGTGGTAGACAAGTAACTCAAGACATTGAGGTAGTACTCTGTTGCTAGTAGAATTTGTAACTAAGGGCTAATTCTAATTAAAAGTCAACAGAGGTAGGTTTCTATTATGTCTGCAAGTTACTAGCTAGATCTTACTTTGAATACTGTATTACTCATTTGGTTTCTTTATATAAAAAAATTCCACCAATTATTGGAAAGGTCAGAGGCACCCAAGTGTTGTTACTATTACCTGTTTTTATTCTAAACAACTCAGAACAGGTTAACATTAAATTTATAATTGATAAAATATTATACAAATGTTAATATATTGGCAGCAGCAGAAAACTTGTATTTTACACTCTCATAACTTAAAGATGGTATCTTTTTTTCAGGTTATACTTGTAAGTATATCCAAAATAATTAGCTTTCATTTCATAAACTAGTAGAAATTTTCTGTTTCAAACAAAAAGTTATAAGCTACATTGGTCACTCCATAAAGGATTATACATGCATGAGTCAATATCATTGCTCCCTTTGGATGACGGTGGTATTTAATTTAAGAGTTGATACAGAAATTTGTGGGAGTTAGTATGAATTTGGGCTAAGCTGAATATGTACAATGGCAATGCCAATGATAATCTGTTGTTTATTGTAAATCTTGATACTTACCTGCTGGACATCAGTAAGCTTGAATACTACACATGTACACATGACTGGGTAAATTACCATATTACTTTGGATTTAAGATGCCCTCTAATTTAGGATGCACCCCACTTTTTAAAAAGGATTTTCATTTAAAAAAATCTGGATGATAATTAGAAAGGAGTAAATATGTTTTAAAAAGAGTTTATTAATAAATCAAAAATGTTGATAATGTATTTAAATTGAAATATAATAAAAATTATACAGGAAATTTAAAATTTTAATTACAATTATGTTTCTTAAATACAATAAAATAACATCTGAATAACAGGAAAGTCACACAAAGACTGAGGATGGTGATATCCAACTACAGCATTAGAGGGGCTTACATTGGCAAATTTAACATTTTGTACGTGTTTTTTTTTTTTAGAGTTTCTAAGCTCAGTTTGTTTTAAAATTTAGTTGAATCTGTTTGTTAATGCAGGATATTTTTCAAGTCTTTGTTGTTTGAGGAAAAGTATGTTTTAGAGACTTTTGAAGAGTTAAAAATAAGACCTCGAACTTAAGATGCACCTTAATTTTCAGTTCAGAAAAATGTGGAAAAAGATGCATCCTAAATTTGAAAGAATATGGTATATTCAATTTAGAGTTCTTATTTTATTTTTTATAAGGGGTTTAAGTTTTAATTTGCAGAAGTCTGCTGTATTTAAATTGGGTTTGAAATTTTTAATGTAAATTTTGTATGATTTTTGTGTAAAATATTTTTGGTTTTTGAGTACATTAATATACATTCTTACCACACCTGAAATGTTTATCAGTGGTTTGTAATTAAGATTATTACTCAGATATAAATGTTTAACTGTATATTTCAAAAAAGTTTACAACTTTCTTTTTACATCATCTGGTATAATTAACAACTTAGACCCTGAAGAAAATAACCCATTAAACTATAATAATTTAAAGGATCTGTAAAAGGTGTCATTGTAAAGGGTTGTGTTCATAATTTGTGTAAATAAAACTAAAATATTTCTCAGACTGAAGTAAAACTGTATTATTTAGATAAATTATTTAAACCGAAATATATTCCAAATGGTTACATCTGATAAAGCAGAGAGCTACTAATTATACTGGAAACATTAGATAGTGCTGAAATTTGATGAACATACTGTTTTAAAATCAAACTGTTCATTTTACATTGATGAATGATGTTTAAAACTTAACATTTTAAAATCATATAATTATCAAAATAATCAAAACAAAAAATAATATGAAGAGACAATCAAATCCAAGCTGGAATTGCTCATTACATCTCTTGACAACTTATTGTCAAGTGAGCATGATTAGGGTTTTTTAATTGCTATAACACATTGCAATTTCATTTACCAGTGTTAATCATAAAAGGTAAAATAATATGAAGAGACAATTAAATCCAAGGTTAAACTGCTCATTACATTTCTTAACAATTTATTGTCAAGTGATCATTGAAGTAGCGAGTATAGTTAGTTTTTGATTATTATAACATATTGTTATTTCATTTTTGTGTAGAACTTGTACATTTCATTTCGAATGTAGAATCTGTCATAAACATAACCATTATGCAATTTTAAGATAACTTTATGTAATGTATTTAGCATCTGTTTCTACAACTAATGATTCTTTTTACACGTTTATTAATACATACAGTTTATAAATGTTTCCATTAAATGAATGTAGTACGGAAAAAGGAATTATACTATACTTCCAAATAAACTTCATGTATTGATACAAAATGTGACAATCTTTTCAATAAAATGTACAAGTGTATTGTAAACAAAATCTCATATTCATTATATTTGTACTATGTATGTCTGTGAATTGGCGACATTATTTCGACTCAGGCCCAGAATGCAAAAAATAAAAATACTTTTGTCCATCATAGTTTGCACAGTGTATTTGCATAGCTTTCACAACCTCCAAAATGCATATGTACAAAGTTTTTTGTTCTTCAATAGTCCTGTACACTGTATCTGATATTTGCTCTCCTCTACCACAGACTATCACTAAATCAAAAATATAGGGTAAAATGAACAGTTGATAACCACTGTGAAGTGGTATGTTTTTGCATACATTTTTATTGTATTTGAGACATTATGTTAACATATTTTAAATTCAAATTCACTTTAGGGTCATTTCATTTTATTATCAAACTGGAAGACACACATGCCAATTGTGGAATATAAAATAAAAAGTGGTTAGTTGTGTTTATTAGACTTCTTAACTGATGAAAGTTCTATTGCAACAGTGAGTGTAACTACCAGCAAAAAGATAATGGAAAACAAAACATGATTGTATTTTATACAGAATATGTAAAATAATATTATTTTTTATAAAGCTAATAGTTTTTAAACTGGTAAATTTTTACCAATCTTTTTTGACATTTAATTGTATTTTCTTTTTCATTCAACATTTGAGAAGTAAAACAGATTAAATTTAAATTATGCAAAGATTCTTTTTTTGAAACCAATAGGATTTTATTACTATAATTGTAATATCATCAAACTGATATTTTGAATTTAATGATCACAGCAAATGAGAAAACAAAAACACATTTACATATTTATATTGCAATACATATATCACACACTATATAACTGTGGTTACACTTGTAATATTGTCTTTACACAGAAAATAAAAAACACTGTTCCAAAAATGTAAATACCATTTTATTAAAACATCACTGTTTAAATCAGTACAGTGAAACTATGTAGTCCTATAACAATTGTCAAGATGCTAATAAATTATATAATGCTTTAAACACAGTTTTATTGATAAGTTAATGAAATGAATTGCAGAACCTAGGAAAACATTAAAACAGCTATATTTAATTTATGATTCAGTTTCTTTGGATCTGTCATTTAATGTTGCTAGGCAACCAGCAATAATTTCTCTAACGCAAATAAGTAATGTTCAAAGTGGCTTTACCTGTATTTGTTAATAACAGAAAAAACTATGCTCATATAGAAAACAAAACAAAAAGACTGAGAAATGCTACACATTACATATGCAGTTGGAACTATATTTATCAAAAATCATGTACTTGAATGTTCAATTTTTTTCTTCTCTTTGTACTTCACATAAGGAGAGTATATGTCAAAACCTAATGAAACAAAATTATCAAAAGCTACACGGAATCTTGTGGGAAGTAGATAAAAATTCAACATTTGTGCTGGGGGCCACACAATCCATTCTGCTAGATAAATTTGAGCACCTTTGTGGAAGAGTTCTTCTTTCACAGCTTCCGACTGGGAGCCTTCTAAAACTCCTAAAGTTCCAAAGTAAACGGTCAGATTCACAGGAGAAAAGAAAACCTGGTCATATAAAACCTTCTTGATAACAGTTTTCAAACAAGAGCCAGGCAAAGCTCTGTCTAAAAAAATATACCAGTAATGAGTAACAATGCCTGTGGTAAGCCCTGCCACTGTCATGTGTTGTGTTCTCCACAAGTGCCAGCTTTCTTTCTGATCTGTTAGAATATCATAATGTTGTTGAATAGTGTCCCCTGTTGCACCCATACATGCAGAAATTATAGCATTGGTTGCTAACAGATATCGACCAAAAGCTTTTGTCCAATTTGAAGGGCACGGTGAGTTGCACTTTTGATGAACATTACTTCCTAGTGACAAAAACATCAGTTGTAATACTTTTAAAACAATTTAAAAGCATATAAAAATTATAATATTTCTTCTACATACAAGTAAGTAAGTTTTACTAAATTGTACATAAATTTGATATACATAACTACAAACAATCAATATTCAGCGACATATTATCTACGCATACTACTAGTTTTTACAAAGACAAATGATTGATTGTTTAACTGGTATATCAAATTAGCTGAATAATTCATTAAATATTGGTTCTAACTAATGTAGCTAGCCTACTTTGATAAGATGTTATTGATGATTACGTAAACATATTATAATGTATCTACAGACGTTACAAAAGGATGAACTCCTGCATTACTTTAAATAAAATTACTTACGATAACAATATTTAAGAGTTTTTCAGTTTTAGTACAAAAAATGCACAATGGGCTATCAACACTTTGTTCGCTGCAAGAATTGATTGATTGATTTAGTGTTATATGGCACAAAGCAGCTAGGCTATCTGCACCAAACGTCCGGTAAAAATAAAGTAAATATAGTAAAATACATAAAAGGAAATGAAGGTAAAACAAAACATCATTGAAAAACAGAAAAAGCATAAAACCAATGTTGACACCTAGTTTACAATGGTAAGAGAGAAAGCAGAGTAAAAGAAGTTGTAAAGTACTTACTCTAGCAAAATGGTAATGATCATAACCAACCAGGAAGACTAACAGGTAAGTTCAAGAACCACCGTCAGTCACCTGAAGTTGGCCTTTCCAGTCCTGGTTCCAGGTTATGTGTTATAGCAGCCATTATCAAAATGTAAAATAATAGAAGTTTGAAAAGACACATAGCAAAATCATAATAATGAGTAGCCAAATGTCCAGTAAAAAGGTAAAAGTGAAGTAAATGTAGTAAAATTTGTAAAAGTGAACGAAGGTAAAAACAAAATAGCAATTAAAACAGAAAATGGCATAAAACCAATGTTGACATCCAATCTACAAACTTGTAAAGGACTTCCTGTAGCAGAATAGTAATGATCATAACCCACCAGGAAGACTAACAGGTAAGTATAAGAACCACCATCATTCACCTGAAGTTGGTCTTTCCAGTCCTGGTTCCAGGTTATGTGTCATTATGGCCAGTACTAAAAGGTAAAGTTGTAAAAGTGTTAAATGACATGCAGCAAAAGTGTAATAACAACTCTCCAGGACGACTAACGAGTAGTTCAGATGGATAGTTCAAACAGCAGCGTTAGTCACCTGAAGTTGACCTTTCCAGTCCTGGTGTCGAGTTATTTAATGTTCTGGTCATTTTCCAATGTCAAATTGAGCTATAGAGAATGAAACTGTAAAAAAGGAACCACAATTAAAAAGGTGTAATGAATAAATATGCAACACTTAAATGAGATGAAAAAGATTAATGGCCATTAAAAAACTAAAAACTTTATCAAGGTGGACAGTGTCACCATCACCAACAACACTGTCCAATGTTACTGATAAACCCTGGGAAAAAGCATGTATAAAATATTGGCATCGTTGAGAATTGTAACGATGGCAAGAAAGTAAAATGTGGCTGATAGTGATTTAAGTGTTACACAAACTACACATTGGTGCATCAATTCCAGATAAAAGGAAACGATGAGTTAAAAAACTGTGACCAATGCATAGTCTAGTTAGAACAACTTTCTCCTTCTGAAATTTACGGAAGCTAGATGGCCAAAGCCCATTATAGGGTTTTATTTGAAAAAGCTTGTTGTCGCGTTGCTCACTCCAAGTGGACTGCCAGCTGGCATGGAGCCGAGCATTGAATACAGGACCATAGTCCATGTACGGAATAGGCACAGTGGTGATAGTGCTGGAGCAGATAGATTTAGCTGCTGTGTCTGCAAGCTCGTTCCCACGAATACTAACATGGCCTGGTATCCAGAAAAACTGGATAGAAGTAGCAGTTAATGAGAAATGGGCCAATCAGTTTTGAATATCAGCGAGAACAGGGTGTGAGCCAACGTGTAGCGATTCCAGGGCCAATATAGAACTAAGAGAGTCAGTATAAATAGTGCAGTTGGAGTACTTCTCAGCTGCAATATGATCCAGAGCAAGAGATATGGCATACAGTTCAGCAGTGAACACAGAAGCTGTAGAAGGGATTCTGCACGCAACTACTGACCCATAGCAAACCATAGCAGAGCCCACTGAATTACCTGATTTGGAACCATCTGTATAAATGGGAACTGAATGATTGTTTGAAAGATATTCATTGAATAAAAGACGGTACTTCCAATCTGGAGTATCTGCCTTTTTTCAGATGACTGAAAGAAAGGTCACATTTGGGGGCTGTAATAAGCCATGGTGGGATGAGCTGACCTGTGGAATCTGCAATGTTATCCAAGGACAGACCCAATTGCTCCTGGATGCGAAGGCCAAACGGAGCAATGGCAGATAGTCTGTTCTGAAAAAGTACGGCCCACCGAGGAAGGAAATCACATCCCCAGGTGGGATGCTTTGTTAACGAACGAAGTTTCGAAGAATATTGTAAAGATAGTTGCAAACGGCGAAGGTGCAGAGAAGGTTCATGAGATTCAACGTATAAGCTTTGAACTGGAGAGGTACGGAAAGCCCCAGTGCAGAGTCAAAGTCCTTGGTGATGAATGGGGTCCAGCATCTTTAAGGCCGAGGGTCTGGCAGAGCCAATGAAGGGGAGCAAACCGAGAGATCAATAGCGGTAAAGGACTGACTAGGTGCATGAAAATAAGTGGAAGAACCAGTATTGAAAAGAGAAAGATTGTGATCAGAGAGCATACACTCTACAGAGCGACTCCTCCCATCAATAGTAGCACTTCCCCAGAGGGGATGATGTCCATTAAAGTCCCCCAGGATTAGAAAAGGAGACGGCAACTGTTCAACGAGAGCACCAAGGTCTGATTGATCATATGTCTCTCCAGGGGACAGGTAGAGAGAACAAACGGTGATGGTATGACCCAAGGACACAAGGATGGCTACGGCCTCCAAGGGTGTGTTGAGTGACAAAGACAGGGTGGGCACATGCTGATCAACCAATAGTGCTACCCCTCCATGTACTTGTCCATCACACAGCCTGTCATTTCTGTACAGAGAAAACTGCCGAATGGTGACTGTATCAGCACGTTTGAGAAATGTTTCTTGTAAGGAAAGACAAACAGGATGGTAGGAAGCAATCAGTGTTTTGATATCATCCAGATTAGACAATAAACCTCAACAGTTCCAATGTATCAAGGTGGCCATTTTTAATGATGGGTAGGTGAAGTGGCTGTAGAACCCTTCTGTTTACGACCACGTCTTTTTTCCTTACTGTCCTTAGTCGGAGGAGGTCTATCAACCTCCATGGATCCTGCCCTGGGTCGAGTGGGCAGGTCTTTGTTATTGGAAGGGGATTCCAGTGACTAATGACTCGAACAAATGATTATTTTGCCTCTTGGGGTGGGAGAAAAAGATGTATCAGAAAAAATACCTGTATCTGAAACTGAAGGATGTGGATCTTGAGGTTTGTTGGAAGGTATGGGAGGAACAAAGATGGGTGTGGAAGTCGATTCATCAACCTTTTTAACCATGGAGGTCAAAAGGCTTTTCATTTGTTTTGAAAACGATTCTCTTGGAGGCACAGAGAGATCTGTCTGCACTCCCACTGCAGTTCTGGAATGAAGTGCAGCAGCATATGTCCGAGATGGAGTGGTGGGCAGCAATTTCTGAGCCTCAGGATAACTAACGTTATGTGTCATTTTCAAACGTTGCACCTCTTTTTCCTTCAACCATTTTGGGCAAGAACAAAAATAGGAGGGGTGAGAACCATTGCAGTTGACGCAATGTGGGTCCATGTCACATTCATAGGCATCATGGTCCTTGCCCCCACAACGAGCACATGTCAGGGAACCATGACATGATGTCTTTGAGTGGCCGAATCTCTGACATTTGAAACATCGGAGAGGGTTTGGAATGTATGGCTGTACCCTGCAAATGAGATAACCTGCCTTGATGGTGGCAGGTGCACGTGATGAAGTAAATGTCAAAACAAGGGTATCTGTTGGCAGTGTAACTCCATTTTTGTGAGTGGAGATGCGCCTCACTACAGAAACTCCTTGAGTGAAGAGACCAGCGAGAATCTCCGACTCGGGGGACGTTCTTCAAATCCCTCTCAATAATAACTCCTTGTGAAGAATTCAAAGTAGCATGAGGTGTAACCTCAATAGGTATATCCCCGATTGCCTTTGAATTCAAGAGGAGTTCACTGTGTTGGGATGTGGATGTTTCAACCAATATGTCTCCAGATCAAAGCTTCTTTACTGACTTTGGAGAGCCAGCAAGTCCCTCTAGTCCCTTCTGAATAAAAAAGGGGGATTATTGCTCTAAAGGTTTTTCCAAAAGAGAATGTAATATAAGAAAATGAGGTACATGTGTTACAGATGTTCAAGATTGCTGTTCAGAGTCTTCAAGACGTGGTTGCTTACCCATTGACTGTTTTTTCACTATTTTATTTAAATTTTTTGAAGGAGGATCCATAGGAAAAAAGAAAAATTTCGATACCCACTGACCCCACCCACCATGGAGCCCTACGAGGGGACGCAGTACAAAGTCATGCAAGGACAATGCAGCAACGCCAGGGTTTCGTGAGCACTATACCCAAACACCAGCATCAGGCACAATGTCCACAACACCCGTTGAGAACTTCCAACACTGGTACTTTGACTCTAGCCCATGTGGACCAACCGATTGACCCAAGGGGGGCCACCCAAAGGCTGCCCGTCTACAGGAATTCAAGGCCAAAGTGGTGTGTTAGGGTTGGATCCCTCAACCACCAGGATCCTCTCCTCCCCTTCACGGGTTGCCACACGTGGCAAACACGTGGGTGGATGTTTAGATCCCAGAGAAGGTAACCAGACAGAACAGAACCTTCCCTGAGAGATCCCCTCACCACGTACAGGAATCCACACCGAGGGATCGCTGCAAGAAACAAACCCTGAATTGTAGCATTATAAGCTCTCAAATGTATCACTGAGCCACAAGGAGAAACTACAAATATTCAGGACAATCACAATACAGTTATCAACTCAGGTATGCATTAGATAATTTGTAAAATAAGCCTATGAATACTCTTGTTTATAAATCATTACTGCTCATAAAAACAGTTATTAATTGTAATGAAAGGATTAATTTATACCATGGTAGTGTTGTAACACTCAACACAATAACTAACTATGAATGAAGTGAAATGATTTACTGATCTTATTAAGTAAAGTTACAATTGGACAATTTTGTTTTTCATTAAACAAAGTATTTTTTATGCAAATGATTTTTTTTACTGTGCAATTAACATTTTAAAATGATTCATCTAACCTTCAACTTCCATAGGTTAAGAGGAGAAGAAAATAAACATGTCTTAAGAGACAAGTGGAAAATTGAGCACGAGGACAACAGTTCAAACAGAGGCAAAGTGAGGCTGTGAAGAACCACATTAACATCCTAATCCAGAAAGACAGCCTGCAGAGTTAGAAAACTAATTTGGAAAGAATGGAACAAGAGGAAAATGATAATAAAGGTATAACTTTACAGTACAAGGAAAAACAAAAAGTGTGGCAGCTTAATAATCCATAACTAGGAGACAGAAGACTCCTGGATCAAAGAGTCAAGTGAGGAAATTTGTAATATATGGAGCCATGGGTCTAGTAGATGAAAATCTCTGACCAAAATATCAATGGTGGATAATGCTTCCCTTACATTGATAAATATCCTCAGAGAAAGGGAGCAAATGGAATAAGCTAAAAATAAAAAAACATAAGCAGCCAATAAATATGACATGCATATTTCTCTTTGAAACTAGCTAACTGAAACCAATCATCCATGTCACAATCTAAGTGAAACCCTCGAGCATGAAAATGTCAGGTGAACATCTTGACAACCTGAAAAAATACATACAAAACTGAAGCAAGCTCAAAGGCAGAGCATGAAACTGATAAACTACCCCATGATGGATGAAGATAGAGTATCGACTCATGATATATTGGAATATGCAAGTGAGCATTCATGACATCTGCCCTGGTTATTCACAAACCTAGAGAAAAAGCCACTAGAAGATGAGAAAAAAAATCCATGTCATACCAGGGTAGAACCTACAGTTGATTGAGGCAGGACAACTTGGTCGTAGGCCACCAGTCTCTGCTTTTCTTGAGTACTACAAACAGTTTTAAAAATAAAACTGGAGAAGGATAACTGATAGATACAACAGCCTGCTGGGAAAGAAGGTCTTGTATTGCCTCAGACAAATGCCAACTGGTGGCAGGACCCCAAGGCTATGGGAAGGAAGTGTGTATCTGAGAGAATGGAGGAGGGAAAAGAAAGTGGATGACAAATCCTTTAAATAAAACCCAAATAAACCATAGACCTGTGACAAAAGGTTACCAAAGGGGAACAAAACTGGACAAGTGAGCCCCCAATGGATTGTAATCACCAGTACTGTTGACAATGTGTCCATCTGTGTCAAATAAAACAAGATGAGGAATTCCTAGAAGGAATAACAGGTAAAGGTCGAGAAAAAGTTGAGCAGGAAATGCTAATATTGCCTCAGAAAAGATGTGAATAACATAAAAGTATCAAAGGAGAGTCAATAGGGCGAGACAAAAACAGGAAAATTAGGTGGGAGATGAATGAACAGGATGATCAAAATTTACACACAGGGGTAAAAATTAATTATAATAGTTGACAGTTGAAAAACAAACATTTAGGTTGATGGTAGACCAAGGCAAACTAATTCATAGCCTGTGGAGGATAAGGTATGCTGACACACTCAACCATCTGAGAAAAAAACGCTCAGTTTGAACCCTAATACTTGGGAGAATAGGGGGAATACAATACTGAGAGGAGGAGGTATTATCATGCAATAAAGGATTGGGATCCCATGAAATATAACATACTTGACAAATCATGTCTCAAAAAGCTGCATTATGTCTAGCTGCTTCCACAGTGGAGCATGAAAAAACACAACAAAATCACATAGTAGGAAAAGACTAAAAACTGTTGTCAACCTGAACATGCCAAACATGTTCAAGAGGAGCTGACTCACTCATATAACAATCAGTCTCATGGCATATGACAGACGATAAATCCAAAAAGAAGTCACCCCCACCTGTAGCTTGTGTGAGCGTGACAGTAGATGGTATGATATCTGAACTGGGAACTTGAACTTTGAATCATGCAAAATTAAAAATGGTGAAAAATTAGTGAAAAACTGGAAAAATAAATGTTATCTAAAGAGTCATTAAATGTTGAAGAAAAAAATAACAAAACCCACTTCGGAATAACTAAAAAAAACTACATCCATGAGTTGGTGCAATTTGAAGAGCCCACACAAAAATCTTGACACAAGTACTGCCAAATGAAGAATGTGACAGCTTGGTAGAATTAAGTAAAGGGAGTCACATGTATGAAGAATGTGTGTCACATTCATATGGGTGGAAGATAGTCTCACAATGACTTGAATGCGAGATGCATTTGAATCAGTTGATTGTAAAGTATGTGGGAGTTCAAAGCTTGTGGCATACAGAATACTTTTTGCATAATATAGAGAGCAGCACTGAATGAGAATAGATATTTATGTGAGAGTAAGTAATATACCATATTGGAAACATTGAAGAGAAGTCTAAAAGAAATTATATGGCTGTAACATCATTGTATAAGACATTTACTATATTTTTACTTTCTTAAGAGCAGGGTCCTTAAGTTTCTGGTGCACCAAAAAATTAGTTACAACAATGATAAGTAAAAAAATAAATGGATGTGCAGGAACTATCATTGGTAATGGAGTGTTTCAAGGTGCTCTTAGACAAAATTTGAAGCTTTCCTCAATTTAATGAATGTTCATGTGTTCAAATGTTACTAATATGTTTACTTCAATATTATTCTAAATTTTTATTCAAATTTTAAAATGAAAGAGAGGAAAATTATTCAGATAAATTAATTTATACTTGTCTATTCTAAGCCTGATAAATATTAATTACTTACTAAACCAGGTAACTAAATGCAAATGTATTGTCATGAATGTCGAAATTAAAATGTTATACATCATAAAACTTCTCTTTTTAGCAATATGAAATTAATAACTCCTAATGGGTTAGAATGGCTTCTTACTAATTTATTGCATAATAAGATTCTGTAACTAATCCCTTACATATTTCATGTATTTTATAGCTTGTGTATTTTACTAGATACACAAAAACTGCTTTAAAATTAATAACCAAGAAATGATGAAAATGCAATTTTTGTTATAATAAAAAGTAAATTCCAGTATAAAAAGTAAAGGCATAACTTCAGAAATAAATGATATCAATTAACAACAAACTTGGAAATATAAAAATCCCACACATGAAGTCAACTGACATAAACAAGCATTTCTATATGACATCCAGGATTCAAAGAACTTCTATATAAAAATAAAAACCTTGCTACAAACCAAATTGCCTTATTATTTTTCTTTATATCACTTTAGCAAGGGGCATATCATCAGTCAACAATTATCTAGAAGGGTTCCACAAGTACCCCTGTATCATTAAACAAATACTACTTTTCTAATTAGAAATTATATTCACTGAACAACACAGAGTATATTTGCTCACTCTCAATTTTCTCTCGTGCTCTCTCAGAGCCAAGTTGGTTTGTGCTGTGCTTGATCAAACTAATTATTTAAAAATCTATGTCAAATGTTGAGCTCAAGCCTACTATTAATTCTTATTTGATTTACTTTTTCTAAACAGATGTGGCAATTTAAACATACCCTTGAAATAAAAGTACCATGCTGTGGAAATAATCAAGTTCTTCAGGCACTATCCATGTTCTTCCACAGTTTTTCCAAGAGCTAACAGTGCTTCTACACACTTTCTTTAATCAATCTCACATTAATCTTGCTAGAGTCCATCACAAGTTCTTCAATTCAATGTGAATCCTTTACCTCCTCACTTTAGGATCTATTTAATATAATGACAAAAACTTGTACTTAGTCATGGATAATGTTATAAAAAACAATAACAACAAATTTCTAAAGTATATAATGCTCAAGTAGGACTTTCTTGTTACGTTTCTTTAATGGTTTAGCACTCAAGTGCATAAACAAGTTTGGTATAAATAACTTGCACATAACAAGCACGTTAGAGAACATGCAAAAAATATGAATTTAAACAGTTTTTTTATGCATTGTACTAAAAATAACATCAGATTTTTTCATTTGCAACTGGTGGCTTATTTAGATTTTTAGAGCTTCCCAAATATTGACCTTTTAAACACACTAATCTTTATTTTAAGTTATAACCTTCCTGCCTTTAACTCCACAGTCAGATGTCAGGTATTTAAATAATCATGTGCACTGGCATACATAATTTCATCATTTGTTTGCTCATAACTTGTGAATTTTATTACACAGAACAACCAAACAGTCTAATATTAAAATCATGTGCATTTATGTGGTTTGAAAGTTGCTAAGAAATGCTGAGAAGAAACATTTAGAGTGAAATACTTTCAGTTTGCAGGTAGCTTCTCTTCCAGTTGTAACGATCTTAGCATTCAAAATGCAAAGTTTCTTACCTTTATAGACAAAATATGAATAATTAACATGAATGCCTTGCAAATTTACAACTGTTACTACATATTTAAAATAATAATCAAGAAAACAAATGGCATCATAGTCAACATTCCCTTAAACATGAGCCACCTGTTCTCCATTTTATCATTAAGAATGTACACACTTGTGAAGAATAAAACACTAATTTACCAGCTTGATAAATGAAGCTTCTGCATTTATATAACAAAGGATAAAATGACTTGAAACCTTTCCGAGAGAGGTATCTTCTATGAAAAACAATTTTTTTTAGGAGAGGTAATAGGATGGATACTAAAATTAAAAATATTGTACTTAATTACCTATACCACATCTTCATATTCAAAATGTTTGCCAACTGACCACCTTTAAGCAATGTCAATTTTTAACAGATATTTGTACAACTTCAATCACTTACAACTAATATAAATGCTGTTTCATACTACATAAGCATCTAAAATCACTATACATGGAAATGCACACAAAATTGAAATTAAAAATAATTAAGTTATATTCATACATTTTCCAGTGTTTCACTTAGAATCATACAGAAGGTTAAATTCCATATTAACACCTACCAAGTTTTGATATCAAGGAGGATGTACAGTAGGTCTGTAATTCAACATAAATTGATCATATAAATCAAGGTAAAACAGTTTGAAATATTAGAAATATAAAAGTGACGGAATTTAATTAAGTCATTAGGATTTGTTGTTTCCTGATATGTGTTTTTTTAAGTTTTAACGTATGAACAACAGGAGTGAGAAATTGTGAAGGTCGAATTTGCAAGACAGGTAAAAAGAACATGATAGCCTGTACAGTATGGAACTAACAATTTACATAAAATGTACAATACATAAAAAAAATATCTTAATAACTGCTTCAAAATTCAAAATCCAACAAAAAATGATTAACATTGGGCAAAAATCATGTGCATTTTTTTCTCAAGCTCATTCATTTAGTTTTAATAAAAAATTTGAGATGTGAAAATTAGCATTTATAGTAGAAACAAGAAAGTTAAGAAATAAGAGTCGGAGGGATGGACTACAATAACTAAATAGTCAAGTCACATGAATAATCAATTCCTGTGAAAATATGTAGGCCAAACAAAGAAATTAAGTTAAAAGGACAGTGGCAAATAAAATTTAGATAATACATCATAATACCATCACTTAGTAGTCTATAAGTAAAATATGATATATGCACACTAAGACATATAACCACTAAATGAAATCATGTATGGCATGGAGCTGAGAGTTAATTGTTTACCTACAACTCATTGAGAAACAATTATATCAGTTACTGTTATTTAAACTAATTGATTAACCAAATTAGTATGCTCAATCATTAATGTTTTTGATTACTCCAGCAAACAATCTATATTCTGATTAAATTTATTGTCATAAAAGTATCAGTTATTTAAAATTAGCGTTTCTAATTATTACTGTTTTTGATTATTCCAACAACTAATTAATCAAAATTACAATTCAAATGATTTTCATGAAAATAAATAACCAACAGAAATTAGTTTTTGATTATTACCATATTTAGGATTCCAACTATCAAAGTAACTGAAATATTACCACCAAACTTACTTGCTCTTCATTTGTTATGGTAAAGCTAATAAAACTATCCACCAGTATTATTTACCCTTAAATACTAACTAGAAAATTGTACAACATGATTAATCAACAGCAATGTATAAATTAATAGAGGCATTAATTAACTGATTAACAATCATTTCTAATTAAAAATCCATAATGGAATTACTATAAAAATCCATATCATACAGTCATAAGTCATATGCGATGTCTTAAATAACACTTATTTTCAGCATAATTTGCATATGTAAAGAATACGTTATTCAGTAATTTCAAATTAAGCAAATTTTAATATTTCTTTTTTATTTTATGTTTTTACAATCGCAAGTTATCATTAGTTTCATTTCATCTCTACAACAGCAATAAATTTGTTTGTTGTAACATATGCGAAAGAATATGTATTAGAAATAAGAAACATAACAGGAGGATCTGAAATATTTTCATATTGATGAAAGGAATTTAAAGTGGTCATCACTACACGCACGATAACGTATTAATAATGGTGCTAGTGGTTCGAATTTCTTGGTAGATTTTGTCCACTAGTTCTGTGCACACAAAATATTATATTTCATTGTGATTTGTTTTTGTTGTTGCTGAGTGGTCTCCATGGGCTTTTAATGATCATAATGTTAAATGGATTATTACTATTAGTCAATATTAATAATAATTCTAATAGTAGTACTGCAGTGCCATGTGACTAATTTTAACACAGAATTATAAACCGCTACTGCAATTCTTAATGTAACACGTTTGTGATCGAACGTTCTGTGTACAATTTCTCCTGTTTTATAATTGATTATCTTATCTCACTAAACAAAATAAATTAACCTTACCCAAGTCCTAACTATCATTTTATTACTTCGTATATAGGAAATAAAGGCCCTGTAAGTATAACTTCCAATCCGTTTACGCAACCGCTGTTTTCATTTATTACGATACCATTACGTAAGTTAAACCACATTGCTATTCCGTTAACATTCCTTATGATTCTAAATCCTACAGGTTCATCAACTTTGATGAGTTGCCCTTTTCTCATCGCTAATAATATAAATTTAGCTAGAAGAAAAAACTTTAACAAATAATATGTCTTATATTAAATATGTAAAACTAAATGCTTATATGAACAACAATTTGATTAGCCAATATAAATTTTATCACTAGGTTAAAACAAAATTACAGATGAGAAAAGAAAAAAAAGTCTGGTGTCCGTTATTTTTGTTCTCAGGTTTCTCAGTTAAATCATACTACAAAAATACCTTAACTTGTACGAATATTAAAAAGCTAAACCCTTTTGATTACCTCTTATTGGGTTCATGTTTTATAAAGCTAGTATGCAATCACTGACGGCCTGGCATGGCCAAGCGCGTAAAAAGCTAAACCCTTTTGATTACCTCTTATTGGGTTCATGTTTTATAAAGCTAGCGCGAAACAAGTATGCAATCACTGAGAGTAGAATGGACAGCAACTGCCTGTTGTGTAGACACAAGTGAAAGAGACAACATTTCGAAAGTCTTCCAACACAAGTGAAAGAGACAACATTTCGAAAGTCTTCCGCCTTTCGTCTTCAGGTCAGTGTGTGTGTGTGTGCCCTATCTTATCCTATTTCTCATGGTAATCGTTTTGGATTTTGAATCCTGAAAGGCGAAACCTTTACTTAAACAATCTATCAAAGAATAATATAACTCCGTAAATAGGTCACAAATTTAGTGCACCCCGCCTATGGCACGGCGATATATCTGTTGACTTACAACGTTAGAAACCGGGTTTCGATACTTGTGGTGGGAAGAGCACAAATGTTTGTTTTTTTTGTTTTTGAATTTCGCGCAAAGTTACACGAGGGCTATCTGCACCAGCCATCCCTAATTTTGCAGTGTAAGAAAAGAGGAAAGGCAGCTAGTCATCACCACTCGCCGCCAACTCTTGGACTACCCTTTTACCAAAGAATAGTGAGATTGATTGTAGGTTTATAACGCCCAAACGGCTGAAAGGACGAGCATGTTTTGATGTGACGGAGACTCGAACCCACGAACATCAGACTACGAGTCGAGTGCCCGAATCACCTAGCCATGCTGGACCAAAAATTGACACTTATCAAAGAGATAATCTTTTACCGGTGGAAACAAAGGACAAAATCACAGAACGCGCTCAGACCTGATCTTTAGTACATCGTTTGGTGGCCCGGCATGGCCTAGCGCGTTAAGGCGTGCGCTTCGTAATCTGAGGGTCGCGGGTTCGCGCCCGAGTCGCGCCAAACATGCTTGCCCTCCCATCCGTGGGGGCGTTATAATGTTACGGTCAATCCCACTATTCGTTGGTAAAAGAGTAGCCCAAGAGTTGGCGGTGGGTGGTGATGACTAGCTGCCTTCTCTCTAGTCTTACACTACTAAATTAGGGACGGCTAGCACAGATAGCCCTCGAGTAGCTTTGTGCGAAATTCCAAAACAAACAAACAAACAAAAAAGTACATCGTTTTTTAAAAAACAAAAACAGAAGTTTAAAATATCAATAAACATTTTATATTCATGTGAATGGTTTTCTTTTACTCTATTTTCAGAATATCTGAATATTAACTGTGTCTACTATGTCTAAGGTCAGATTCTCTTCTATCTACCTTTATTAAACACCCTCGATTTCCAAAATACGGCGACAGTTTTGCTCTGGATAAGTTCTTACTATTATATCAGTTTTGAAACTTTCTTCAACTGGGACATATTCTGGTTTGCTATGATTCTTTTACTATTTTGTGACGACCTTCAATCGATTGTTGTTTGTCATTAGGTGTTTCTCTTTATAAAATTGACTAACCTCTCTCTTCTCTCGTTCCTTTCTCCAAAGGCATGTCGTCGAAATAAGTATGTCATTTCTACATTTGTATTGAAGTTATAAGTATATCTAAAGGTAATGGATGACTTCAATACAAATGTAGAAATGACATACTTATTTAGACCACAATCTTTGTCAAGAATTTGGACAGTTCATACAGGCTGTCTTTCAATTTCTCTTCTTTACTATAGTATGTAGATGCATAGACTGCTAATTCGAAGGGTTTTGATCAAACTTCCATTTACATTACCCTATATTAAATAGTCCAAAAACCTTTTAAAAATTGCTTCATTTTTCTTTTACTACTATATCAACTTCTCTTTATGTTCATCTCTGCTCTTTTATTGCAATACAGTACATGGTAATTTCACTTTAAAAATTGCTACTATACATTCTTTATCACTATACTCACTACTACGCAGTCTATATTTAAATACTAATTGTTCGACACGTATTTACATGCCAATAGAAACCTATAACATTCCACATAATACAGTGCACCAGTAGTTCAGTGCATCAAATATCTTTATGTTACTGAAAGTCTTTGCCACACTGCCTCTAAGTTCATGTTCATGTGAACGTTTGACATCTGCTTTCTGCTGGCTGAGTAATTATCTAAGGTGTACACAAACATAAGACTGAATTAGTACTCTAGATTTAATACAAAATCATTATGATACTTGAATCAGAACTGAAACTGTATGTAAGTTATTTAAGGAAAAGCGCCAAGATGAATGAAGCATGTTAATGTATTAGTTCAGTAGTGCATACATGTACGTATACGATAGCCAATGATTGAAATAGCTAATATACTATCACTGTACAGAGTTGTTTAAATGTATATAGTAATAGTGGAATTGTCTGTTGACTGACGATGTAACTACTTTGCTCATGGTGAACTGGTCTCTGCCAAATTTGAAAAGAGGTTCATTACGTTCATACGGTTTATCTGTAAATGTTCAGTCTTGTATTTTCGTTTTGCGGTTTTATGGGCATTTTTTTATCATTACTTCGTCCTTTAATAGATTTTTACCAAATTTGGCATAAAGATTTGTTGGTTCTATGTGGAGATACAGCAATTTGATGTTTCACATAATGCGTTTTCCAGTTTTTATGGGCCTTTTTCTTTTACAACTGCATATAAGGGAAGGAACTTTTCATGCCCTAAGGTAACCTTTCATTAATCATGAATTTACACGATTAATATTCATTGTGATATGGGTACTCCAGCTAGTTAGTAATATAATTGATATTTAATAATTACTCTGCATGTATATAATGCAGAACTTTACTATGATAAAATATATGTATTAATGCTAATTTAAGTCTAGCTTCCAAAGAGTGTTATAATGGAATGATAATTTGTTGACTTCTCATTAGACGCTTGTGGATTTGAAGTGGCAGCCATGCAACTGTTTAAGCTATATTTCATGGATAATTGCTTCCATATTTAATTTCATACCACCTTTTTTATCATTTTAAATTTTCTGTACCATTAATATGTTTTGCATGCGGACTGTTCCTAGATTTTGATCTCACAGATTAGAACTCCCCTTTCCAATATTATATGTACAAGCCTGCATTTGTATATATATGTATATATTTATAGTCATTACATTCCATATTTCTATCTTCATTCTAGTCTTGACAAAATGTTTTCCTTTGCAGTTCTTATGGATCCTAAAATAAGAGCTTAGGGGTTCCACAGGTGTGGATTTTGCTAGTAACATATCATCACAGAGGAATATCAAAAGTTTCCATAGTAGCATACTTTCTATTGACTGCCCAAGGACCCAGAACCTGCATTTATAATCTATACTAATCAGATGGATTCCAAGAGCTGTTTATAAAGATATTTTTTAATTTCCTGTGTAATGCCTAAAAAACCTTCCGATAGAAGCCCGCAAATAAAAAAATGACGGATTTTGAATACATCATAGGTTATTAAATATTAATTTTCTACTGCGTAGCGTATTGTAGACGTTTTGTATACATATTTTGTTTCTATTCTATTTTGTAGAATAAAATAAAGTGCGTTGACTTTCAAGTGCTATAATTTACAAACGATTACCTATATTATTATAAGTTTTATCGCCGCCATTGCGGCGTTTTATAGGTCTGAATACTCACTGGGTTTAGTAACTGAGTTGAACAAGATTTGTTGGATTGTGTATTAAGCCTAAAGTTTGTGTAAAGCATGTTTTAGGTTGTAACGTTAAGAAAACAAGATAAGGTAGAAGAAATATCATTTGTATTAATTTTATTTTGTATTTCTGTTTTTATCCTTTGATATATTTAAGTGAACAAGAGTTATTATTTATCAGAAAGTAAATACATGAAAAAGGCGAATATCTGTATGTTGTGGTAGTATCATAAGTCTACCCTAGTTTAAATGTAACATGTAAAAGAAAGAAATGTTGTATGTGAAACCATCAAAAAGTTAGCTACATGTGTTGTCGACCCAACAGAACAGTAAATCGTTAATTTTCCGAAGGGGCATTGTCTGAAACGTTGTATCGATATTGACAATAGTATATATATATATATATATATACAGGGTGGCCCGTAAGTTCCTACCCATCCGTGTATCTTATGTATCCAGTGTATCTGTGTGCTGTCCCTCATTATCGCTGTATGATATTATACGACGCTATATTATTTTTTTCAACAACATCTATACGTAACTTCCTGTGCAGTTAAATGTAACTTGTAGCTTTACTCAGTTTAAGTAGTAGTAGTCTGGTATGGGCTGATGGAGGAAAAGTGTATTGTAGTTTGCCCCAACCAATGATGGTCACTCCTTGGTATAAAAATCATGTCCAGCATGTACAATTATTATTAATTATTAGTACATGGAGCAAGTAACTTTGCAATTTTATTAGTGTGCATTTAATTTTCATTCCAAAAATCTTAAACTCTGCTACTGAGTAATAGTAGTAGTATTATGACAATGAATGTCTTGAGTAAATATTGTGCTGCAGACTGCTGTACTAGGTCTAATCATCATTACAGTTGATATTCATGGTGAAGCCATGATTATATTTATATATTTTATCATTCATTAAGAACTTAAGTGTGAAAACATAAGCTTTTTGAAAGTTTTTGACATAATTAATATATAACATATTTTGACAGCAAAAACTTTATTATGATAATGCACAAGTTATTTTCTTATCAATAGGCAGATGTTTTGAATACAATCATTTTCATCTAGGGCTTGGGGTGAATGTTTACCTAGGTTGTTTATAGTGAAAGAGAAATTTGAACTTAGAAACCAAAGATTTCTTTTTATCTTATGTTTTTTCTTATCAGTTTTGTGATTGATTATGTGTAAAAGTGTACAACCAATGGGATTTACATAATCACTGAAAAAGAACAGAATGGAACTATTTTTTGCAACAATAAAAAGATGATTTATTGTTCAGGATGTATGAAATAAATATTCTTAGGATGATTTTAATGTTTTAATATAAAAACGTTTTACATGATTTAGTTATTGAAAGATGAACTAATAGTGTTTATGCTGTGAATGAAAATGATTAAATACAAAGAAAAAAGTAATAAATGAGTTCATTAAATAAGTACATAAAATAACCACTTGCATTAATAATGTTAAAAGGATTGAAACACATTTGGTTAAATTTAAAGCACTTTAGGTTACATGCATCCAGGCCACACCACAAGACAAGAAGGTGGGTTACTTGTCATCATAGTTCACTTGGAAAAAGGAAAAAAAAAGTTTCTTAAATTAATTTTTTAATGTTGAGACTTTCCTGAAAGCACCACTCTGTTTTGATATAAAAATGTTTATAAACTGTATATTTAGTACATAAATGCTTATTGTACTGAATATTGTCTCACTAACAATACACTGTTTAATTGCTACTGGCCTTTATAATTGTTGACAACAAAAGACAATACAGGTTATTGATAGGTAGGTGCAACATTACTGTAAGTTGTATTACTCATTAGTAGGTTTGAGATTAAAATTCAGAAAAATGTAAATGTACCACTTATTTAGTTGGAATTATGTTGAATAAGGTTACTATACTAATTTTATAGATGAGAGTAATGGTGTGAATTTGATGTATCTGGAATTTTAGAAAACGTTTTGCAATGTGCCACACAAAACGTTACTGAAATGATTATATCAGTAAATGTGGGAAATAAGTTGGCTTGTTGGAATGAAGAAAGTGAACATTTTTTAACGTTATAGAATTCAGTCAATTTGATGAGTATTGGATGACTGAATTACTAAAATTTTTCTTTAGTATTTTTTACCAGTGAAGTTTTAAGCAATATTCCTTATTTTGAACAGTTGTTAGATGAAAACATGATTGCACAAGATAACTAAATTAATTAGCTTATTAACAGAAAATTTGGAACTTTAAAGAATGTTATACTTGGACTAGATAATATTTCCCTAAGTTTTTGATGGTGTTCTGGTTTAGATACTTCAGCTGTTTGTTAATATTTTATTTTGAGTTTTTGAATATTGGGCAGGCACCAGAAGATGATACTATTTTCAAAGGAGATGATATAAAATTGTCTGGGTAATTATAGGTCTTTAGTTTTATATCAGTAGTAAGGAGAATTTTTGACTGTAATAGAAGGTACCTAGTAAATTAATTTATATAACTTTGAATTTTTTGTAGGATAGCCAACATAGTTTCATTAAGGGGGCAATTTTCTTACATTACTTGAGAAAGTTACTGTGTATGTTAATGTTTGTAAAGATGTGGATTTTTGGAAAGCATGTGACAAAGTGCCTCAAAACTATTTTGAAATAATTATGCACATAAGGGTAATGTTGTGGATTTGAAATTATTCTACACTCAAGACTTGTTAAAAATATTATTTTCATTGGTGCAGAGGATAAATTGATGTATTGGATTGCAAAACTGTCCAGATGAAGAAAAAAGCAGTTTGTTATTAATAAAGTTGTATCACAGTGGATCATTGTCACAAGTGGAGTACCTCAAGCTCAGTGTTTTGATATTTGCTGTTTTCACTTTACATCAGTGAACAGATAAATAATGTTATATAAATCAAGTAACTTTACTGGTGATATAAAGATCTTGCTGATTGTGATGAGGATGCTGCTTCTGCTTTGCAGAAGGATTTAGATTATTTAGGGAGTTGGGCAAATAAATGGTGGGTGGTTTTTCATTATAATAGATACAAGGTAGTGCTTATTTAATGGAAGAAAAACAGTTTTCGTGTTGTGGTCGATCTGTCCTTTAAGCTTATCAAACATTGTTTGTTGCTGATGGTAGAGAAAATAGGAATTTAAGTTGTATTTTCAGAAATATTGAATATAAATTTAAAAAGGTTACAGTTGCATTATATAGGTTGCTGGTTGTGTCACATTTGGAGTATTGTGTTTGCTCTTGGGGTCTTTACTTAAAACAGGATTTGGATTGTTGGTAATGGTTCCAAGGAAGGTTACTAAGATAATACCTGAGATGGAAAGGTTGTCAGTTGAGCTTAAGTTAAGATCTGTGAAATAGTTTTTTTCCATATAGAAAGCAAAGCTAGAGGGCACATGATTAACATGTTTAATATTGTTGAGAGAATGGTGGTGTTGATGCATCACTATTGTTTTGTCTTCTCATGATTCTTCTTGCAGAGCATTATGTTTCAGGAATCATTGGTTATAGTTTGTTTGCTCCACATCTTCCTTATAATTGTGAGGATAGGAGGTGTTATGCATTGATATAGGTAAAGAGTGTAACGAGACACCTATACCGATAAGCAGTTAAGTAGAAAATAAACGAATAAAAAAAAAAAAAGAACAATGCTTAGATGGGAAAAGGTAAAGAAACCCTCGCAGTAGAGTAATGGCTCTTGTGGGACATAGAGTTGAGTATTGTTGGAAATACATTTTGATTTAAAAAAAAAACTCTCATATAACAAGATGAAGTGAAGTTGTTAAATGATTTTGCACCTAATCATATATTGTTTCATATTGGCAACAAAGCTACTTTTTAGGCCTTGCTTAGTTTGTCTTATTTGTTTAAGAATTTATTTGAATAAATACAGTGAATTACCAAAGAGAAATATTAAAAGCATATCAAAAGGAATATAAAATGGGATTTAAGCTTATTAAATGTATTAAGTAAAACATGATAAACAAAAAAAAAAGTCAGTTTGCTTACAGTTTTGGTATCAGAAATTTTTTTTTTATTATATATCAATAATCATGCACAGTAAAAACTGTACAGTTTTTAAATCAAAAAGAAATTTAAAGTTTCATGAAATAAAGGTTTTACAAAAGCTGTTATTGTTTTTTAAAGGAAACTTTAATGATGAAATTTTTCTGAATTTTCAGTGTTTCAAATTCATACAAATATCGTATATAAAAATATGGTTTTTATGTGCAGAAATTACATAATATGTAGAAACTTCTGAAGTTTGAAACTGTTTCATCCCATTAGTTTTTTTTCAGAATGCAAGAAAACAAATAACATAAGTTTAATTCAATTCACCAAGATATGGTAGAGTCAAATCGTAAAAGTTTATCTAAATGAATAAACTAAAAAATAATAATTATAGTTATTTATTTGAAAATGATTGAGAATGATAAAGAAGTTATATATTTTGGAATGTGTTTAGTCAACATGCAGTTGGTAAAAACATTGACACATTAAGGAGGACTTGCTTGCTGAGTGCAGAAAATTTATAGGTTTCAATTTTATGGCACCATAAAGTTACAATTTATAAGGTAGTTTCCAAATCACCAGCAATGATGTTTAGGTTTGGATATTTCTAGATCTGCACATAAATCAAGTGTAAAGAAGTTTGAAAGGATTCAAAGTTTGTTACTTAAATTAAAGCTTTTATCTCTTAAAAATTGTGAATAGAAAGTTCATGCACACACATATATTTAAAACTTAATTAGATATATGATTATTATATATTAGTTTCTTATTGATAAATAAGTTTTATTAGTAAATTACCAAAAAGTAAATAATTTGTTGGACTTCTTAAATATTATAGGAACTCTTTAAATGGACAGAGGTTGTCAATTTCATGGATGAAACAATTTCCAACTTTAAGTTTGGCACCTGCATTCTTTCTAGCTAGTTAAAAACTTTCCTGCAATAACATAATATAAAAAAGGAACACACTATTTTAATATTGCTCTATTCTTTTACAAGGTTTCAGTGGATTGATTATAGTTCTGTTATTATTTTTTTTAACTATAGGAAAACATTTAGCCAGAGTTTTCAGGCAGTTATTAGTCAAAGCTAAGGTAAGTCCTTTCTAGATTTCTGTTGTCTTAAGTGCAATTTTATTATACCCTTCAACATAAAAATAAATACTTTATCATGGAGTTGTGGTGAGTGAATGACTTGAAACACTATTTGTTTATGCTTTTGTCCAGTCACTAAAACTGTTCTTGTGTTTTTTAGATTAAAGAAATTTTTTCTATAGAATTTACTTATAGCATTTTGATATTAGAAGTTAGGTTAGAAACATTACTGAGCAAACAACCATAACATTTTTTTGTTTGTTAGTAATAATCATCAGACTTGGAGACTAGATTTCTGAGAGCTCTGACTAATTACATTTTTCAGTTAGTAAACATTTTCATTTATTTACCTCTTTTGTTTGAACATTGGACCTGTTTTATGTTTCATGTAAGCTTGTTGTATTATGTCTAAAACATTTTGAAAATGAGCATATGCAACAACTACAAGGATACCAATGTATAGAAAAGCAAAAGTGTGTAAAAAAAACATTTCTAGCTGGTAAGGCCTAATTTATTATTCATTGTTATACAGCAACCAACACTTCAATAATTATATTACAGATTTATTTTCATCAAAGGTAAATTTGAAAGTATAATCTGTTATAGTAACCTGTCTGTGCAATTTTATATAAACAGAACTATATCTATACTTCTTTGTTATTATGAATTGCTCCTTCAATCTTGTACTAACATTTTAATAATTATTAATAATTTTGATGCTAAATCCATTTGTATGGTATAGTAGAGCAGTTAAAGGTATACTATGGTTTCAGAATCATTTGTGAAAAATAAATGATTAATATAGATCATATTCACAGTTGTTTAATATTTTTCATGTTTAGGAATGACATCAAGGAATAATAAAGGAAGATCATCTTTTGGACGACATTCTCCTCTTGTAGGCAATAGATATTATAGACAGGACCGGTTAGTTTTCTTTTGAGGACTATTCTAAACATTTAAGTAGTTTCTTAAAATGTCATATCAACAAACTATACAACCTTACACTGTTGCATACTATATATTCTTGATATTAGCAAAAAAATAACCAACATTTGGAAAAAAAACTTAAAACGTAGTATTCCAGTAAACACCAAATTAATCGAAAAACCAGGTATGTAATTGAAATCCATATTATGTAAAACTACACTAACAATCATAACATTATTTATAAAATATTATGCAACAACTACTGTGACTTCTATGTTGGAGAAACAAGCAAAAATATGAAAACCATATTCAAAGAACACAGAAAACACCTTTGCACATTTTAGAGCACTGCAAATTAAATAAGCACCCACCATGCTAAGTAGGGAAAGAAAAACAAATAGAAAATCAAAGAAGCCGTACTTATACAAGAACTAAAACCAAAATTAAATCAATATAAAGGACAACCTTTATATCTGTATTAATTAATAACCTAACATTTAACTGCAATGACCCCGACAGTCTCATACTCATTATGACTGGTCCCTAAGATTTGTGTCCAGCAACAGTCAGTTGCAAACTCTCTTTGTTAACCTGAAAATGACCTAAGAAGGTCAAGTCATTGTTCTGTACTTTAATTAAAGTTTTAATACCCATACCAGCCGTGTTTAGAATATGAATTAATGGAAAGTTTAGAAGGCTTAGTAACATATTACAAATCAGGAAGTGTTTCCTAGTTTTTTAGGCATTATTTGTATTCTTGAAGATGTTTTTGTGTTAAGTCATATCTCCAAAATTTACAGAAATGTTCTTCTAGGACAAAACATCAGATAAGCTAATTAGGTATAGTAAATGTGATAGGTCATGGCAAAATGATCTGATCACTCGAGTCCCTGTTTATTGAATATTTTTGTTTGGTTTAATGAGTTTAAAGAATAATTAAAGAACTGGTTATTGATTGAAAAGAAAAATATAATAGATATAAATTATTGTCAACCAAGAGTACTGGTATTAGTAAAAATATAATTCTCTATCCTGAGGAAAGTAATGGTAATACCATTTTGAAAGGTTGTGTCCAATGTTACTAATAAATCTTTCTTAATTTTTGCTGGTTTTTTTAATGATTTATTCTATGAAGAGGTAAGTACTGCAATTTGCAAAATAAAGTATAAAAAAATATATTACAAATTTTATTCAAGTTAAAACAATAATCCATTGTATATGTTTACGGATAGTCCCTTAAACCATTTTTGGTCATATTTTTCATTGAATGTTGAACACCAGGTTAAATATAACACACATAGCTAGAAATGCTTATTATGACCAGTTTAAATCTAAAACTAGCAAATCTTTGAAAAATATTATAAAATAATGTTAAGGGGCAATAAAGGACCTATTAGTCCTCCTCAGCTGTCTCAGCATGCTGAACTAAAACTATTAAATGATTACAAAAAAAATTAAAGCCAGCCTTATCATTCATATAGTTATCAAACTTTCTCTTCACCCTGTCTTGACAACCTACCTGCATAAAAGTGTGTGATGAAATGCTTGTCAGATATCTTTTTAAAACCAAACTAATGGACAAAATTTGAAATTAAAGGTATTTAGTTTCAGAAAAATAAAATATTTAATGTTTCTACTATTATTAAATGTTCTGCTATATTTAATACAAATTCATTATTTTATGTAGTTATTTGCACTCATTCTGAATAGTCCATCTTCAAAGCAATTTTCATCTCTTAAACCCTTTGTGAACCAACCAGATTTTTTACTAGGAGATATTCATTTCTTTCTATAAAGAATATGTTTATCTTGAATGTTTAAACATTTTCCACGTATAATCAGTGTCTTTAAAGAATTCAGATGTCCAATTCATAACAGATAATCCTTGACACATCTCTTCAAAATTTGCTTTTTGAAATTTGTAACTAAAATATCATTATTCCTGATCTCCATATGTTGCAAAACATTGAACCTAATAGAGCAATGATTTGTTGAATCCAGATGTTCCCCAGTTTTCACCCTCTCTACCATTCCTGTATTGGAAGTTAATAAATGTGAAGTAGCATTGAGTTTAGTAGGTTTCTTGACTAGTTAGTGAAGAAAAGCATCTTCAATAGTTTTCAAAAACTTGTTCTCATTCTTCTACAGGTGATTTTATTTATCCTTAATGCTCCATGTTCAGTCCTTCTTTCCTGGCTATCTCAGCTATGATTTTCCTGGTTCTACACCTTCAGCTTTCTGCTCTCTCACCATTCTTTCTGTCTTCATTCCTTCGTTGCTACTCTCACTTACTAGAGTTTTATCCAGACCTTCCTGTCCTCTGTCTTCATGCCTAGATTTTCTCCAGTCATTGATGAGATGATCTGAATTCTCCTTATTGTTAGTATCTTTTCTTTAGATTGTCTGGCTTCCCCTTTTACATGGAAGTTTTTCAGTGCAAATGGAATTGATTTCTGGGTCCATGGTTTTACCTTTATCATTACACTCTTCTTTCCATGTGGATTTTTTCTCTTGACTTTTGGATTTTCAGGCATTCCTGTTCCACACCTTCTGTTTTTCCTGATCCTACAGGTATTTACCTTTCCTACACTTTACCTGTAGATGAGTTCCTTCTGAATTTGTCATAAATTTCAGTGGACTTCTCTTCCATATGGTAATATTAATGTGGTCCCTCCTTTCCTCACACTCTTAGTGTATCTTGTTTTATCCTTCTTTTTGTTTTTATTCCTTTTCATCTTCACTTGAAGATAATAATGGTATGTTTACTTGCTATCAATGTTTCACATGCTATTTATCCTGTTACATACCTTTGCTTTTCTCTGGATTGCTTTTTGGCAACTTGTGAGGATGACTCATCTGTTTAGTTGCTTTCCTGCCCTTTCATTTCACACCTTTATCCTAATCTTGATCTGGATAGGTTTCTATGTTTGATACTTGTTCTTCTCTATATTGTCTGCATGGGTTACTTCTTTGGTGTTTATTCCTGCTTCTTTCTTTCTTGGCAACTGTTCTCTTGTTTTTGTTCTTTCTCCTTTCTCACTAAGGTTTGACTTCTTCCTCCAGTACTTAGTTCTGAGAGTTTTATCATTCAATTATACACCTTATCTATTCACTGGTATTTCATTTTCATCATTGTTTGGACGTACTTCTTCAATCAGGCATATGGTCTACCATGATACTTTTGTCTCTCACTGTTTGCATCAGGTCACAGATTTTCTCCATTGTGGGTTATCATCTTTCTCCTATTGTCATTTTAGAATATCAGAATTTAGTGATACTTCAAGTAAGTTTTTTTATTATTATTTTTCATTTTCAGATGCCCTTTTCCATTTTATTAACAGTTATTGTTTGGATCATGCTTTGTGAAGAATGGTGCCTGATCAGTTGTGTTTTAATTACTCAAATCTATGCTTTCAAGTCATATCGATTTGTATATTATAATTCCATAGCCACTCAACATACTGCAGAGTTGGGGCGTTCCACAAGATTATCATAGATTCATCTTCAATGTAGAATTGCTTCATAAGTTTGCCCGTTCTGTTCTGTATCCACCCATGGACTATGTGGGTACAGATAGCTTCCTGTTCCTGCCATGCCTTGTATTAAATAAATCAGGTTTCATGGTCACTCATTGCACTGCCTTGTGTTTTGTTATTCCTCCAGACTCTCCATCTCATTTACCCCCCTCCCTCTTCTAGTTGAGTTTGAGAGTTCTTACCACTTTCCAGTTCCGAGTTGCTGGGTTGGTGGACTGTGGAGGCATCCTCCTGCAGTAGAGTTCTGCTGATGTAGATGTCATGGTATCCTTCAATATGAAAATTATAATTCTCAGTAGCATCCTTGACACAGTTGCCTTTATCAACCCTGTATATTTATTAATTATCTCCTCCGACCTATTCCCTATATCATTAGCCCCTATCTGCACAACAAAAGTTGCATTATTGCTAGTCTACTTTGTTATAACTCTTACTCTGTCAGTTATATCCTCCAACTGTGCTCCTGGATAGCATAATCTAATTTCTTTCTTCCAGTATATCCTACAGATGATCCTATTCACTTGTCTTGTTAAGGAATTGTTTAAGGACAATAGCTTTTTGTGTAGACTGCCTAAAAAAGTCTTTAATGTTGGTGAGTAAAAGGATACTTAAATTTACATATGGTTAAAAAATGTTTTCATTTCTTAAAGATTGTTGCTAATGTTGTTATTTGAGTTGATTTTTTAGGTATATTTTCAGTTTAAAATATTTCACTTACTTAAAAATAAAAAAAATATTTATCTACAACTTCAGGGATTTAGAACGACATGTGGTAAGGGACAGGTCTCCTCTTCGAAGAGAATCGAGGCGTTTATTAGAAGACCGTATTAAAGAAGTTCTTTGGAAAGATGAGAGGTATATTGTAGATTCTTTTCTTAACGTGCTGAAAACTTATTTTTTTTATGGTTAAAAGGTACATTTTAATGATTAATTTTATTTTTTTAAGTTAAAAAATTATTAGTGTATTGCCTGTTGTGAATATATGCATTTAAGAAAGGAAAATAATATCTTATAGTTGAAGTGGGTAAAAAAGATAGTTTTAAAAATACATTTTAAATTTTTTAATTAAAAAAATATTCAATTGCTTATTGTAAATTATGTATTTAGAAGAGGGGGAGAATCCTTTAGGGATGAAATATATACCACTAATCGTACTACAGAGGATCCCTATATGGATGTGATACAAAGACGAGAGACAGGTAATATCTATTCTGAGAGACGTTTGTATCCAAAAGAAGACACATTTAAACACACAAGGTATGTTACAAAAAACCTTTATGACATTACATATAGTGTTTTTAGATGTATGATATTGCATTTGTTAGTAGTTTAATAATGCTTTTGTATTCTTTAAATATTTCCAGTTACTCTCTGTCATTTTGTTAAATTGGGTATATGTGGTTGCTGTAAATGTTCATTTTGTCAAGTGCATTTTTTATTTATTTATTTGTTTATTCTCATGCCACAGAGGTGGAATTGCTTATATTTTATTTTTTATGTTGATTTAGGGCTTTGTGGATTATATATTAATTGGAAAAGTCGCACTTTATTTGGGAAAGTTCTACTTTTTTTTTGTCCATTTAACTGTTTTTCTGAGAATGGTGTAATTTGAGAGGTACTGATTTGTGTAATTAATGTCTTTCATTATGGGCACTGTATTGGGGAACACACACAGGTTTTTTTATTTTTCTTTCCTTTGTGGTAAAAATAGATGAGTCATGGATGGTTGAAACTATTCTCACTTTTCTCATGTCTTTCCATGTAAAAATGAGAACATCATCTTTTCTATGGAAAGCTGTTTCACCTTTTTTCATTGTTGAAACTTCAGGCTTAACAGAAACTCCCTATCTATTCTGATTGTTCTGCAGCCCCTTTTTTATGTTCTATGAGCAGATTTCCAATGTGAGTACTATTGTAAAAATTGTTCTGGTATACATGATGCTACAATTGAATAAAGAGAGCAAGAACTGAAAGAATAGTTTCCCATAACCAGTATAAATCCCTTGTTGCAAATATAGCCTGTGTCATTCATACACACACCATTCTCACTAGCAGGCCACATTTTACAGTTTTTCAGGGTTGTATATTCAGAATCTTAGATATCTTCTCTGTGGAATCTTGTCCTCATCCATTCACAGCTTTTGCTTTGGTTTGAATTGTGCTCTAAATTTATCGATGGAATAGTCCAGTGCCAGTTGAATTTTGAAGAGCCTGCTTGAAAACCTATCCTTTTTAAAATTATCATTGAAATGCCAAAATTTGTTCATATCTGTGTTGACTTACTGTCTGCAAAAAACACTGGGCTAATCAAAAGAGAATATGTTGACCAATAATCTTTCGAGTTATATTTCCTTATCTGTCCCATTAGTAGAATAAGGCCTTGGAAGTTTCTCATGTCTGTAGGTGTAACTTCAGACTGTCGAAGTCTTTTAGGTGATATTTTATGGTAGGTACACATTTTACATTTCCTGACAAAACATTTCAAACAAGTCATCACCAAACGTTAGACTTATTATGGCAGCAATACTTTTGGTTTCAAATGGAGTATTAGTGACCCCTGGATTTCCTTGAAACATTTCAAGTTTGGTGGAGAGTATCTATTTCTGACCAATTATCATTATAACAACAGGAAGACAAATCACTAACAAGAACATCTGTAGAATCATCATCATTTTCTGATTCAGAACCTGTTGAGAACACAACAAGTTTATGTATTTTTATAGGTGTAACAGTGTCACTGAAGCTAGAATCAATGTTAGAATGATCCACAAACACATAAGAATCTTCATCTTCCAAGTGAAGATTTGACAAATTATCATCAAATAGGTCTGTAATTACTTACTCTTCACTCAATACGTTACATTTTCTGCAAGAAGCTGTTTATAAAAATATGGGTATTTTAAGCAAAATCAGAAAAATGATGATTGCTTGGAACAAAATGAAATTCGTTTGACTTGTTTGAAACTCATTGTTTTAATGCTGTGCACGAAACACAAGTAAATATATGATCTGTTCACAATATTTTAACATATTACATTCTCTATTGAATTGATTCCCGCATATGCAGAACATTTCTTCTGTAGAATTTTGATAATCATTTTTAAACACTGATATGGGGATGATTATGTCAGGTTTGAAATCCATTATATTTTTTATTTGTGTAAAATGTTAATATTACATGAAATCGGAGAATATTAAATTTTTCTAACTTTAGATTTAGCAAGCTATTAGCCACCTTTGGTAAGGGCCAATCTCCTAATGATGAGATATAGATTTTAAATAATTATTAAATATCTTACATTAATTAAAATTCATTATTTGAAAAAACCTTAAACATCAGCAATATTGTATAGCAATAAATAAGATTGTTGCTGAAAATATTACTTTATTCAATGTTGGACAGGTTTAAAGAATATATTTTTTACATGTACTGAAGTATCAACTAAGATTATCTTGTTGGTCTAAGTGTAGAACTATTGCTGCATAAAAAGCTAGAAAACTTGTCTTGAACTGGTTTCTGTTTTTGATGTATTTGCATGATTTTTGCAGCTTAACATGCAACTTCTGAGTGGATGGAAGTTATATTTCCTCACTAAAGGGTGTGCACAAATGTAAAGTATAACTTTTTAAGGGAATATTAAGTAAAAATAATGAACAAGGGATTTTTCTTCTCAAATATTTGTAATAAATTATATTATTTCTTTCTTTAGAGTTACCTTGCCTGATGATTCTCTACAAGACAGTTTTCATGATTTTCCTGTGTCTAACTCTCAGAAACCTACTGATTGTGAAATAATAATTGTTCACAAACAACAAGGGTAAGTTGTTTTGACTGTATTAACTTGTATTTATCAATATATGAGTGTGAATATCATACTACCATATAATTATTTTAATTATTGCCCGAGATTAAAATACTAAAAATGGTGATAACCCTCTGCTAATGGATTTGGTTACTTTGACTGGACTTACAAACACTAGGTATCTATGGAACTGTAAATACTATAACTGAGAATTTTTTTTTTCTTTCAAAATACAAATAATAAAGTATTTTGAATAAAGTATTTTACTAAAAATTTGTCTGTGCATTTATGAAATTAATTTGACTGAGGTGATTTTCATGCTAAGAATAGAAATACTTTGTTTTATAGTTTTCAGATTCATTTATATAACTTCTAAAATGTAACAGATGAATATCTGATGTTTTTAAGTTGAAGTGAAATGAAATTTTGAAACTTATGAAATAGAATGAGCAATACCTTTTCTTCTTCTTTTCTGAAGATGTTATTTTAGTGCATGCTTTTTAACAAATGCATTTACAATTTTCCCTGTTTACCATTTTGTCTATTGTTTTTTGTTTTATTTTATGGAACTATTTCCTGCTTTGTTAGACATACCCCTCGGTGTGGATTCCTGTACGTGGTGAGGGGACCTCCCAGGGAAGGTTCTGTTCTATCTGGTTACCTTCTCTGGGATCTAAACATCCACCCACGTGTTTGCCGTGCGTGGCGACCCGTGAAGGGGAGGAGAGGATCCTGGTGGTTGAGGGATCCAACCCTAACACACCACTTTGGCCTCGAATTCCTGTAGACGGGCGGCCTTTGGGTGGCCCCCCTTGGGTCAATCGGCTGGTCCACTTGGGCTAGAGTCAACCAAATACCAGTGTTGGAAGTTCTCAACGGGTGTTGTGGACATTGTGCCTGATGCTGGTGTTTGGGTATAGTGCTCACGAAACCCTGGCGTTGCTGCATTGTACTTGCGTGACTTTGTAGTGCGTCCCCTAGTAGGGCTCCATGGTGGGTGGGGTCAGTGGGTACCGAAATTTTTTCCTTTTCCTATGGATCCTCTAAAAAATTTAAATAAAATTGTAAAAAAACAGTCAATGGGAAAGCGACCACGTCTTGAATACTCAGAACAGCAATCTTCAACATCAGTAACACACGCACCTCATTTTCTTATATTACATTCTCTTTCGAAAAACCTTTAGGGCAAATGTCCCCTTTTTTTATTCAAAAGGGACTAGAGGGACTTGCTGGCTCTCCAAAATCAGTAAAGAAACTTGATCTGGTGACATATTGGTTGAAACATCCACATCCCAACACAGTGATCTCCTCTTGAATTCAAAGGCAATTGGGGATATACCTATTGAGGTTACACCCCATGCTACCTTGAATTCTTCACGAGGAGTTATTGTTGAAAGGGTTTGAAGAATGTTCCCGAGTCAGAGATTCTCGCTGGTCTCTCCACTCAAGGAGTTTCTGCAGTGAGGCATCTCCACTTGTAAAGATGGAGTTACACTGCCAACAAATACCCTCGTTTTAACATTTACTTCACCACGTGCACCTGCCACCATCAAGGCAGGTTATCTCATTTGCAGGGTTCGCCATACATACCAAACCCTCTTCGATGTTTCCAATGTCAGAGATTCGCCACTCAAAGACATCCTGTCGTGGTTCCCTGACATGTGCTCGTTGTGGAGGGAAGGACCACGATGCCTATGACTGTGACATGAACCCACATTGCGTAAACTGCAATGGTTCTCACCCCTCTTACTTTCATTCTTGCCCAAAATGGTTGGAGGAAAAAGAGGTGCGGCGTTTGAAAACGACACATAACATTAGTTATCCTGAGGCTCGGAAATTGCTATCCACAACTCCATCTCGGACATATGCTGCTGCACTTCATTCCACACCTACAGTGGGAGTGCAGACAGATCTCTCTGTGCCTCCAAGAGAATCGTTTTCAAAACAAATGAAAAGCCTTTTGACCTCCGTGGTTAAAAAGTTGATGAATCGACTTCCACACCCATCTCTGTTCCTCCCATACCTTCCAACAAACCTCAAGATCCACGTCCTTCAGTTTCAAATACAGGCGTTTCTTCTGATACATCTTTTTCTCCCACCACAAGAGACAAAACAATTATTCGTTCGCGTCCTCAGTCACTGGATTCCCCTTCCAATAACAAAAACCAGCCCACCCGATTCCATTTTAGGAATAAGTTTGTTTGTTTTTTTACATATTGGAAGCTTATAATACAAAATGATATTGACTGAATGTCTTTTTACTTTTTTCTTATCCTGCTTTGTTAGTTTAATTGAGGGTTTTAATTATTATTACATGGAGACAACTTGTGTGGTGAAGAACAGTACTCTGGACTCTCTTTGCATTCATTAATTTAAAAGCAAAAAAATCTCTTTAAACTGTTATTTAACTGCACCTATTTTAAAGAACTAACATTTTTACAGGATATTTGCTGAACATGTGGAAGCCAGGTTAAAAAACCTTGGTATGGAAGTTGGTGTTATTTTCTTGAGTGATGAATCTAAACTGGCTCAAACAGTAAAGGATATAGAAAAACAAGGGCCCATTTTTGTAATAGTAATTACTCCAAAACATGAACTCAACAACACTCTTACTGTTAATGTTCTTGTTGGATCTCCTGAAGGTAAGTGTATTTAGTTGCATATGCTTTAGTGTGAGTTCACTGATGGTATTGTATCAGTGACTAGCCATGTAAATTTATTACTATTCATTTGACAAGCAGTGTGCTTATAAATTCAACTTTCATATCACCACTAGCTAATAACTAGTATTTTAAGGAATTGACTCTTTTTATGGTACTTTATTAAAGCTTGAAATTTAACTTAGAACTAACAGTACTTGTACATATCTAAAGTTGAATGTGTGATATTCCTTACATGTAATGCCAGTGTTTATAATGTAAACTTTGATATTGCCTTTTTCTTACATATTCATAAATTTGCATTTGTGAGAGAAGGTTACTTCTCTTATTAGAAAGGAAGAAGTTTGTGACTGGGCAAACTTATGATTGTACTATAGCATTATGTACCAGATTTCTTTCAATTATTGTAGATTTTTAGAATGAGTACAGAAGCTTATGCAGACAAGTATATTGTAACCACATCTGCTACAAGTATTATATAACACTTGTAGACAAGTAAGTTTAATTTTAAGTTTTAGTTAGTTAATATATTGAAGTATTGTGCATATAGCTCCCAAGAATGTGAAAATACTTAAACATAGTAAAATATCTTTGCTATTCTGGTTTTATTATTAACCAATATAAAAAAGTATACAATTAAACAATAACTAAAATGCTGGATTTCTTAGTCATAATTCATACTATTAAATATAACTACAGAATTAACACATGACCATAAACTACAATGACATTTAAAAATTAATTATAAAAGTCATTTGGTCAACATTGTATTTGTGTATGAAGTTAATGCTTGTAATTTTCCTCAAAATATCATTAATGGCTGACATTTCATTAATCAGAAAATTATAAACAAATAAGAACTCTTTTGGGGACAAACTGAAAGATATAAAGTAATGAAAATCAGCTAACCTATCATGGTGTTCATTTTCTTAACCAAAGATTGTATGAAGGAAACCAAAATAAAGAGGACATTGTGGTAATAGAAAAAAAAATAGAATATTTCTAGAGTTGCCAGTATTTTTAGTTTGTGTAAGTTTTCCATAGTATTATTGGCTTACTTACAGAGATGTCAATTCTCTTTTAGACAAGAATAAATTATAAACTAATTTAATGCATTACTAACATTAGTTTTACCTATTGTCTACCAGTAAAGATATTTGAGTACCAACAGTATCTTTTAAATATTTATGGACATAATAACTGTATTAGCCTTTCAAAACTTTGTAAGATTGTGTAAGATTTTCAATTCCAACATTTATTAATTTGTTTTGGATTACATCTTCCATAGAAGAAATCTACAATTTTAACACCACAGACTAAGATTTGTTGTTATTGATCACTTACTGATGTGTAACACATACATGAAGGATTTGTTTTTCCAGTCTTGATGTTCTGAAAACCTGCATTTTATCCTCACAAATCTTATTTTGATGCAGCATTCATCACATAACTTTCTCTTATCTTCCCTGAGCAGATGTAACATAAGCTAAGTCAGAAAAGTCATTAAATATAAGACATAAAAGCTTTATTTGCCAGCAAAGAAACTTTCCCTGGGGACAGCCATTTTATTTGGTTGTACCCTATTTTGTCCACATTAATTTTTAATCTCCTATCTGCACGAGCAGTAAGCAGCAAAATAACATCCAAAAACAAAGTGAAGCTGCAAACTCTTAAGAAAGAATGCATGCTTACTGATGAGTTCACAGTCAAAATAATTAAAAAGGTTTAGTTACTAAAATATTGTGTATGAAATGCACTAGGCACTGGATGAAATTACAGGACTGGGCTCTAAAGAAAGGCTGCAAGATATGACATTGTATACCAACAGATGTACAAGAATCCACAAACATAATGTCAAGAAACACATCAATGGTCCTTTTCATCATGAAACTTGTGGTAAGTGCTTGTAATAGGTCTTATGATAAAAATATGGAAAATTGGTGTTTCCATCAAATGCCTATTTTTTATATTTCTTTATTACACTACCCCTGGAGGTTTAACCAACCATTATCAACATTGTAAGAAGTTCAACGTGGTCATGGACTATAATTATCCCATCCACTAGTTCTGTGTATGTTGTTCACTACATACATTTTCATGGTTTTAGATGTGCTGTGATGGATTATTGTTACAGTGTTGCTTTCATTTTCAAGGAATGAAATCCATTGAGGGAGGATTTGATGCAGTTCGTCTGTATAAACACGCATGGACACACTCATATATACATACAATGTAATAATAATGTAGATACAGTTTTCAGTACTGTCTTCACTGTGTGTGTGTGTGTGTGTGTGCATGCATATGTATATCTTTTGTAAGCAAAACTTTGTAAAAATTTGAAGATTAGGTGGACCAGTGTGGTTTTGTATATCTTGGAGTGTTTAACTAAGAGGAATGTGGTGAGTTAGTTGTTGCAGAGAGTGAACCAAGTCTAAATGCATCTTATGTTCAAGATACATCCAGCAACAACAACAAAAATGTCAACTGTCTTATCAATGTTAGGAATGAAAGCAGAAGAGAATCATATATGTATATGTTGGGAAAATTGAGATGAAATTTCTAGTTATTGTTGACTCTTGAAGACAAAATAGTGTGAAACCCTTGAAAATTTTAATGAGAAGACATAAGGAAATGATTGGGTGCAGAAAAAGTTTATTCTGAAACTTCTAGTTCAGTGTTTTTCTGAATTTTATTTAATGTTTGAGTTAAACAAAAAAAAGAGAGAGACCAGGTAAGAAATTAATGGTCTACACAAAGATTATCTATCATGGAGAACCTGCCACACTCTTTCTTACATTTCCAGGAACGATGATCATTAAAGGAACTGATAAAATCTCCATCAAGAAATCCCTGATCATATTTATAAGGAAATCTGACATGACAACTCATGTTCTGACACGACTATTGTCAATTTTGGAACTGTGGAAAGAGGTCATGGCAGTGAAGAAATCTGAATGAGAGTGGTTACTATCCTTTCATTGTTATAACCATAAACTGAACTTACGAATTGTTGCTGCTTTTGAAACCTATATTAATTTAAGAATGTTGATTTTTTACATCTTTACAGAAGGGATTAAGCTTTGGCATATTTTTCAAGAAATTGGAGAAACTGTTGGTGTTCAAGTGAAATAATTTTCAACACTGTGGCACAAGGTTCCAGATGCCCCAGAAAATGGAACTGATATTCTTTTACACATCTAACCTCCTTTACTATTGTTCTTGGAAATTATCTAAAGCCAAAGCTGCAAAATCACACAAGAAAACTAACTGTAAAACTATGTAAATAATATGCTTGTTCAACAACCTCGTGACTTTTATATCAAAGCATTGACTCATTTTTCAAGAGGATAATATTAGAGTATCTAAAGTTCCCATGAATATGCTTACTACAGTTAATGATTGGGATGAACTAAATTCCCAGTTTTTATAGTGTCCTTTGTTTGAGAGATACACATGCACTAAAAGATCCTCATTAACAGAAGCATTGAAAACTGTCATATGATGAACATAATGAGTCAGAGGAGTCTTTGTGTTAAGCGTCAGACAGTGAGGAGGATATGTAGTTACATTGAATGTTGTTTTAGAATAGACTTAGGTTTGAGAATTTTAATGAACTGTAGCTGTCTGTTGAAAGAAAAGAAGACAGCATTTCAACTTCTATACTGAGACCTTCAAGTCACTTTAGGTACTTGTGTAGGTAATTAAGGCCATGTGATAAAGCTCAGGCTGCGTGATTTAGGTGTGTGTGATAATTGGTGTTGTCTGTAGAACTGTGATGTCATCCTATTGTCTGTTGAATTTGTTAAGGATGGTAGTCTGTTGATGTTCAAACCATTATCTCTGTTGAGTTCAGGTTGGTGTAGTTTGATATAGGTATCTTCTTTGATGTTTCTTGCTTTCCAGTGATGAGCTCTGTCTAAAATTCTGTGTTGATCCCAGCTTATAATATGACCTGTCTTGTAGTTACGTTTAGCTAAATTCAAGGTATTTACTTTTCTTTGTTCTTTTAATCTTTGTTTTGTCATTCAACCAGTTTCTTAAGTCTGAATATTACTGTATGAATATGGTACATTATGGGTGAGCTCTTTCTGTTTAGTTTTGGGTGATGGTTTCACTTTAGTAAAAATGTTTTGTGAACATTTTCCTGTGTTAAGTTTTTCACTTAACTTGAGAATTTAGGGTAGAGAAATGGTGAACTTGTTTTGTACTTGGTCTTGTGAGTATTGGTATTTTGTTCTTCATGGCAGTAGGTATAAAACTGAAAAAGTATATGTTGCCTGAAAACTTCCTCTAGAAACATTAGTTCTTTTTCAGTGTATTTGTCAATAATCTTTTTGACTTTGTCAAACATGTTTGATATAATACTAAATTCAACAGCTTTGGAATTGTTGGATCTTTAGTGTGGGTTTCTGTTAACATGGGTGGGTAGTACTGAAGTGTCCATTGTGTTGGCGAATGAGCATACTCAGAAATACAAGAATCTTATTTTCTTCAAATTATATGGGGAATTTTATACTGGGTGAATTCAAATAACAGACATGCCATCAACACAGCATTTCCAAATGCTTGATTTTAAGTTTTTGTCTGTTGGGTGTTGGCTTCAAAATCTTCCATGAAAATGTCACTGGGAATAGGTGATAGAGTTGATCCAATAGGAAATCCACTAGACTGTTTTGAAATTGAAAGAATTGCAGTTAGTACAGAAGGCTAGAAGTTCTAACAAACTGTCTACATTGAGACTTGAGCAAAGATGTAGGGACCTGTCTGCTGTTAATCTCTAGTGTACCAGGATAGAAGAATGTTGATGGGAATACTGAGGAACATATTACTAACACCAAATCTGACCAATACATCTGAAGGTTGAAAGGAGAAGATTTTAAAGATTTCTATGATATTTGACCATAATTGCTTACCTTTATAAGACTACACAAGTACCATCAGTGGAATTAAAGAAAGCCTAGGTATAGAAGCCAAAATGTCACTACTTTTATTTCAACTGGCAGTCCCTTTAAGTTTTGAAACATGTTATATTTTTTTCTTGTATATATATTTACAATGTTCCTACTGGATAAAATTGCATTAATACTGCATAATGAATTTTTCTTCCCACATTGTTAAGCATTAGTTCTTGTGCGAAAAGTAGTTCTCTTGAAAGCATTTGTTGAGAGCTATTTCTTGATGTCTCAAAGCTGTCACAGTTTTTCTCCCTTTAACACAGATTTATGGATTTAGTTTCCTCTTCATTGCAGTGTGTCAATGTTATATCAGTTACACACAGCAATCATCAAGAGTGTGCTGGTTGATTTTTATAAACAGAAATTATATGTGATTTATGCATTTTGTAAATAGATTGTTTGCAATTCTTTCTTTTGTCACATGTAAACAGGCAAAGATAATGGAGTTGAGTCTGACATTGGATGACGGTATTTAATCTGATGGTCAGCCCATTCCACCGTGGCTTCTTACCATTTCTGTGTATGATTTTTCTTTGAGTTACCTGAAGAAGTCAAATACTCCATCTTGAAGTACTGGCTTCACTTTAATAAACACTTTTTGAGCTATTTTTTTTATTTTTATTTTCTGTGGTTAACATGAAACTCGGTGGTTTTGTGGACTCGGGTATGGATTGTTATAGTTCTCAAGTTGCTCATAAGATTCCCTCTAGTAATTTCTTTCTCACTGCCAAGTTGTATGCATCTTATTTATTCTGGTTATGTAGAAGGAACACAGCATACATATTTTACCATCTATATTGACTCATTTGAGTCCTTGGAATTGGTCAATGTCAGTTCCCATTCAGTTATTCTGGGTTTTTGACAGTGTCAGAATTTGAGGGAATAAACTTGCTGACACTGACTAAATTGAAGTCTTTTATATAGACTATTGGAGTGTAATTAAGGCAAAACTTTGCATCAGTTGGCAGGAAACTTGGGTTAAGAAACGACACAAACTTTTTCAGATAAAATCTTCTATTACTAATTGGCTGTCTAGTTTACAAAATAATCAGAGAGAGGAAGTTGTCTTTGCCATTCTCCATATTGGCCACAATTTTTTGGACAAAATTTTCTCTTTCAAGGGAATGATCTACCAAAGTGTGAGAAGAGTAACACTCAAATCACAGTCACCTACAGTGACATATTTCTTTCATGCTGTCACTATGACAACCAGTGACAATATTAAATGTTTCTATGTATGGTGCCCTTTTGATGTTGAACAGTGTCATAGGTAATGATGACATTGTGCAGGTTCACCATGTTTTATTTCTGTGCAAGCTAAAGCATTTTTAACATTAATTATTTTTATAACCATCTTTAAATTAAATGTTTATTATTATCATCTTTACAAAGTGAAAACAAATTCAAATATTTTATGTATAATTTTTTTATTGTTAAAATACACATATCTGGGTGTTGTTTAATACCAGTTTTTATATAGCTAGCCTTGGAGCTTTGCATCATATAAACCCTAAAACCAACTACAGTATCTTGTAATTCATAGTTAACTTATTTACTGAATAAAAAAAACAAGTTAAATATGGCAAAACAGTTGCAACTACTCTCTCTTTCTCAGTCCTGAGTATGTGTAATTAGACATTTACTGCCTAAACTGTTGTACTGCAATAATGATTCTGTGATAAAAACATACAGGGCTTACCAAGTAACTGCTAATAAAGTATTTAAGTATAAAACTGTTTTCTAAAACACATTCAACAATTTTATAGATGCCCTTACAAATAATGGCACATCAAGATGAATACAGATAGAACATTTGCATGCTCTTATGTTATTAATTTTACTGTTTCATTATCTACTTCATCATGACACAGCCATAGTCTGAAACATAAGCTTTAGAATGATGCCTGCACTTCATAAATCAAAAGACTTGTTGCTCTGGGAATCTTGGTTTCTTAAAACAAGTAGTAGGCATAGGTAATTTAGTACTTAAGTGATTGACTCTGTAAAAAAAATTTAAAAAACGCTATTACATTATTCACATTTGTTAAACTAGCTTTGTGTGAATTATCAGTTTCTGGAATTAATGAAAGACAAGTTCATCATGATTGAAAGAATTCTCATGTCATTAAATATCATTGCTTTAGTAGCAGATAGTTGACTACTGAAATAATACCCAACAATAATAATAATAATAATAACTCTGAGTGAATAAAAAAGTCCAGATTGTTAAATCTAATATTCTAATACTTGTAACACAATGAACTATGTGTTATATTCTATAATTTTTGGTGTTTTATCAAATAAATTATTCACTCTTTTGAATTTTCTTTTCAAAGCAAATAGAATAGGTATTTTATTGTTATTAAGGTATACATATGTTTTAACTGTGTTACACAGCTATACGATTTGCAGTTTTACATATCATCTACAAAAATGTTTGAAACAAATAACTTCAATAGATCTGACCTACAGCAGATGATGGTATGAGGTGTAAATATTTTTTATCATTATAAGTTTGCTACATCTAAAATAAGTACTGCAAAGCAATATCATGTGTTTTAGCATGTGGCTATTAACTTATCATTGATGGCTGCAGTCAACTTGACTAACCTTGTAACCACAATATAACCATGAAATTATACATATTGTTACTCTGAATGTATTAAGTGTATCTTTGAGAAATTTGGCAAGCTTTTAATAAATATCTCAAGTCAGTTTTACACAGAAAATAAGATATTTTTTGATAAAGTACTTTTATAAAGATTTGTTTGAACTTACAAAGCCTTTACTGATTGAGTGTAAGTGAAAGGTGGTTTTTCTCACTGAGGAAAAAATAACTTCTTTTCATTTTACAGTTTTTATATTTCATTTGCATAAAATCTAGAAACTTCTAACTGAATATCAATCAAACTTTTATCAGTAAAACTGTACTTAGCTCTTATTATCTCTGTTCTAACACTAGGTGAAGTGAAATTATCTGTATCAAATGTTTAGAAATGTGAATCAAAATTAAAAATATATTTTTATTTTAGAATTGGCTGTTTAATAATAATTTATGTAGCTTTCAAACATACATATTAAATACAAAAAATTGTTAGGAACTTAGAATATCTCCATACTATTGTAATTTATCTAGATTTCTAACTAACCTATAAAGAGATGCAAAACTTCCTCCTTTTTGGAGAAGTGTTATATGTATAAAGACATCAAGTTCTTTATGCTGAAATATCAGTTTTACCACTGAAATAAAATTGCCAGTTGTATGTTTTATGTAGTTCAGCATTTTTTATTTCTGTTGAATTTAAACATATCCATAAGCAATGTCATAAAGAATTATAGACATTTTTTAAAGAAAGAATATAGATGGCTTGTAAGTTTAGGGTGAAGAAATAGTGATATATCAGTAAATTAAGAAAAATTTAAAATTTTCTTTTGGTATGTCAGTATCCATTGTATGTGCTTTTAATTGTTTGAACAGTCTAAAGTCCTTGCATGCAATGGCCCAGCATAGCCAGGTGGTTAAGGCACTCGACTCTTAATCTGAGGGTCTCAGGTTCAAATACCTGTCACACCAAACATGCTCCCCCTTTCAGTCATAGGGGCATTATAAAGTGATGGTCAATCCAACTGTTCATTGGTAAAAGAGTAGCCCAACACATGGTGGTGGATGGTGATGACTAGTTGCCTTCCCTCTAGTCTTACCCGGCTAAATTAGGGACGACTAGCACAGATAGCCCTCAATTAGCTTTACTCTAAATTGAAAAAAAAAGAACCTTACATCCTGAGAGAAAAATCTGTAATTGAGAAGTGAAAATGTTATATGACTCAGAAGTGCATGTTGAGAATTATTTAAATATTGTTTTGAAATTAAGAAATTCAAAATTATGTAATATAGAAATGTGAATTAGAAGCTACATTTTGATACCAAGTTTAATAACATTAATTGTTAATAAAGGGGTTTAATAAGAAATTAAATCAATGTAACATTCTAAAAAGGCTGTGATGAGCCATTTAAACTTCCTGAATGCATAGGATTGAATACCTTATGTATCAGGGTTGGAATCCAGCCATACATGCCACCACTAATGTCCCACCTCTTATTATCCAAAAATGTACTTCAGTCACAGTAACCTGTTTCCATTTGTAATTCCCAGAAGCTATCATTTGTACTCTTGGAATTTTTAATAATTGTATTAAGTTCAAAAGTCTGATAAGCAGGCAGAAAAGGAAAACATTCTGAACAAACACAGCATATTAAAATTGAGGAAAACTTACTGTTTTTGAGTTTTATACTAATAAATAGGGAAATCTGGAATCAGTTGTAAATGTATTTTATAGTTAAAAGAACTTGTATAGATCTGTATCTTTTTGGTGTGTGTGTGTATGTGTATATATACACGTTTTCAGTTTACAGAGATTATCCATCTATGTTAAATGATAACATCATATGATTTTTTTAAGTTTGGTAGTACTTAATATTAGGGATCAATAAGGATTAAAAATAGTTTCTGCACTGAAAAAAAACCACCGTCAAGTTCCTAAGCAAAAATCTGACCATTCACAATATTGGTTTCAATACATTATGTGCATATTACTAATAATATACTAAAAAGGTCACTAACATTTCTGGTATAATAATTCAAATGTTTCTAAACCAGTAATTTTTTGTCTGCAACTTACCTACCTGATCATATCAGTGGGGCTAGTGCCAAGAGGAGCCAGACAATCACTACAAGGTTTCTCTAGCTTATTTAACTGATTTGTGGATATCCACTTTAATATTGTTATTATATATATATACATATAAAGATATAAAATAAATGCTAAACATATCATACATGTACTTATATCTTTTCAACCCATTTTACATGATTTTCACTGTTTTTGTTTTCTAGATATATATCTTATATGAAGTTATTGTTTTTAGATAATTTTAGAAACTTAAAAATAGTGATATTACAGCAAGAACAGCTATTGGACATTGTAAAGGTTTAGTCCTGTATATAGAGTCACAGTAGTGCCTCTTTTTTCTTTTTTAACTTGGCTGCACTTGCTACTGTGACTCTAGGTTGGTGAAAAGTACCAAATACCTTTTTTCTGAATAGTTAAGGTAATGTGCCTGCTGAATTTCACTATTCACACACAGTTTATTTTCCCTTTTCAAAAAAGGATCCATTCTTCAAAAATGATATCAATCACTGCTTGTGTAATACAAAATTCCTGTTTCAATTGTATTATCTATCTCCATATTTTACTTTTTACTGTGTGGTGATTTATTTTCGAGTGCCTTTCCTAGTTGTTTTTTGTATGCTTGTTAGTTCTAGTATTTTTAAGGAAAATTTAAAATCAACTTATAATCATCATGCAAGATTGGTAAATGCTTGGAATTTTGTCTTGGACCACAATAATTAGGTGATCCTTCCTAACAATTCCTGAAGATTTATTATTGGTTGAGTGTGTGAATTCTACATAAAGATTCCCTTTTTTTAAAGGTCTTATTTGTCATTGTTGTGCAGTGCAAAGAATATGTAAATGATGTTTAAAAAGCATGGATTTTAAGTGGCATTGTGGTGTTTGTCATTTTTTTGGTTATGGTTCTGCCATTTTCTTACATGTATTATTTCTCCAAGAATGGAAATGTGTAGATAAAATATTTTTGCTTTTCTTTAAAGACTTGTTTAACTTTTCTGTGTTCCTGAACGTTTTCACAATTTTTCAAGTAAACTTTTATTTGGAAATTGTAACATATTTACTTGCTGTTATTGCTTAGATATGTATATTGTAACAATTTTAGAGTAACAGTGGTATTAGTATGAGTGTGTTTTTTATCTTTCAGAGTAATTTGGATGAAACTGGTGGATTATTGTTTATTAAAATTCTGTGTAATTGTGTTCTTTTACTTTTCGAGGTATGGTTGAAGAAGCAGCTGATGAATTTGTCACATTTAATGGTAAGAAGGTGGTTTTAATTATAGGTTTTCTGTAAACAGAATGGTCAGGTTGTGATTCTATCTGTGTTTACATTCTGAATTGCTTTTTTTGTTGTTGTTGGAATAGTTGAGTTAGAAAAATCAGTCCAGAATACCTTATTTTTGTGACCAGTTTATGAAATTATTATTTACTCACTTTTCCACATATGTGATTTTTAAAGTATATGACCATAGATTTGTTTTTCTAATATCTTCCTTGTAAATATTACTGAAGAATGGAGAAGTATTGAGCTGAACTCTTGTCATAGTTTTGTTTTTGGAGAAGCTGTATTGTTGCTGGAAATAAATGCTGTTTATACAATGTGACAAAAGTTACATGATGAAATCAATATCTGTGGAGGTGCATAGTTTCAGGGGAAGATCTTCAGGTATTCTTTTTCTGATGATGCAGAGGATAAAGTCAACTGGTGTGCTGGGGAATCTGGTTTTGATACCAAAGTTCATTCAGTAATCGTTAGGTTCTGTTTATTGCTCTGATTTCTATAGAAAATGTCTCTAATTTTTAAAGGTTCTGTAAATTTATATTTAATTACAATTTAGTGTTTTTTCTTAAGTACATTTTCTTTATTGTGATTTTTGTTTTGTGTATTTTTAACTCTTTAAATGCAATATTTCACCCCCTGTTAAACTTGTATTTTTTTTAATGGGTTTGTGTCAGCTCTGTATGGCATTGAAGTGAGTTCTCTGTGTTTGGTAAAAACTGGATATTTGTCATCTATTAGAGTTGCATGTTTTTGTCAAATATCTTTTTTGTGAAAGTGTGTTAATTGTTGGGTTATAATGAAATTGTATTATGTTGAGTCTATTTTTGTAAATATTTTATACTAAAAACATTTTGTATTGCTGGTTTGTTTTGTGTCTACTGATAAGGAAGTATTTGTTATAAAAGTAACACAATTACATTGAAAGCTAAAGCTAACATGCCATCTCATGAGTTTATTATACGTGTGTGAAGTGAGTAGTACTGGTCAGTTGCTGCATTTCAGATATCTCAAGTGTGATTTAATAATAAAACTATTATTCTAAAATACAGTTTAGTTACACAGAAACATTTGAGAATTGGCAGGTTATTTTTCTTTGAGGTCAAAGTGATAAGAAATAATTCAAAATTCTACCTAAAGTTAACATTTTAAATTTTTGATATTGAAATTAGGAATTTGAAATGGATTTCTTTTACATTAAAATATTTTCATACTTAAATTGTCAAAAATAAAGTATTTTAGTGTTGTCAAAAATATCAAACTAAAGGTTTAGGTTTAACTTTATATGTGTATGTGTACATATTTTTCTTCCCTCAAAAATCTTGACTCACTCAATATTGTTAAAATCATTTTAAAATTTGGTTTGTATTACAAAATGTAGTATTTTGGAACAAAAGGATTTCCAATTTGATGGTAGGAATCTAAAAGCAAGTTTGAAACTCAGTTTATTTTTAATATAAATACTTCAAAAAGTAAGAAATTTCTACAACTATTTAAAGGCTGTTTGTTAAAATAATAAAAAAAACATTGAAAATTGAGTACATGTAACCTAATTCCACCTAAGGCAATTGGACTAATCACTGTTTATTTATTTTGTACTTGAGACAAGGTGATGAAATTTTTGAACAAAGCATTTCATTCAGAAATCATTGGATTTTTCATTACTTTTTAATATTATTACTGATGTGAGATGTGCAAATTGTATTTCTTACCATTCATTGGTACAGAATTACTTAAGGATTTGATTATAGTGTAAGATGGGAACAACAAATTCCATTATTGTGTAATAAATTAAGATTGGATAAATGTATAACTTTGTCAAAAAATACTTTACAGTTGGTATATCACTCACTAGTTCAGTTTATATTATGATGTGTAATAGCAGGCTGAAAAACATAAAATAGCATGTAAATATATAATACAATATACATTGATTTTTTTGTTGATTCAAATTTGAAGATTTTTTTGTTTTTGTTTTTTGTGGTCATTGGTTTTTAAACTTTATAAAAATTTGTAGCTTTGTATTGTTTTAATGTGCCTAATGTTTAGTTTAGTTTATAACATACACACATTTTCTTTATGATTCTTTTATCAGCTTAAGTGTTTTGCCCACATTCACAAGTACTTCTTATGTGGGTAGATTAATCATTTCTAGGTAATAATATAAATACGGATTTCACTTTTAATAAACTATCCTGTGTCAAAGGTGCACTGAGTTTTCAGTTGTTAGGTATAGAAGAGTATTTTGTAAAGTCAAATGAATATTTAAAAACTGAAGTATAATATAATTTGTTTGTTGATGCTGAATGGGGTTTCCTTTTTGGTGCTTTTCAACAAAGGTTTAACACGATCACTTGGGTTTCAGCATTTTGTTATTCTTTTTATTGTTTCTAAGTACTGAATACTGTACTTTTAAAGATAATTATGCCACAAGCATAATACATAATACAGATGTATACATTTTTACTTTTATTTTGTGAAGGGTTGTTGTGTGCTGTCTTTGTTATTGGTTTTCTGATAGATACAAATTGTTTAATGTGCAGTGTATGCATAAAAATGATAGAATGATTTGGTTTTTATAGAACATCACAACATGCCTGTTGATGACGCTCTGAAATTAGTAGCTCGCAGCTTTCATGAATATACCCTGTCACTGCGTTTCTCGAATCAAAAGCCTGAAAAGAAGGAGCCACAGGTATTTACACGTAGGTCTCCTTCACCCCCAGATCGAGATATTGGTTTTCTTCTGAATCTCTTGGCTGATGGAAAGCATTTAACTATGCGTGAGCTTGATAAAATTATGAAGTATGTGCAGGACCGTAAAGATAAACTTACAGAAATTGAATCAAGAAAATTAGAAAGAACTGGTGATACCAAACTCGAACCTTCCATCAAATTACATGGTAAGCTTTCATAAATATCAGATTTAGTTCTTTTAAATTTAAATTTCATGTTGGTTTATCTCATTGTTTTATACAGTGTATTTATAACAAGAAAAACATTTTTGGATAAACTCTGTTTATAGTGCTTGGAATAAATTATAAATATCAAAAGTAAATAGAACTGTAAAATATAACAGGATACTCATACATTATATGTAAGTTTGTGTGAACCATTCTGTTAAGTATGTTGGAAGTAGGTCCACTTTATATTCGTAGGCCCTCGTCAAAAATGCTTAATTTTCAATTTTGACTTTATTGAACTTCAACCCTGAAGGTTTTTAGTTGGGCTACAATAGTAGTAATAATTACTTGTAAATAGATTGATTGGTCTGATTTATTCATTAGAATAAAAATAATGAGTGTTTTTTTATGTAGATATTTAATAATTATTATCTCACACACACACACACACATGAATGTTAACTTCACACTCAATCACTCAAAATGACATATTTAAAAAGACAGATAAGCAATATCTTCTAATTTTGCAGTTTGATAAACTCTTTCTTGATGGATTGGGTTTTTATGCTATAAAACTTCAGAGTACATCATTTTGTTAATTTAATTAGTATCCTAACTGCAGTTAGTTATGTGGATAAATTAAGTAAAACTAAGAATGCTTATATATTACCCATTTATCTCCTTTATACCTATAATAGATAAGTAAAATATATAAAACTAATCAGTTTGTTAATTTTATTTGTAACCACTTGTAAATTGGTTGCTTCCCAAAGGACCAGTTAGGTGAAATAGGTGGCTACTGAGAAACTAATTGCATGGTTTTGAATTTCATAATTATATCTAAGTAAAACTCACAGTGTGTTAAAAAACTGTCAGTATTACAAACCTACCTTTTTTTATAGTAGTCATGAAACTTTTCATAATTGAAAAAAAAAATGTTTTGCATTTTTGGCATTCTAGGAGAACAGGCACAACCAATGACAATGGAACAACAGCAGAAAGAACTTCAAAAGAGAATCTTGAACATGATCAACCAAGGGACTGTAGATGCAGGCTTCTCTAGCACAGGAATACCCTCTTCATCTGCAAATCAGACTCCCTCCAACTTAAAGCTTGACAACCCTAATTTACAGAAAGCTGTGGAGAATTTCATACAAACCAGTCCTAACCTTTCCAAAACACTAATGGAAACTTCCATTCCTACAACAAACACTACCAATACATACACTCATCAGCAGTCTTCAAAACAGTCATTACAAAATCCTGTAACCCAGTCAAATGTGACTGGTAATCAATCATCTTTGATGAGGAACCAGTCTGCTTTAGTAAGTAACCCCCCATCATTGGTGGGTAATCAGTCATCTTTGATTGGTAATATGCCATCTGTAGTGGGTAACCAGTCAGCTTTGATAACTAACCAACCTCCTCTGATGGGTGGTTTGTCACCAGGGAATGCAGTAAGTCAGATTATGATGGGCCAGAGTCCAATGTCTTTTACAAGAGGAGGTCAAGGTATGATGCCTGGTGGAGTAGGTCTAATCCCACAAGTTGTTCGCCATCCATTATTGGGAACCTTGGTTGGAATGACTGGATCATTTCTGGGAAGGGGAAGAGGTACTCCTGGCAGCAGATACTGACCCAGTATGGTTACTGTTGGAGTAGATTGAAAACAAGTAGTTTGCTTAACCTCTACATTCAATAGTTAGTGATGGAAGCAGAATTTTTCTTCTCTGTAACATCTGTGTTTGATTTGTTTTGTCTATTTTAGTACAAGTGATCAAACTACATAGTGACATCACCATTTCACATTTTACTTTTCCAGAAAAATTTGTCATTTTCTAAAAGTGTCATCAGCGTATAATTAGAAAATTGAGAAATAATGCACAATACAACCAGAGTGAAAAATGTTGAACTTAATATTTTTAGGAAACAGAATTAAAGCAAATTTTGAATAATTGTTATGCAGGATATAGAGAAATGGATATAGAAAACAGAAGTGTATTATTTTGCATCATTACATTTTTTTCATGTGTTTTCTCTTGTAATCATTCTTTGTTTTTGTCTTATTTGATGTTTTCAGGTGTAATATGTAAAAGACACATGTGGTAAAAAGTTTATTTACCACAGTCAATAAATGCATGCTTCATAATAAACTAATAATTTGTGTAAAAAGTTCTTTTTTAAGATTTTGTTGTGAACTGGAGAAATTTGGATATTTTGACAGTGAATATAGAATGAAACAATCTTTACTCTCCAAAGAATTAGAATAAAAGACGATTTCAAGGTATGTTTTGTCATTGTGTCTTTATTAGGGCTAGTACAAAGTCAGACTAATATAAAAACATCTTATCTTACTATATCACTTTTTGATGTTCCACTTCTTGAAATTGTTGTAACATGCATTTAACAACATTCTGAATATTGTTGTTGTTTCATAATTGTTTTTTTATTATAGTATAGATATATTAGTAACTATTGATATACAAACATTTGATGTATATTATGTGAAATCGAGAACTAAAGACAGATTTATATTATTTTATGATTTACCACAAATTAAAAAAGAAAGAAGCAAGATAGTTAAGACAAAAATTAAAACATAAGGATACAAAGTTCATTGTGTTAAAATAATAAAATTGGAGTTACATAACTGTTACTGAAACTATGAATGTACAGTGTTAAGTACAATGTGCAGAACTACACCAGCAGAATACTTCTTTCAGAAATGTGGAACCTCAAATATAGACAACCAAAATCCTGTTACAGTTTCTGTCTACAAAAAGCATATTGAGAAATGTAACATCACAAGGGATAAGTTAAGTCTATACTTTTGTGTTAATCAGATTTTGTACCTGCCTTGATGAAGCTTCTATGGTAGAACATAGATTTAAATAGATAGTTTTTTTTCTTTCTTTGAGGCTAAAGTTAATTTTTTTAACCTTTTCTAAGATTGTTTAAAGGCTTTATATTCACTCTGAAATGAGGAACATGCAACATGGAGCTTCTTAAGCAGTATGTGTGTGTATATGTGCACATCTACATAAAGATACTGGATTTTGAGATTTCGAAAATATGTCTCAATTTTAGTCAAGAAGGCAAATTATTTAGTTATTGTTCAACTTGACTTATGTTTATATATCACACTTTTGTACACCAGTCGAAAATAATGTGTTTTTAAGATCTGTAAGCTAATGTTTTAATGGATGCAGGTTGATGTTGTAAAAATCTGGATTTTGGAGCTGAGCTAGGTTCCAGTGTTCACAAGTACACAAAATATACCTTCAGATTGATGCTGTGGGTGTGTTATGAGAGTGACAGTCATATCTTTAATGTGGATGGTAGGGCGATTCTGATTACACAGGCATACGATGATTTAATTGGCTTGAAATTTTTACAAGTACGACAGCAATTTATGTGCGCTGAATTCGAAAATTGTATCCATTTCTCTCCATCACGTACAAATTTTTGTATAAAATGTTATAATGCAATACATAAAAGAAACACCTCAATACGTAGTTTTGAAACTAAAAAAACTCAGATTTCACATAAAAAAAAACAAGTTGCACATTCGTTTGACATCAGTGTTCTTCCTATTTCTTCAGTTTGTGTGTATGTTAACAAATAATAAAAATATTCAGTGTGTTAAACGAAATATTTTTTCCAAGTAAGAATTTATATTTTTTACTTGAACTGTTTACGTGATAGAAAAAAAAATATTTTCGAGGTCTGTGTAACTGAATTATGGAAAATCGGTTATTAAAAACCAAAGCATTTATGAAGTTTAAATTCGCAAACCTGTGTTATCTATGGTCGGTAGTTCAAAGTTAGGGTTGAGGGTTAGTCGTCGCAGCTTTGACATAAATACTGTTTTTAGCAATAGATCTGTGATGTTTCATCCGTTTTTTAAAGTATTTTTTTTACATAAAACATTGTTGAATGCACTAACAATAACGTATAATAATCTGTGAGAGTATTTTCATCTGTGTGAGAATATTATTTTCAATGAAACTTTCCTATTAATTAAAATAATAATGAAATTTTAAACACACGTAGATTACTCAAAGTAAATGCTATAGATTTTACAAATAAAAGAAAAAGCAATTTCACTGGAAAAAGTTTCAATAGCTCTGAAACATTGTGCTACACTAACGAATTACATTAAAATTACATTTTGAGTAACAGTTTGTTTGTTTTTTTAATTTCGCGCAAAGATACCCAAGGGTTATCTGCGCTAGCCGTCACTAATTTAGCAGCAAAAGACTAGACTCACTAGAGGAAAAGCAGCTGGTCATCATCTCCAACTCTTGGGCTACTCTTTTTACTAACAAATAATGAAATTAACCATCGCATTATAACACCCTCACGCCTAAAAATGCGAGCATGTTTGGCGTGTAGGGGATTCGAACCCACGATTTTCAGACTGCATGTTTTATTTTATGTTCGAATAATTTAGTAGTCATCCGAAAACGATAAATATTTTTATTCAAATAACATTCATTCAGTAAATACAGCTTTAATTAAAGCATAAGAATTTTCTGCTTTATTAACCGTGGACTTGTAACGGTAAACACCGAGTTTTGATACCAGCGGCGAGCACAGCTTAACTACAAACGAGCAACTGTGAAAATCACATCAACCCAGTATCGGTATGATACTATGTACGTAACAGGAGCTACGATGTACCATAAAATACAAGCTGTCAAATACTTTTAATTTTTGTTGAAATGTAATGTTGGCTATACAATGAGGCCTTGCTTGACAAAACTTTGGTCTCAAAATGATCCTAAGGTGAGTTAACACTGTATAAGGTTTCCAACAGTTGATCACAATTATAGTATAACAATGAATTGAAACTGTTTTATTTGTTATAGACTGTGTCTCAATTCAAATAGTTTGTTTTTGAACTGAAAACGTAAGTAAAGTAGATTGTAAAAGAAACAAGAACAACAAATAAATGGATGAAAAAACCTGAGTATGACAATGATTTCCTGCAACTCCAAACACCTGGCATGGCCAGGCTATTAGGGCGCTCGACTCGTAATACGAGGGTCGCGGGTTCGAATCCCCATCACACCAAACATGCTCGCCCTTTCAGCCATGAGTTCGTTATAATGTTTCAGTCAATCCTACCATTCGTTGGTAAAAGAGTAGCCCAAAGGTTGGCAGCAGGTGGCGATGACTAGATGCTTTCCTCGTAGTTGTACACTGCAAACTTAGGGACGGCTAGCGCAAATAGCCCTCGTGTGGCTTTGAGCGATATTCAAAAACGAACATACATACAATCGTTGATGAAAGAGTTGGCGGTGGGTAGTGATGACTGGCTTTCACTGCTAAATTAGGGACGGCTAGCGCAGATAGCCATCGTGTAGCTTTAAGCGAAATTCAAAATACAAACAAACAAAACAAGCAATTTCAAACAGATTTATCCCAATCATTGCGGCTGGTACATATATGACCCATACTTATTTTTCTTTTCACTGCGGTTTGTACACATACGGATTCTTACTTTTGAATTTCCAGTGCGAGGTGTTGGATCGTAAATTGTTGAAGTAATGCCCATGGACATTCCACTATATATTACCATACAGCCAATTATTTCGTCTTCCATAATTAAATTTTCCTCAAGAAGTGGGCTAGTGAAAAGGGCACTCGGTTTGCAACCTGTAAATTTCCGTCACCATATGTGCTCATCTTTTCAGTTGTGGGTACTTTATTAGTGATGGTTAATCCCACTAATCTTTGATAAAATAGTAAGCAGGGAGGAGTATTGGCTAACTGCCTTCTTTCTACTAAGTTAGTAACAGGTAGCCTTCCTGTAGCATTGCTCGAAATTCAAACCAAACATTCAAGACCTTAGAGTCCTGTAGAAGCATATATACCCAAAACGTCAGTTAATTTACTTACAAGTACTGAAAACAACCCATAATACAAGCAGCAAAAAAATACTATTTTCGAATTTATATGAGAATATCGAAACATTCAAAATTAACAAAGATACATCAATATGCTTCTCAAAAAACATACTCTCGTCATCCGGTACATATTCAGCAACTTGTGAATTCACTCATAGCATAAAAACACGATATAATATCAAGGGTTATCACAATAAACAGGTTATCTATGACTTAATCTAATACATTACCTGGATTATGATACCATAAGTATATTTATATATAGAGAGAGTATGTGTGTCAAATACGCGTTTGATAACAATGAAAAGTGACGTTTGTCAATGAGCTGTTTGTGAATTATAACTCAACCAACTAAGTACTAGTACTAAACACTGTAAATATAACAATCACGTACATGGCCGTGAAGTGGGAGGTAGATTCGATATTTGGTCCCTGATTTCATGAGTACTTATATAGCGTTTGGTAGTGAAAATAGAAACCGTAAAGGAGGGGGGGGGGAGGTCTGGATAGCACCTGACCCTCACAGATTGCGAATACACAGCCAAACACCGATCCAAACAGATAAGGCATGTACGACAATATACTCATACCGCTGCAATGATAGCACGCGCTGCCGAAGCTAGGAAAAGTCCAGATTATTTCATGGATTTACTAGATAACATTGAATCCGATAGATTGAAGCAGTGAACAAAAATAATCAGTGATGTCGAGAAAACCCACTTGTAGAGAAATATATATGCAAAAACGGTTTCTATGTAAAATATTTTTTCAACCCAAACGAGCCGTTTTTGCATATATATATATAGTGAACAAAAAGAAAATTAAGCTTAGCGGTCATAAATATACCAACCGCAATGAATAGGTTAAAATGAAAAGGTTATACTAATTTAGAATCGTGACTGAAGTTGGTAGAATACTCCAAAAATGTTTTGTAGCATTAAGAAAAAATTGGGAAGTTTATAAAAATCATAAGACTCCGAGGCCAAATAATATTTCCTCAAGGATTTTGAAAGAGGTCAAGGATTGGATATGTGAGCCATTTGCTAATATTTGTTTCAGCCCTCGAATAGTGGGCAGATGCCAAAGAATTGGAAGTTATCTAATGTCTCTCTTCTTTACGAGAGAGATGATTTCAATAATTATCTCAAGTCTATTAATCTTACATTAGTTGTGGAAATTATTTCAGCAAGTCTGTAAAAGAAATGCTTTGCAAAGTAATTTAACAAAGTTTAGAATTTTATTGGATACTCAACATGGTTTCATTAAGGAAAACTGTGTCTTACTAATCTTTTGGCATTCTTTGAAAAGGTGTGGATGAGGTAAGGGTATAGATTTGATTTATCTGGATTTTAAGAAGCGAGACCACCACTATGGCCAGTGGATACTGACTTTTGGCAAATAACAGTAGCCTAGAAATAAGTGGAAAGACAGGTTTCTGGCTTTGTCTAGTATATATCACTCACAAAACATATATAGTCACCTCTGATCCTTAGATTGACATAATTAAAATGGACAAACAGAGAAATTATTAATCGGTTTTTGCCCTTGCAGCTGGTTAACTGATATTCCCCAGGAGGGTTATTTGATGTTAGCCAGATATATACTAGGAAAGATGGACTGCACAAACATATGTAGTAACTTGAATAAAAATACATTTAAGCAAGTGGGATCACATAGATTACTGTAAATGAAATTTGTCGTATTGGTACCATGTAACATGGTTATATATTCAATGCTTAAAATAATGTTTCCTTTCAAAAAAAGCGAATAACAATATCTCAGACGATTATCTGTTTAAGGAGAAACACAGTCTTTGTTTTGTCTTGTCATTATGGGTGATTAGCTTTGCGGCTTTATACTGAATGATCATCACAGTGATGTACAAAGTGGAAATAACCAAGACCAGTGGTATATTAGGATTTCGTTTATTTTATTAGATCCAGAAGCAAGTATTCAGCCACCAAAAAGTCTGATATCAGTGACTAAGGAGGATTGTAAAGCACTATAGATCCAGTACAATAAAATCAAATATGTGACTTGTTGATTGAGCATGCTGATATTTTTATGGGCCAGGTGACCAGTTTAACTGAATAACGGTGACTTGACATATCATAGGTGAAGATGATGAATTTTCAATCAAGCAACCACCATGCCGACTTTCTTGGAGCGCTAGTGGTATCCTCATCACTCAAAAAACAGTAGAAGTTCAAGTACGGAATCATATCACCTTCTACGAGTACCTGGTTATCCACAGTAGTAATTGTCAAGAGGAAGTAAGGCAGGTCAACATTCCATGTTCGTTTTAGAATGATGAACAAGATAACTCGTGTTAACATCTTTTTCTTTCCAAAACATCCTTTTAATGAATGTCTGGTCACGCTGAAATGTTTCACTTTAGAACTAACATATAATTCCCAGGAAATTGAGCCAGATGAATAAATAAAACTTTAGACTGCCATACTTATGAGAAACGTCTTACATTAATTTTAAAGCACGCCATTTAGCCTGTGTAACTCTTTACATTGAGGCCTGATTCTTTTACGCATGTCACAAACTTTCACAGTTACATTCACAATTTAATCAAATAATTTTATTATCGATCAATGACAATGATATTAGTATCAAAGTGTAGTTCATAATTAAATTTTTATGTCATCTAAGTTTTAATTTAAAAAAATCAGCCTTGATTCTAACGTGACACGGGAGTCGCCTTGTTGTAAAATTCCCTCTTTTAATACAAATAATTTAATTATTTATTTTTCAATTTCGCGTAAAGCTACTTGAGACCTATCTGCGCTAGCTATCCATAATTTAGCTGTGTAAGACTAAAGGGAAGGTAGCTAGTCATCACCACCCTCCGCCAACTCTTAGGTTACTCTTTTACCAACGAATAACGCCAGAGCAGTAGAACATGTAAACACATGCCATCTTTTAAGCTCATAGTTCCTGAATACAGATACTGTGCAATGAAAAAAAAACTGCTTGCAGCTGTAGTTTTTGTAAACCACTATCAGGGCCCAGAATGGTCATGTGGTTAAGGAGCTCAAGTCGTTATCTGGGGGTAGTGAGGTCGAATCCCCGTCACACCAAATATGCTTTGATACGCGGTTATATATTATAACGATTCATTAATTGTTTATTAATGTGTTAGATCACTCACCTTTTTGATACTCTTGGCTTACAAAAAGACTCGCCCTTTCAGCTGGGGGGTGTTATGATGCGAGAGTCAATCTTGCTATTCGTTAGTAAAAAGTAGCTCAAATGCTGGTTGTTAGTGGTGATGACTAGCTGCCTTCCCTTTAGTTTTACACTCCTAAATTAGTGACGACTAGAACAGACAGCCCTCGTGTAGCTTTGTGCGAAATTCAAAACAAACAAGCCATTATCACCATTGTTTTAGGTTGACCATACTTCGCTGAAATTCTCATTAACCTTAAAAATGTAGATGAATTGTCTTGCTGTAAGGTAAGATCCTGCCCATTTATAGAATCTCTCTATACACTGTGTGGAAGGTGAGATAATTTCTACCATAGTAACGTCAAGTTATACAGTAGGAGGCTCTAATAGAAGATTAATGTCACATTTAACGTTTCAGAGAGATCTGAAATGAGCAATAGATGTACCCAGATTTAGAATTAGTGCTCTTTCCCATGCAGTAAAATAAAGTTTAGCCAGTACAAACAGAGAACACACCTAATCTGTGGCATTTGTATAGTCAGTTACGAGTGCAAGAAGGCGTGCTGTACCATTTTTATTCGTGACTAAACCATGGAATCTCAGGTTGTGCTGCAGCTATTGATTCTCAGGGTGTAAAGGCAAGACATTTTTCAGTTTTTGCATGATAACAAGACTGGAAGCTGCCAAAGTGATACATTCATGTGCTAAAAATTGACAGTGGCTCTATCACCTTGGAATCGAAATGTTTATACAGATGTGAATACTATACAGTGTGTATCGTCCAGAATAAAAAAAACAACAACAATGAAACAAGTTGATGAAGTGTAAACTGTAGGAAAGACTTGATAAATTTCATCTGCAGAGGATAAACCTAGATAGGGCTGGTTCACTACCAGACTCATTCACAAAAGGGTCAGGACTTTCTCTTAGTTGATTCACTGACACAGTTCACAGTTAATGTGTTGGGTGAAGCATAAGATAACCGAAGTTAGAACACCAGAAGAAATACAGATGGATAAGAGAACTAGTTTTAGCAGCTGTGTTGGTTGTGTAAAATGGTAATTGTGGTAAGTGTAATTATTTCAACTCCTTCCAACAGTGCGATCGTTGAATAAATTAGTAATATAAGCTACAAATAATATCACAATTGAACCGATTAGGATTAGTGCTTATCGTATATTATAATGGTACACAGAGCAACTGAACACATGTCTATTACAGGTTTCGATACTCATGGTGGGCAGAGCACAGGTAGCCTATTGTGTAGCTTTGTGCTTCATAATAATAAATCAATGTTATGTTCAGGTAGTAAATCATTTTTCATATTTACGTGTCTTATGATCTTCCTTTGAGAAAGAATGTCCCAAAATGTCAATAGGAAAATGTGGAGTGGTCAAGGTCTGCATTAGTCCTGTCAAATAACACAAACAAACATAAGAGTAGAATATGATGAATATCAATTTCAGACTTATTGTGTTTTTAGCATTTATAAGTAATCTTGTCGCCTTTATGTTAAACTGCCCCCCATTGGCATAGCGGTATGTCTGCCGACTTATACCGCTATAAACCAGGTTTCGATACCCTTAGTGGGCAGAGCACAATTAGCCTTTGCGTAGCTGTGTACTTCAAAACAAACAACAACAACCATTATATTAACGGAAAATACTTTAATATTCCAATATAGCAATATGTTAAAGTCATTTTTTTGTTTTATTCGTGTTTAGGAAACGTTAGAATTTATTGAGCACACTTGTTTATTTGTTTATGATGGAAATAGTATTTTTAATCTTTTGAACAGAGGGCCTGAGATTTGATTACAAGCCAACGAAAATATATGTTACATCGAATACATGTTTTAAAACACCAATCAGAAAATTTAATATATTCGTAAGAAGCAGCACAGAGTTTGCGCATTTACACCTTCCCGCCAGTACTTTTTGTTAGGCTTAAATTAACTGTGAGGGTTGAAAGCAATAGTGATAGATATTGTGAGTACTCTCCGAAGTTAAGAGTTTAACTAATGTAACTTAAAACATCAAAAATGTCTTTAACGGTAGATAAAGATGCTTTCTATCGAAGAATGAGGAGGATATATTCTGCTTGGCGGGTAAGTGTGTTAACTGTTGACATCGGAAGATAATAAATTAGTGCTAAAACTGCAAATAGAAGAAAATAATTCATAGCAAATTAACTTAAAGCTAATAGTAGTAGCATCAATGTTAGGGAAGTATGGTTTATTACTGTTAGGCTTAACGTTAGTAATGATAATGCTACCTTTAAAAACGTGCTCAGTGTCTGTTAATAGTAATAGTGTTATGAGGTATATGTATACTTGTCATCTGTATTTACTAAAAAATGCTTTGCGCGTGAAGTGTGGAACAGTGAAGCACGTAAATGTTAGAAGTCTAGGACTTTGGACTAGCGATCCCTTTAATTGAATTTATGTTTGAGACGGGAGAAGGGTTAAATGCGTAAATTTCTCTTTATTCTTGTAACTGTTCAGAGCTAGCTAAGTGAGAGGTAAGTAGTTTTAAAACGATATGTCGTACTGAATAACATGAAAATATATAACATGTATATGGATACCAATTATCATTATGAAATCTGCAGACCAAAAATTGTTTTTAGCCATACTAAGTGCCGTAGTAGAGTTGAGTTCAACCGATATAATATTAAGCATTGCATTAATTGTCAAAACCTGGCAATGTACAGGGTGGCTCGTAAGTCCCTACCCATCCATATATCTTATGTATCCAGTGTATCTGTGTGCTGTCCCTCATTCTCGCTGCATTATATTATGAAACGCCATGTTCTGTGAGATATTTTTCTCAACGTAGCAAGGGTTATTGTTCCAACTGTCACAGTAACGGTTGCCTTCAACTCGCCATTAGTATTATTGAATATACCATAACATATGGATGGGTAAGGACTTACGGGCCACTCCGTAGAAGTAAACAGTCCTTTTATTTTAGTTTTTACTAAAGAAGTGAAAAAGAGATAATTCAAAATACAAAGTTATGTCCTGTTTGTCAGATATATTTACAACATTAGGTAGTAACATCATTTGTTTGGAGCTTTTTTATTATGCGTTTTCTGTTGGCGAGATGTTATCTCTTTCAGATTGTGTAGTATATTTGGAGGTGTTTAAGTAGGAGATGCTAGAAGACCTTTACGTATGTGTATCTTGGCATACATTTGTGTAGTGTATGTATATGATCAAGAAAAGTGCATCAGTAGGACACTTTCTATAGAGATGTGGATCCCAAGTATAGAAAATTAAAACCCATTTAAAATTTCTGTTTTATAAAAAACATAGTTTAAAGAGAGAAAGTACGTGAAGTTCTTATTTATTAATGTGTTAGATTGTTCAGAAAGAAATGTCATTTTTGAACTGCAAAATCTGGAAAAGCATAAACTAGTGTTGTAAAACATGCTTTAATCAGAGAAAGCACCATTTGCTTCAACAAGTTTTATCAACATGTAATGATGTTTTTGCCCGTGCTGTAGAAATCGGAGTTTCTGTGGTCAATGAACTCCCTGAAAGCTTCTTCTGGAGCTGTCTGGTTTTGAAAGCATTTATTCTTCAGAAAGTTGTTAAAGTGCTTGAAAATATAAAAATCTCTAGGGAAAAGACCTGGCGAATAAGGTAGATGAGGCAAAACCTTGATTTCGAATTTGATCAATTTGTGGAGTGTCATCATGGACAGGTCTCATAATGCTGATTTTGTTGATCTTCAGTAATCTCACTTATCCAATTTTTGTCTTTCCAATTGCACTCAGGTGGTTAGCAATGCTTGATTTGTTTGTACTTAGCTTTTCTGTAAGCTCGCATACTGTTGTGCAAGAGTCTGTCTCAACTGCTTTCCTTCATCTAAGAATGGCTTTCTTCCACGACCTTTGTGGTCTTCAAGACTTTCATCTTGATATCGAAACCTTTGGAACCAACGCTGAACTTTTATGTTCAGCAACAGATCCATGGCTGAATGCCTGGTTGATGTTCCATATAGTTTTGGTAGCTTTTTGTCCAAGTTTGAAGTCATAGAGGAAAACTAGATGAAAGTCCTCCTTGTCCATGCTGCCTTAGGGGTTGCAAAACTTACTCTGAGTAGAGTTGAAACAGCAGACAATTAAGACACTCATTTGAGTGCTGTTTAAAAGCTTGTTTCAATAGTTTCTTCAAAGTGACATATGTAAGATAAATATTTCAGTGCATCTAGAATTTCCAGTTGAGGGTTGTAAGCTTCATAGTGGGAGGAAAGTAGAATGAGGATATTTTTTGAGTAGTGCTGCAACACTACTTTTGGAACTCATCGTAATACTGAATTATCAAAGTAACTGATATTAATATTTGAACTAGTTGTTCATTAGACTTCATATCTATCAAATGAAAAGATAGCTTCATGATGTCATTAACAATACCATCTATGATACCTAGTGCATGTTCCAGTGGAACAAGCTCTATTAACATTACAAGTCATTCTTTCATTGACAACTCTTAATAGTAGAATTTTCCATTCAGTGATGGAATTGTTTGTTGTCCCATTGGCTATGAAACAGATGAACCTTGACTTACTAATTATATTCTTTAAGAACAACGACAATCGATTTATATGATTTGCACAGAAATTTCATGTTTGATAAAGATATAGGAATTGTTAAACAAGATCAGTAATTTTTTTTTATCTCCTTGAACTTATGCATTAGCTGCGTAATAAGGAGTTGTAGAACAGTGAGAATCCACTGTCTTCATTGCAGCACTTTGAATTTATATTTTCCTAATTGTACTATGTGAACTTTACTGGTTTTGTATGCTCTAACTGACTTGGTGTGGAATTGACCACATCTATACAAGAAAGTATTTGTGTTTGATCCAAAATGACTAGCCGCTGTTGTAAGATATTTCAGGCAAATCTCACAAGACTGGTTCTCTCTGAGACTGGCTTTCCATAAGAATCATCATGGTCAAGTGTCCTTCCATATTTGTAACTTTTTGTGGCACAGAACTGGTAGTTACTACTAGTGGTTGCATGATCATCACCAGTAGTTTGTTTATGGGGCTCTTTTTTTTCTTCTTGACTTCCTTTAGTCTTATGTTTTTTTTTGTTGAACCCAAAGTTTAAGACTGAAACATGATTTCCACTTTCCACTCAAGACTGAGCTTTAATGTTCCAAACTCCATTTGTATACTGTTTCCTAGTCTCTCCTGGAATGTGTAATTTGTGTGTCCTGATCCTGACTGGTTTAAACAATCTCCTGCTGGTGAAAGAAACTTTAAATTTTAAACAGTGCTTTCTAAGTAGTGAAGTATGAACAATCATTTTTTTTTTAAATGCAGTTCAGCGAGGGACAGAAAAATATCTGTGCTGTAGTGCAATATGGATGAAATTTTTTTTTCACTATAGCTGTGTATAAAATTACATGTCAGACTAGTTATTTTGTTCACTTGTTGACGTAATCATATATAATTTCATACAGAACTATGCACCATATTCCACTTTGACTTTTTACAAACTATTTTTGTGTACTTGCTCTCACTGTGATTACGGAATGTATGGAATTTGACATGCTGGAATGTATATATAGACATTGCATTTTTAATACAGTACTTGCTAATTTATTTACTGTATAGACAGTACATGCAATTCATTTTTTCCTGGTCAGATGGCTCCCCAGTGGCATAGAGGTATAGCTGTGGACTTAAAACTGCTATAAAGCAGGTTTCAATATCTGCAGTGGACAGAGTACAGATAACACACTGTGTATATGTGCTTCATTCTAAACAAACAATGAACAAACCAGTCAAGTGAATTTAGTCATTTACTTAATTGCTGTAATGGTGCTCACAATAAAGAATAACTGTTTAATTAACTTTAACAAAACCTGTCTCATTGAAACATGCAAACAAACTTGGCCAACAGATCTAGTATTTTTTTTTTTTGTGCCATATGCAAATAAAGGACGTTTGACTTTTATTAATTTCTGAAAAAACTTCTGAGTTTCAACCACCCTAGATCAGCACCTTATACAACATTAAAGTATGGATTTATGCAATTATAAATTGGAAACAACAAAATGTACAAAAGTTAATTTACACTTTGTTATAAGAACAGGTTAACATCAGATGTGTTTTCCACATTTCTCTTAAACATTTCATTACAGTTTGCGTGGAATCCATGCAGCCTGTAGTTATAAAAATAATTAAACTATGATTTTGATAATATATGTAAATCTTTACAAAATTTTGCAAGTTATTGGTAAACCTTACAAGGCATTGGTACACAAAGTATTAGGATTTAATGTTTTTAACTGATTAACTTTCTCACAAAGTTTTTATTTTTGAATGTTGTCAATTTGATTTTAAGATTAAAAATACTTTTATGCATCAGAAAATTGTTAAATTTTCCATGCAAAATTTCTGTTAACCTCCAGATAGTTACCAAATGTTTTTTTATAGTAAAAACTTTATCTGCTGTTTTCACCACTGTATCTCTATGGGTTTGGTTGAATTAACCAACCTCAAAACCACTATAAAAAAAAGGAAATACATATGTTATACATTTTGTTATGGTGTATATGTGTATATATATTTATTTATTTTTTATGATATTGACTTCCCAGTCATGCCTGGCTAGTATTACAATTTAATGATGTGATGCACATGCACTTGTGTTACCATATCTAATAATATAAAACTGGCTTTTACAAAGTGACTTGTCTTGACTATATTTTGGTGGACCAGTATTTTGTAAAATACAGTCACGTTTTTACTGTAATACATTATTGGTATTTACAAATACATTTTTATATTTTAGTTCTTTTCTTAAAATATAGAACAGTAAATAAAAGTGTGGACAACAATTGCTTCTAGTTACGATTTTTTTTTAGGTTTTATATATGCATTTTGAAATAAAGAAAATCATAAATTACTGTATAAGTACTACAGAATTCTACTATAATATATCACACTTAGTAACCAAGCTATATTTGGGTCTAAAAATTTTTTCAAGCTCAATAATGTTTTACTTTATCACTAAGAATATCCCATGAAAAGAAAGGGTTTATCTTGTAAATACTTTACAGAGGGGGACATTGTGAGTTTTTGATGGGTTCTTCACATGTCATAGAAGTAGGAGTGTATTAGCATTTCCAAAATGGAAAGAGGATGGTGGTGCTACTGTGTTCAGTTCACTAAATGTCATGATATTTTACAAATATAAAAGTTAGGATGTTCTTATTTTATGTTCTAGTTTGTCAGTATTGATAATTTGAGTTTTTAATTTCTAAGAAACTATATATTTTGTATTTAGAAATCACAAACATCTAACTTGAACCAATGTTGCTTTCAACATACCAGAATTATTATGTTTTTTACATTTTCTTTTAAGTGTACAGTACTAAAATTTGAATTATAATCTAGAACTTAATATCATACTTAATGACATAAAATTACAAAATGGTAGTTCAATAAAATTTTGAATACGAGTCTGTGATCATGATGACATGGCCTTTGATCCATGACCACACAAAGACCCTATCCAATAATTTATTATTTCTAAGTTAATGTAGGCCTGGTGGTTAAGGCACTCAACTTGTAATCTGAGGGTCACAGGTTCGAATCCCTGTCACACTAAACATGTTTGCCCTTTTAGTCATGGGGCATTTGTTGGTAAAAAATAGTAGTCCAAGAGTTAGTGGTGGGTGGTGATGACAAGCTGTCTACCTTCTAGTCTTACAGTACTAAATTAGGGAGGGCTTGTGCAGGTAGCCCTCATGTAGTTTTGTGTGAAATTCAAAATAAACCAAACCAGTTCTCAGCTAATACAACATGATTGTCAATTGAATGTTGTCATTGTAAATTTCTATACCTTGACATTTTCCAGGCACACTGTGTCTAGACTTTATAAGAGTTGTTTTCATTGAAGTTAGTGTTGTATAGGACCCTTGTAGTTTTTAAAAACTTGTTAAAGAATTGATTTATTTTGTTGAAGGCAAGTGTTTGTGATAAAGATATTTTCCTATTGCTAATATTTCAATTAATTGAAAATAATGTATGTGTTATGATTATATAAGAAACAACTTAAAAAAGAATAAAACAAATATCACATTTGTCAGTGCTGTAAAATATTTTCTTTGAATATAATTATAAATAACTATATCAATTTAATTTAAAAATTTAAGATGTTAGATTTCACTTTCATGTTAATCACCAATTAAGATAAAATCTTTGAAATTGGTTGATTATAACCTGATTTGACTATTTATGTACAGTTATGTAGTTAAGTTAATTTGACTTGCTTTTGTAAGTTGCTTTATGATTATCTGGTCAACATTAATCTCTCTTAAATACTATATAGCATAGTGGAAGTCTTGTTTCAAACAAAATATTCTGAAAATTTATTTGTATTATTCAGCTGACTTAAAGTTGAATTGTATCATACAATCATTGTAAAAATGAAACATTACAGCAACTAGTTTGTAGGAGTTAGATATTACTGTTGAGTAGCTTTTCTCAAGTTCAGAAAGTATTTACATGTAAACACAATAAAAGATAATGTGTGAAATATTTCTAATTGGTTTTCTTCATAGGTGCTCTAGACATTACTGTAGTTCCATGTAATCATATATGTATGATGATTGACTTCTTATACCTTACTTGCATTTGGTATTTAAACCATAAATGTGAATAATGAAGGTTTTTGGTATATAGTGTCTTACAACAATGTGGCACTGCAAGCTTTTTTGATCCAAATGCTTTTGTACCAGATACACCAGATGTTACCTGCTTGACAGCTCATCCATGGTTATGCAGATTTATCCAATAGCACTTTCTCATTTCAGTGAAAGTTGTCTGACTGATGTTTTTGCACTACTAACTGGAAACTACATCATATCCATTTGCTCAGCTATAGCTCACATAGGTCATACCAGTGTGTTATGTATGCTAAATACATGTACCAACACTCATCTCAAAATGTAAACATGTCTCATATAATCAATTACTTCAGTAAGTTTAAGCATTAGAACTATAAAACTGATGGGTTTTGTTTTTTATAAGAGTAAATGCACCTATATAACAATTTTTTGGATCAAAAACTCAGGCTACTGATTGTATATGCATATATATGCACACTTCCATGCTCATATTTCCAAATACAATTGCTCTCTTGAATCGGAAGAATGGAAACTTTAAATCTGTATAAAAATGAACAACTTATTCTCTCACAGTAAAAATAACTGATATGGAAAATATTTTTTTTTATTATCAGTTATTTTAAGAAATTAAAACATCTCTAGTATGATGCTGTAAAAAGTAGTAACAGGATTAGTATTTGAATATGGGATAAATGAAAGCCAGTAGAATTACACTGAGTTATTCCTCACATTAATAATATTTAATTGATCAGTGTTGAAAATCTATAATCTTGAAAGGATGAGCACTGAAAAAGTAAGGCTAAAAAGAAAAACATTCTGTGAAGGTACAACACTGAAAGTATTAATAGGAAAAGGAATGCTGTAATAAAGGGAATAACATTGACAAAAAATATTATAAAATGGAAAAACTTTAAAGGAAATACCAAAGAATGGGATTAATGTCAAAATCTGTTTGACAAATAGATGTAATTTTTGGTGAAGACTGGAAGGCATGACTTATTCTGTCTTGAGTATGTGGTCTTTATAGGACCTCCAAAAAGTTAGTTTATACATTGTACACCCATAGCATACACACACATGTCTGACCTGACTTTTCAACTTGTTTAATTAGGTATATGATCAGCATGCAAATAAAATGAAGTTTCAAATGTATCATTTTGGATGTTACAACCTGTATTATTCACATAAATAATTGTACAGAAAATTAAACTGCCATAAGTAGAACTGAGTGGTAAATGGTATTTCCTAATTGATTAATGGACAGAATCATTAATCAGTTTATGCACGATGCCTTCCATGACCTGTACAGACAAAAATTTAAAAAAGGATATGTGCTACTGTTTTAATCTTTCCAACTACTCCATTATCCTGACAGGGTAGTAATTTTCTTATTTTAGTTTTAAGTGATGATAAAATCTAATACTTTAGTATTTCCATGTTTTATTTAATGGTTTTCTTCATCTATTATTTTTAGATTAATATTTACTACTTCATTAAAATGTATGTTTTTCTAATTAGTTTTCTAAGTCATAAAGAGAGAGTAGATCCTTCCATTGGTTGTTTGAGGCAGTGTGTGAGGCAATAAATCTAATTCATTGTTGCTATGTGTGAATCTGTTCTCATCAGTACATCTTCAATTTGTCCTTAGTCTATAGTTTAGACCTTGCCACTGCATGAAGTTTTTGTAAGTTGCTTTTGTAGAAGGCTGTTAGAGTAAATTAGTTTAACCCTTTTGTACAGGATCATGGATCAAAGGCCATGCCATCTCATTTGTTCACATGCATTCAGAATTGTATTAAACTACCATTTTAGGAATTTATGCCAGTAAGTTTGATATCAAACTGTAGCTTATAATTCATACTTTATTATTATGTATAGGCTAATTTCTTTATTTGGAAGTAAGTATTAAAAGAATACACCTAAATGTCAATTTCTACAAGTTACGTGGTATATTGCAGCAGTGGTTCAAATTAGATATTTATGGTATCGGAGTATAAAGTTGATAGTTTTGTACCAATTACAAATTCAAATGACCAATATTGACAAGCTAAGAATATAAAATAGGAACCTCATATCTCTTTATTTTGCTGAGATACAGCTTATGTACTGAATGAAAAACTGCTCAACTCTTTCCATTTTTGGAAACACTCCCTTGTATACACTTAATGTATTATGATATGAAACAACCAATTGATACCTTAGTGTCCCCATAGTGGTTTTCTCAGCCATTTTAATCCATTAAAAGACTACCACATTCCTTTGAACCAAGATTTTAAACAGGTTGGTTGTGTCTTTAGTTTGCAAAAAGTTTCATGTTTTTTTAAGACCTAAATACAGTTTATTTATGAAGTTCAAATTATGGTATAATTACATGGTATCAGTATGACATTTTACAGTTTTTTGTTATTCCACTATATAAATATGAAACCTAAAATAAATATTTCTGCAATATTTTAAAATGCTTAGCAATCTATGTCCAGTTGCAACCGAGTTCAAAGGTCGTAGTTAGAAAAGATGGTTGTTTACTTTCTTTCTTGTTCAGTATTGTAAGAAAAAAAGATTTAATAACTTATTTCTAAATAGTAATAATCTATATACATTATGTATAATAATTTTAAATCTTGACTGTACACTACAAAATACTTGTAAACTAAAATACAGTCAACAAGGTCAGTTTCATATTATTGGGTGTGGTAACATGAGTGCTCATGTACAGTGTCAGTGTAAGTTACTTATTATCAACCAAGCCTGACTGGAAGGTTAATGTATATAAATATATAATGTTATTATACTTAAGCTACTTAGACTAAAATAAACATTTTTATTTTTGTGTTATGATTTTTTAGTCATTCTAGAATGAAAAACAGCATAATTTATATTTATTTCCTAAATTTTTTTAATGATGGTTAAGAGGTCATTCAAATTGACAGACTTTAAATACTTAAGGTAAAGAAAATAACAGGCAAAATGTGAAGTTTTACTGAAAACAAATATTTGAAATGTGCTTAAGAGGTTTTTTAGATATTACACATAATATTAAGTATGAAGAATAGTTTTTAATTATAACAGGAAAATCTTTTTGTGCTCAGATTTGTGACAAAACAGACAAGATATTTTTACAAACAAAACTTTATTAAAAATCTGATTTTTTGTGCACAGAAACTTTTAATCTTTACAAAAAGTCTACCACATTTTGTGAAGATGCATGTAATGCATCAAAAGTTATAGGTTAAATATATAATATGCAAATATATATATATGAACCCATGTATATTATACTGAGTTTGTTGCAAAAGTGTTATGTGCTGTTCCCTGTTACATCTAGATCACAGGTGTTTTATTTTTAAGTTTAATGACACATACCAGTTGGAATATAGAGAAACTATGCAAACCATTGCAAGTGGAAAAGACAGCTAATCACTGAATGTTTAGAGCATGACCAGATACTTTATTTGGAACTAAAATATAAAAGATAAAAAAAGTTTTGAGTGGGTTTAATGGAGTGTTACATATAACATATCTCTGTTTTAGATTTATTATATGGACAAAGTGCATGATATTTTCAGATTACAGTGACAACCTCTAGTAATTTCTCAAGTATATACTGTTAAACAATATTAATGTAGTATATGTTTGAGATCTTAACTACTACATATTGGAAAATACATATATTTTATATGACAGAATGCTGGCGAGAAAGACAATGGATTCTCCAAGATGGATGCCCTTGTGTCAGCAGTTGGAGTTGATGAAGATGTTGTTTACAGTAAATCTACAGCTCTTCAGGTATGATTAAGTCTTCATCTGTGTGTAGGTTGGTTTAGTGTATCTTTTAATGGCTATGCTCCTCTTTTCTGATTATAGAACTATCTTTTATTTCATTAAATCAGTTAATAGTTTATCTGCTGATTGATTATGATTTTTAATGTGTGCAAGCCAAATAACTTGAACTAAAAATGTGATTTTTTAATTTTATTTTTGTTTAGACTTGGCTCTTTGGTTATGAGCTGACTGATACCATAATGGTCCTCTGTGAGAGTGCAATTTATTTTTTGGCCAGTAAGAAAAAAGTGGAATTTTTAAAACAAATAGAATCTGGTAAAGAAAACGAAAGTGATGTACCACCCATCACTTTGTTGACACGAGACAAGGTAATATTTACTCTCTTAATAGAAAAGAAAAATCTAAACACATAAAGGAAAGAAGGAAATGTTTTTAATACTTTGACTTTATCACTTGTAAGATGTAGATTTGATGTCCTGAGTAACTTCATTTACTTAAGTGAGAAACTGGGAAATTTGGTGACAATATACCTCATTATTTTATCACATCTGTCACACTAAAATAAAGATAGTGTATTAAGAGTAACTGTAGTTTTGTGAATACTGTGTATTTGAACACATTCTGTAGACAAAAAACTAAGTAAACAAATGTAACACCATTTTGTTATGGTATGCAATTTGTTACACATGTTAACAGGTGAGAGAGTACAGTATACAAACATATCTTTTCAGTAAACATATTGGAGAAAATGCAAATTTATTAATCCTATTTACATGGGGGAATCAAAGGATACGTGAGACATATTTTTACAAAGTTCCATTTGACATGGTGTTATGTATGTAACAGAATTATAAGCTATTTATTTTGCCTTATATTGCTGATGTAGTGACAGTTTACAGTAGAGTAAAATAAGTACCAGATACAATACACGTTGGTTCTGGAAAGAACTGTTACTATGCATTCGAGATGTACTAGATATAAGGGATATACAGTATGCAAATTGTACAATGGACAAAACACACAGGAACCTCACCTTGTAACAGTGTGAGTCAGACTGAAATCATAAGTTCTCAGTCACATGCTTAGTACCAAATACTTGTACATTTTATTAAGAACTTACCACATTTTGTGTATATGCAATAGTAAATTTTGAATTATAGTAAACATTTTCCCGTATGGTGTCTGATCACTGGACTGACTGTCATGTACCTCCAGTTAAAAGGCTTGAGGATGGTGATAAAATGAAAATATATTGTATTTTAATACTTTGCTTATCAGGCTGACAAGTAATTAATTACAACATGTTAATAAAAATGGTGCATTAACACATTTTTAACTGTACTTAGACATGTGCAATATGGCACTTCATCTTATATCTCTTAACATAATTGGAGAAAGATAAGGTGTTAACACATTGTTTTTGTATAAATGACAAGACAGTTTATGAATTTGAAAGGTGTTAACAAATCTTATATTAAGTTGATGAGATACATGGTTAATGCATTAGTATGTACCTTTTTATATTGATGAAGGACATAATTTTTGATCTGTCTAGTACTAGTTTGACAAGAAGTATTATATACTAACATATGACCAGTGTGGTAAGGCTCATAAGAAAAAGTATTAACTCATTACATCTGTATTTACCTTTTGATTCATCTATTAACTGGACCATATAATGTGTGAATGTATTCATTTAGTATTAATATCTGAAGAAAAATGCCAGTTTATCCTTCACCATAACGATATATACATGAAATAAATGCATTAATACATTCTTCATCATGATGAAACAAGATAATTTGTCTGTGAACAGATTTGCAGGATGTTTTGTGAACTTGTTCTTTGAATTATTCTTTATTATAATGATAAAGATAAGATAAAATGTCTTGTACCTTTTACCTGTTTGAGGATAAGCAATAAAATGTTAGTATACTACTTAAAATATATATGTTTGCAGATTTCCATGAAATTAGGTAGGCAAAGTAAAACTGTAAAAGAAACCTTTTACTGGACATATCTATATGTTGAAATTATAAGAAAATTTTTTTAAGTAATAAGAGAGGGTATGCTCAGTGTGTATTTGTGTATTAGTAGTGCTTAGTGGCAGTGAAGTTAAATTGCAGCACCTATCTGAATATTGCTAAAATACATACATACATACATACTGTATGAAGAGGCTGTTCTTTTGTTTTATGCAGGCAGACAAAGACAAAGCTAATTTTGATAAACTCATTGATGCTGTCAAGAAGAGTGGAAAGGTATGATTTGTAGTATGGAATAAAATTATTATTATTATTATTATCATAAGATTATTTTATAATTGTCAAATATTATAGTATGAAATTTATAATTTGAAAATGGTTTAATGAATCATCCAATTGTTTCAAAATTAGTAGAATGTTTTCTTTTATTCTTGGTAAACTGCTTTGCTATTAAATGTCACTCATGTTTTTACTGTAACTTTCATTTCTAGCAATTTTTATGCAGCTACCAAATTTTGTAGGTATATAAATATGGTTATTTTGTAAAAATCAAATTATCAGGTATTAGTTAGTAGCCAGAATATAACCTATTTTACCATCCAGGTTAAAGGAGATCTATGAAGTATTTTTGTGAATACAAATATATTTATGATTCATAAGGTATAAAAAATATATTAAATGTTATGATAAAATACCTTGAATTTGTGAAGGTAACATTGAAAATTAACCTGGCATTGTGTATGTGTGTCTACAAAGTGTTTTGCAAAAGTTGTTTCATTTATAACATAGGTTCTTGATCTGTTATTTTACTCTGAAATAAACAGTGATGGAGTTGGTTTTAATTATTTTTGTAAATATTTTCTTTAGTAACAAATATGTAATACTAACTTTACTAAGTGTATAGAAACTTTGCCTCACTCTGTGTGTGTGTATTTATTACATACATACACTTTGAAGCCTAAAATGTCCATAAAACCTTTCTGGATCAAAATTTTATTTTCTGTTGATTTATGTAAGTTTCTGAATAACTGGGAATATCTTAGGTGTATTGCAATTTTTGACAAAAACCTTATTTCTAAGTCTCTTGGATCTATTTTGGGTTTTACTTAAATCTGTTGAGAAGGTACAAGGTGCTTTAATGTTTTTTGTTGTTAAGATAGTGGCCAGAACTTAAATAAGTTTGTCTCGGTTCTATGGCTTCCTGTTTCCATCTCGTATGTAGGTGTGGCCATTGAGAGTAGGTATGCCATTGGTCCATACACAGCTCACAGTAACTAGTTGGCATTAGCAGCAGTTTTCCATCTTGGCCACATGGCTGCACAGTAACCAATCAGTTGCTGCACACTTCATTATTCCAAACATACACATTTTCAGTAATGGTGAGGAGTCTCAACATGTTTACAGCCTTAATGGGTCAGGAAGAGGACAGGCCTGAAGCTCAAATAACCAGTTGGTAGAATGGCAAAGTGATCTACTGATCCAACAGGGTCAGTGGTTTAAACATACCCCTATTAAGAAAAAACAACAAAAAAACTAATAGCACACATCTGCACATTGTCTTGATACTGATGTACATGAAAAAATTTATTCTGCACATGTATTGGAAAAAATGAGAGAAAACATTGATTAGTAGTACACATTTTTTCCAGTTTGGTCATCTTCCTTATGTACACATCACTTATGATGTGGCTATATTCTTAATTGTAAGTAACATTTCAGAACTGTTGTTAAGATGACACAGCCTTATATTTTGTCGGTGGTAGGTTTGAAAACTTGCGAAGAATTTCAACATGTGGAAAGAAGTGTTGAAAAAGCATCAGTGCCATCTTAACAAGAGCTGAAACAAATAGTAGATTTTACTACTTGAATATTTAACAGTAAAGATGATAAAAAATCATGCATCTCTTTGCACATTTCATTTATTAAGACACTAACCTCATAATGGATAAACAGACATGAAGACATCTGTTCATAGTTTGTATTCACGGGTTGTATTGTTGAAATATGTTGTGCCAACAAGCATGTGATGTCCAGGTTGTTTGCAGTATGAGTAAAGTCCTTTAAAACATATTGAAAAGAAACCTAACTGCATATTTGAATATCAAATTTTGGTTGACATATTTTTTGTTATAAAGTAATCTTGTTCAAATATTCATTTAAGCTCTGATTTTAACAAATTTTTAAAATGCACACATGAAATGTATGTTTATATTTGGAAGATGGATTTCTTATTATGGGTAAGCATTCTACATGATATTAAAAGACCATCTTTTCTAGACCTTTTCTTTCTCTCTCTCTCTCACACACACACACACACACACACACACACACACGGATAAGTTGTGAAAACAGAAACCGTGTTTTAAGGTTGTATAAATTACTTCTGTTGATTTGTAGAAGTTTTCTGTATTGGTATGGCTGATTTGATGTTTATTTCTTTATGCTAAAGAATAATAAAATTTTGCCATTTTTCTTGTTATTACTGTTGATGGCAGAGCACAGGTTTACTTCCTATGGATTTTAATGAGTAATATTTATTGGATTTCATCATAGGTATTAGGTTGATGGATCAATATTATTTACACTTTTGGATTTTAATGAGTAATATTTATTGGATTTCATCATAGGTATTAGGTTGATGGATCAATATTATTTACAGCCAGTGTTTGTGACAGGGTTTTTGTTTCCTTTTAATTTTTAGCTGTACTGTGTTCTCATATAAGGAAATCAATCACTCAAATATAAGTCATTGGGCAGTTTAAATGTTTTTATTGTTGGAGATGGGTTTTGAAATTGTCATGGTTTTTTTAAATTCATGTTTGGATTGTGGGATCATCATAGAGGATATTAAGAACTCTGACTTCAGAACTCTGAACAAGGGGCTTACAGTTTGAAAAGAAAACTCTTAAAGACAGTTCCTTCATTCATGTTATAAACTATTTCAGGGTTCTGTGACAGGAGAATTTACAAAAGACAAATTTCCTGGAGAATTCCTAGAATCCTGGAGAGCTGCATTGGCAGTAGCCAAGTTTGACTCTGTGAGTAAAATGTTCAGTTATTTATGATAAAGTGTTATTGAAGTAAGATAACATATTTACAACAAATTTGGAAAGGAAAAACTTAATAGTTATTATGTTTTTGTCATTGCATTGATTAAAAGCAAATTACCTTGTTTGTGTATCCAGAAGTGGTTGGTGAATAGGAAACTCTTAAAGGAACACAAAATGTTTATTTTGTTTTTAGTTAGAGAAACTAAACGTTGAAAACACTTTTCTTTGATTTCATGTCAAGTAATTATTTTATATTGTACCAGCTTAAGATTTATTTAACTTAAAAAAAATTATATTATATATTAGGAGATTTAGTGCATTATTTCTGTCATGAAATTCAGGTTATGCTTATAAAATGTAATCACATTCTTTTTTAACTTTGAGTTACATTTTTGTAGGAAAGAAATAGCTTCAGTAATTTTTTATTGTGTATTACAAGAGTGTAGAGATTTTTTATCAAAGAAGTTTAGTATACTAACGTATTAAGAAGATATTCTAGTATAAAGTTTCTGAAAGAAAAATTGCAGTTTTTTAATGTACATCTTAAATGCTTGTTAAGCAAAAACTAGAATATCAATACACTGGGTACAATTCCAAATTGTAAAATGGTTATTTGTGAGCTGTAACATATTACAGACCATTTGTTTGAATATATCTGAAAATGTTTAATTGCTCTTTTCTTGTTATCAAAAAAGGAAGAAATTAGAAAAACAAAAGTGCTAAACTAAAATCAGATAAATTATCAAGCAAGTTCTATATTCATACTTCATTAGAATGTATAATAGGCTGATTAGCTCATTTGGTGTTTTATATAATTGTACATTGTTTATGTGCTCATTAAAAAATGAACTAAATTTTTTTAACAGATTGATGTTAGCTCAGCTATTGCCTACATTATGGCTCCCAAGGAAGAGTCTGAGTTAGCCACCATCAAGAAAGCCTGCCAAGTAACAGTTGATGTCTATACCAAATACTTAAGGGACCAACTGATGGAGATTATAGATGCAGACAAGGTACTGAGTACAATTTAATGTAACAATATTCATCTAAAGGTAAATATTGGTAAATATTTAAAGGCGAATAATTGATGAGTTGTGTATTGATTTGTGACTGACACTTGGCTCTCTTTAATTAAATAGAATTACGTTTTTATGATTGGTACAGATATGTTTTTTTGAATGCTGTTTTAAGTTTCTCTACTGTTACTATTATTTTCAATGCTACCAGTGGAACAAAACATTAGACTTTTACAACCATGCAGAACTTCCTTTAAAACATAATGGAAGGAAACTAGCAATTCTAAATCTTAAATTTTGTATATGTATATTCTGTTGTTGCATTGGTTATACAAGTATCTTGCCTAGTAAATATATTCACTAGACAGTACCCTTTTACATAATTTGAGCACTTTATGATCCCAAATGTTTTTTCCTATAACTAAAGAATAAAGCATTATGGTGTGTATAAAATACATGTTGATATTTACTTAACTTGTGTAAATCTTAAATTGTTATTTCCTTTCTCAGACATTAATGGTCTGTAATTCTGCTTGAATTGATGCTGAGAAATGAACTTAGTGGGAGTCTTCTGTTGGAAGTATACTTAAATCACCATTCACTTCCTGTATTGCAGTGAATTAACTACATAACTGTTTACTAGCATCTAATGTAAGAGGTGATGTGTATTTTCAAATTTGTTTAGTACATATTGGTATACAGTTATGCAGTTTCTAAATGAAGGTTCTAGTGATGGTTTGCAATTCATTTTGAAAGTTTTAACAAATTACATTTCATTTGGAGATAACGTTTTTTAGATAATATTCTTCAGTACATTTCCTGTTGGAATGTTCTATTTCTGCTGGAAACAGGTAGTTGTACCCTGAACATCTGCTTTTGTTCGTAACCAGTCATTTTGAATACAAGATTTGATTGTTTTATTTGCCATTTTCTGTGTATTGTTTCTATTAATCCTGTTCTGGGCAATGTGTGTGTTTTTAGTTTTGGGTCTGCATCAGATGGAGGGTAATCAGTAAAGTTGTAATTTAAGCTGTAATAGTTGCAATGGTTCACTTAGAACATGTAAAGGTAGGAACAGATATGTATTTGATGGAATTTTTACTCCACAGTAAAATAAAATATAGAACAGTCCTTTATTTTAAACTTTACAATTGGTAAATAAAACTGTGTGAGTGTGTGAAATTACAAATGAGTTATGTGGGTTAAATACCTAGTGTCTCAAAAATTATAATGTTTTATTTGGTAAAACAAATGGGAAGAAAACCAAATGGATGAAATAAATTGGCTTGATTTTGTTTTTCATTTTTCTGTGATTTAAAGTAATATTTGTACAACACACTAACCAGATTTTATTATGTGATTGCTATAGTAAAATTATAAAGCAAATTTTTATTTTTAACAAAATTTTTGGTATATTCCATTAATTTGACTAATAAATTTATCTCCAATTAGTCTTGTGTTATATGCAACTGCAAGTTTTTTCTTTTTTTCAGAAAGTTAAACATTCCAAGTTAGCTGAGGGAGTAGAGCAATCTATAAGTGACAAAAAATATGTTACAGGAGTGGACTTAACTCAAGTGGACTTGTGTTACCCTGCTATTATCCAATCAGGTGGCAACTACAATCTTAAGTTTAGTGTTGTCAGGTAAGATAATGTATTAAAACTGATTTATTAACTTTCAGTCACAGGGTCGGTCTATGTGACTGACCACATGACCTGTTTGTACTCTTTTAAACTCTTTAGATTTAATACTTCTAACTTTCAATATGGTGTGTATATCTTTACAAAATTTGGCAGCATTTAACTTAATATTATAAATCTTTAATGTTCAGAAATCATACAGTGAAGTATTTATAATAAAATAAAGATTTGTCCATGAATATTTGTTTTGAATAGTCTGTAATTTTCATGTTCAAAATAAAAATACTTTTCCTTATCTCAAAAATCTCAAACTTCCTTTTTGTAATCTGTAAGATTTCGTAAATACATTTCAAACTTTTTTGTTTTTTATAGTAAAACTTGATAATTTATATGTTCTTTTCTCTAACCTGACTCAAAATGGGATTGGTCAGTCTGACCAACCTCATAACCATAAAAGAAACAAACTAAAATGTACATTACCCTTTTTTTTTCTATAATGTTTTCATATTGTAATATGAAACCACATTCATTTGTCCTAATTAGCTCAGAGTTCGTAATAGCATACATATTCATAATTAAATTTTATTGTTTTATGCCTATTGATCCATGATTAACTAATGTTTATGTGCTTATAAGTTGTGAATCATTGGGAACTGCAGCTCGCTTTGTGCTAGTAAATTACATTACCCGCGAGCTAATAAAAGCTAGTTCAAGCAGCTCACATGTGTGACTCATGAAATATTTTATTTTATTATTATTTATTTTTACTTAATCTAGTTTTAACTAACCTAAAAATACCCTTATTTTAACAGTGTAGTTGTTTTTATAACTATACATAAATAATAAACATGAAAAACAAGAAATACAATTGTCAAAGGAAATTAACCCTAATTTTTAATACTACTCATAGTATTGCAATTAATAATTTCCATTTAATTAAATAATGCTCCAAACATCGTAAACTTACAACATGCAAAAAGTAGCCATTTCTTTACCACTAAACATTTTTCTGGCTTTTTAAACTCTGCAACAACAATCTTTACAAATTCATCCAGGCTAGTTGTTAACTTTCTCACAGGAATGATGTTTGTACTCTCAATGAAAAGGATATTTAATTGTTCAGAACATAATGTTGTACAATATGCCATTTGATGAACGAAAACCTTGTGAAACTGTTGGTTATAGGTAATATATATTTGAACGTAACAGTGTACTACTGAAGAATTATGAAAGAGACGATATGACAGGTGGGTGTGACAAGAGGGGTCTGATTTTCTATTTGATATGACAACAGTGGGTCTGATTTTCTACTGAAGAATTGACAGGTGGGTGTGACAAGATGGGTCTGATTTTCTATTTGATATGACAGGTGGGTGTGACAAGAGGGGTCTGATTTTCTATTTGATATGACAGGTGGGTGTGACAAGAGGGGTCTGATTTTCTATTTGATATGACAGGTGGGTGTGACAAGATGGGTCTGATTTTCTATTTGATATGACAGGTGGGTGTGACAAGATGGGTCTGATTTTCTATTTGATATGACAGGTGGGTGTGACAAGAGGGGTCTGATTTTCTATTTGATATGACAGGTGGGTGTGACAAGAGGGGTCTGATTTTCTATTTGATATGACAGGTGGGTGTGACAAGAGGGGTCTGATTTTCTATTTGATATGACAGGTGGGTGTGACAAGAGGGGTCTGATTTTCTATTTGATATGACAGGTGGGTGTGACAAGAGGGGTCTGATTTTCTATTTGATATGACAGGTGGGTGTGACAAGAGGGTCTGATTTTCTATTTGATAGGTGGGTGTGACAGGGGTCTGGTGACAGGGGTGTGACAAGAGGGGTCTGATTTTCTATTTGATATGACAGGTGGGTGTGACAAGAGGGGTCTGATTTTCTATTTGATATGACAGGTGGGTGTGACAAGAGGGGTCTGATTTTCTATTTGATAGCTCTGTAACCAGAGTTGAAGATTGTAATAAATATGACCAATGACAATTTTATAATTTGTTTAATTTCCTACTTTTTGAGTGGTTGTGGATAATATAGGGATGATGACATGCTAAGAAATTCAGGATTTTTTAAAAATATTGCCTTATAGAAAATAAAAACTTAAAACTTGTGTACCATTAAAATATGAATTATTAGCTAAGATTTTGTTGTTCTAATTGGTATAACACAAAAAAAAAGTATTTTAATAAAATTTTGAATGTAAGACATGTAAACTTTGTTATGTGCAGTAAAATATACCCAGGTGGATAGGGTTAACTTGTTATTGTATAATTGGGTGTTATAATTACAGCCATTAATTTGATATTTTCTGGTGAAGTGACTGTGTGTGACTGAACATAGACTTGGGAATATAAAGGTTTCTGCTAAATCCACTCATGTTTTACTTTTTCAGCTTTGTATGTATTGTTTCATATAATTATTGGGTTTATAGTAGTAGAAATATTGATAAACAAAATTAAAATCTGATTTTTGTAACTTTGAAAATTTTTTTTATGATATAGTGATAAGAATACTCTCCACTTTGGAGCCATTACCTGTGCTCTTGGTGCACGTTACAAGTCATACTGTTCTAACATAGTGAGAACCTTACTGGTCAACCCTACCCAAGAACAACAGGATATGTACAACTTTGCAGTAACTGTTGAAGAAGAGATTCTTAATAAGCTTCAGCATGGAGTTCCTCTGTGTGATGTTTACAATCATGCGAGGGATTATGTTGAAAAGAAACAGAAGAATCTTGTAGATAAGATGACTAAAAACTTTGGGTGTGTATTTTATTTTAGATATGCTAATATCACAGGTTTAAATCTAAATATACTAAAATGTCACTACAATTATTTAGTTCAACACACCACTGTTGTAATAAATTATATTGTTTTGTTTCAGTAGTTTTAGTTTTTGAATGTATTTTTAACTCATTCACTGTTTCTGGGACACATTTTTCAGTGTTCTCACTGCCTCATGCTGTGACTGGGACAAATGTTTCTCGTTGTTGATGCAAATGAGTCCAGGTTCATCATTTTGACTGTTATCACTAGATGAAGAACTGAAATCATCTTGTCATTGCCTCTTCATCATTACCCATTTGAACACTGTTTGACTCGCTTTTTTCTAAGCTATCTGAATCAAATGCATCAAACATGTTCGCATAGTAATTAGGGTTACCATCTGGTGTTCTAGCAGTGCAGACATGGTTGATACTCTGTTGTTGTACCTTCTGCCATGGCATCTTGTTGAATGCTGAAGCACTGAGTGAAAAATGTTGAGGGAAACCATAAATCAGTATTAGATGGGATACCAGTAGATACTTTCTAACTCCTTTTTATTTCCATGTGTAACATGTTTCAGTTTTGAATGGCAATGGGAAACATTTATTCCAGTGTAGTGAAAGGGTTAAGAATTATTGAATTTTATAACACTAATTATACTTGTATGTCTTTCGAATTAAATGTTTAGTTTTGCACATGCCGTAGGTTTGGTTGAAGACTGAAACATTTTGTGTGGTTCTTTCTTCATGTTGTGCACATTATGGATAATGTAATTTTATATATGTTTCCTCATACTTTACTTCAGGTATGTTTGTAAAATTGTATTTATTTTAGTGTTTATTTTACCAGGTTTGGTATGGGTATTGAATTCAGGGAAAGTTCTTTAGTGATTACATCAAAGACCACTGCAGTTGCAAGAAAAGGTTGGTCATTCTTTGTATGTTAAGATTAATTTGCGTTTTTATCATATACAGAACTTAAGCTGTTGTATTAAAGTATTGGCTTTGTAGATTATCTGGACAGATGGCTTGTGACATATGCATGTCCAGCTATGCTGTTCTTACAGAGTAATCGACTGGTGGATCAGCTGTAAGTTTACGCACTTAAAATGCTAAAACGTGGAGTGCATAATGGACAGGGTGCAGGTAGTCAATTATGTAGCTCTTTACTAAGAAAACGACAACTTATGATGAAAATGCAAAAATACATGTAAAAGTAGTATTTGTTCAGTGCTTTAAAAATATGAATTCATATACTAACGTTTGGCAGTAGTATTTAGTGCATTTGTGTAGATAGTTAAAACCCTATTAACTGTAGTTATTGGCCCAATTGGATTACCATAATACCCTCAGAAATGTTAATTTGTAACATTAAGATTTACTTCAGTGTTTTGCAAAGTTGAGTTCTAAATATCTGTATTAGTTTGAATATGCTAATTATCAGTGAAGTGTATTGGATGAAGATAAGTTTTGTTTTAGAAATCTAAAAATCTAATTCAAACTGCTGTATCATACAGGAAAAGTATTGTTTTTATGAGAAGTAGACAGTTTTAGTTTTCTGTGAAGAAGTTACAGGGTATAATTAGAAGGTTTTTTTTGTTTGAAGGAATGGTGTTTAGTGTGACAATTGGGTTTTCTGGATTAGAAAATAAAGGAACTACAGATGCTCAGTTTAAAACGTACGCTGTCTTTGTGGGGGATACAGTTGTTGTGAATGAGGTATGTTTATTTTGCACATTTTTATATGGTAACATTACTGAAATGTGAATATTTTTGTTGAAAGACCAAATTAAGTATGGTGAATTTATAATTTTAGTTCCCAATATTTTAAATGGATTACATGTTAATTTTATGTATAACCAAATCTTTAGTTTATTTGAGTGAATGTTGATAATTTATTGTTTAAATGGTACTAAAAATTGATGTTTTAACAGGGCCAACCTGCAACAGTGTTAACTAACAGCAAGAAGAAACTGAAAAATATAGCTATATTTTTGAAAGTAAGTTCTTTTTGTGTAATCCATTCAATAGTTTTAGTACTATCCATATGTATGTATATATAAAAGGAACAACTTTTGTTATATATATATATATATATGGTATGTGCATGCATGCATGTATGTGTGTGTGTGTTTGTTTTGTTTTCAGCTCTGGGCACAAGACGGGTAGAACATAGAACATTTTGCCTATCCTGTTTTCTGGTACCCCAACAAATTCTGGGTTTTAGACCAGATCATGGCCCTGATCATGGGACGTTCCACCGATTGATGTGAAGTTTGTCTTCGGCTTGCTTTTTCTCTGCCGTCAGGCTCAGGACTTGTTCACTTCCTTTTTGAGGCCTTTGTCTCGCTCTCTTTTCTCACCTGTCATTTTTATACTGCCCCACCTCACTTCATTGCCTCAAACAATGCCAAACTAAAATATAGGGAAACTCCCTTGTACAGAGAAATAAACTTCCATGAGTGGGAATGAAGAGAAACTATAACGTTCCTGAACACCCCTGATGGGGAGAGAATTCCTCAGACTTCTTTCTCTCTAAACTAAACCCCTGCAAAGGTTTCATTTAGTTTTAAGCAATACTGAATTTAATAGGTATGTTCATGAGTACTTAGCCTGGCAGTGCATTATAATTAGTACTTAACTTGCAACCTTGGGATAGTGGTTAAGGGTTGAAATCTCCTTGACCAAACATGCTTGCCCTTTTAGCTATGTAGGTAGTGTAACATGAAGATCAATCCCACTATTCATTGGAAAAAGCATATTCCAAGAGTTAATGGTGGGTGTTGTTGACCACCTACCTTTCTTCTGTCTGCTAATTTTAGGATGGCTAGTGCATATAGTTTTGTGTGAAACTTAAATCATGCACATGTATACTACTCACTTTCCAACATAGACCTTTTTTTTTCACAATGACTTGTTTGATTTATACCAATTACATAAAGTATCAATCAAATTTTAATTTGTATGCCTCCATAATTGTAACTGTCATTTTGAACTTAAAATATAATTGCCATTGAATATTTCAGTACCTGACTTTATTTATTGGTCAGTTTTATATTTATATAAAAATAAACAGCACTAAATGATGTAGCTATCTTTATATCCTATCCAATATTATATACTTTCATAAATGTTGACCTTACCTAATGTTTTACATGTGCTTATTCTAAAGATGACACATTCTGCAAGTTGTTTTACAATTATTATATTTTTAGACACATATTTGTTTTTGATTTAGTTTTAATAATGACTGACAGAAAAGCTACTGCTGTTTGCAAAACTAAGCCACAATGTTTCATTTTAAATATTAGAAAACTTTTCCATTTTCAGTGATTACTCAGTACCATATACAAACATGAACTCATCTGTGCTGTCATTGATATAATAATTTAAAGTATTTGTCTTTTGATTAGTTATTTTTAAAGATTCAGTGTTGAAAACTTAAACTGTAAACTTTCTTTATAATATTTTCTTTTAACAGTATTATTAAATATTTACTGCATGTTTTATTGTACCTTCTGCAAAATTATTATCTTTTAAATCTGTGTTCTAAATTTTTGTTGCATATAAAACTTAGCAATTATTAGCAAATGTTTTTTTGAAGGTAGAACATTGTGAATTAACTTTTTGAGGTTTTAATACTGATGGTGTAATTTCAAACTCCAAATGTTTGTAATTAAAGAGGTTTTTTTTAATTATTCTTCCTGATATTTATTATAAAATTGTTATCCACCTGTTTAAAAATAATGTTACTGTAAATTAATTTATATATTGTTAAAGGTAATACAGATAAGTAGTATTCATATTTATATACAAATAATTTATATATGTTAAAAATAGTGCTGTTAGTATTACGTACATTATGTTGTTTGAAGCACGTGTGTATTTTTTGAAAATATAATTTCTATCAAACTTGAAAAGATTTTTTTTTCATTTTACAATTCACGCAGCTGACCTGAAGCTGTTACTGTTTAAACATTGTGCAAAGTTTTCATTCACAACAGCACACCATAGTAGTTATTACTTCAAAAGGAGAAACAAAATTGAAGTGTGCTTTTATATAACACTAGTGTGTAACCCAACTAGAGTTGGATTTCCTGAGAATATGACTGAGTGGAGACAGCCTAAAACCTAAAGCATCTAGATTGTAAGAAGCATGATAATCTGTGGTATCACTTCCAGGTTATTATTTTTTTATGTAGTTTTAACTGTTTGGTAATTATCCAACAAAAAAAGTGCAGATAACTCTTCCATTGCAGATTGGGTGGAATCCACTAAGCTTGTAAACATAAAAATAATTATACTATGTTATTTCATGATGTTTGTATTTCTTTACAAAATTTGGCAGGTTGTTGGTAAACGTTACAAGGCTTTCAAACATAAAATATCAGGTTTTTATATTAAGTATATATATATAAAATTAAAAGTCTTCTGGTAACTTTTTTTTTTACAGAATTGACTATCCAACATGCAAAGTATTTAGTGGTATCGAATTAAAAATTATAATTCAAACTTAGTTATTAAGCTTCAAGTTATAGTGGAATTTTATGGTATTAGCATTATAATTTGATTTTTTTGGTTATACAATGTCACGTGTGTGTGTGTGTGTGTATGTATGTATATATATATATATTTTAAATTTTAAAAGGCTCAGTTGGCTTATGTCCAGCAGCCTCTGAGATCAAATGTAACTAGAAGAGATAATTATTTACTTCTTTATTTGTTCTATATTTTGAGAAAATTAAGTTTAACTTTTTTCTAAATAATAATAATCTGTACACATTATGTATAATAATTTTAAATCTGCCTGAATATTACAAAATACTTGTCCACTAAATCACAGCCAAGACAGTATAAATGAGTAAAGACTAAAGGTCAGTTTTATGGTATTAGATATGGTAACATAAGTGCATGTTCACTGTGTCAGTGTAAATGACATTATATTAGCCATACACCACTGGAAGGCCAATATAATAAAAAATAATAAATATATAACATTATGAGGCCTAAGATGCATAAACATTTGTATTTTCATATTTTAATCTGTAGTCATTCTAGCACAAGAAAAAAGCATAAATTGTATTTGTTTATGATAGTTATGAGGTCAGTCAAATTGACAGATTCCAGAAAGGTAGTGTAGAAAAAATAACAATTGAAATATAAAGTCTTGCTTTAAAGAAATGTTTGAAGTGTATTTAGGAATTTTTAACTATTACACAAATAATATCTGAGATTCTTGAGACAAAGAATAGTTTTTAATCACAACATGGAATCACTTTGCACTCAGACTGCCTAATGAAAGATTATTTTCGTAAACAACTTGCAAAAGTATTTCATTAAAAATCTATCAAATTTTGTGAAGATACACATGCTGTGTGAAATGTTATAGTTGAAGACTTAACATATGCAAATGTGTAGATGAACTTGTGTAAATTATACTGAACCCATTGTGAAAGGGTTAAGTACTTTCAAAGGATTAGTATGTGTACCAACCATGATTACATGGTGATTACAAGGTTGTGTAAATATACAAACCCATTGCAGTAAGATTAATAGTGACTGACAGGATGTTAGATGGTGTGAAAACATATAGTAGGCTTTTCACTTCTGATTTTAAACTTTGAACATGTTATTAAAAGAAACTCCAGTTAAATGTTCAATAATGCTATGTTTCTAGGCCATTTAATTTTGTCACTCAATTTCAAATGCCACAAAATATTACAAATTTTATGAGTGCATATGGTACATGCAAGAGAAGTTCTTAAGGTTGGAATTGTTTTCTACATTTTGTGTCATTTGATAGTAATGTTTCCTAGTATGAAACATAGGTTTCTGATGCATATCAAAATTTTGTTGTATTTTGAAGAAAATATATATGACATTAACTACTGTGGCATTTTTGTTACAATTGTCAACACATTAAAAAAACTAAATGTTGTTAAAATATATTTATTGTATCAATGTAGGATGATGAGGAAGAAGAGGAGGAAGAAGAAGAGACAACCATTAATGACAATGATAAGATTTTAGGTCGATCAAGAAGAAATGCCGTTTTGGACTCAAAACTCAGGGTTTGTGAAATTTTATAAAGTCAAATATATAAAAGTGAAGTATTTATAAAGTGATACAAAAGGATGTTTGAAATTATTTAATGATACTGTTCAATTAAATTTTTTTCTGTGCAGAGTGTAGATGACCATTGTTATCTAGCAACTTTGTTTGGGCTATCAGGTTGATATTTGCTAGCTGACTGTATTAGTGTGTGGTTTCTGAACCTATCTTATCATCCAGCAGGTGGACATACTTTTCAACTCTGAGCTTCTTTTGTTTATGTGAATGAATTGTAGCCTTTCTGTTTCAATTTTTGCATATGTTACAACATGCCCATTGCAATTTTAGTGATGGGGTGCAAAGAGGCCATGAAACCTTTTAAGTATAGTGATTGTTAGTATAATTTAAAGAAATTAGCAAATAAACCTAAAGTAAAGACTTTGTGTAAGATAGCCAAGCCTAGAGCCAAGTGCATAAAATTTATCATGAAAATAAAAATATTGATCCAGTATTAAATTTAAGTTGTTTCTTAATTAAGGTATTTTCTTTTATGTTTCTAATGTTTTTAATAAAAACAAACCTCTTTAGAGAATGGAGACTAATAGAGAAATCAACATATGTTTTTCCAGTTTTGCTGTTTGTACATTTTATTTTATACTTTTGGCATGTATACTAACAACAATATTAGTTTATAGTTTTCTTGGGGAGCAACATGAAATAAAAGGTATTGTTGGAACACATTGTTATTAAAATACACTGGCTTTTCTATATATAAAAAGTTGTTGTTGTAACTGATATACTACATAGTCTACTGTGGAGTGGTAGTTCTTGCCTTGCCATTTTTGACAGGCTTTACATCTATAATAAAAGTGTGTGTGTTTGCTTGTTTGTGATTTCTCTTTATAATGTAAGGAACCACTTCTTTTCTGTGTGGTTTTTCACTAACTTGCATCATTAAAAAGATGCATACTTGCATGTACGTGGATAAGCTAGATATTACAACACAGGTGCACACTATTAGGGTCCACTTAGTATGGGTGGAAAATTTCAGGATTGTATATTTACTCTTGGAGCTGTGATGGGTCATAGACACACGTGCACACATCCTTTTATATTATTATTAATAAATATATTGAGTAATGTGTTAATGACTGTCATGGTATAAAAGACTATTTAGTGTAGATATTATTTATTAGTTTATGTTTGAGTAAATATTTTGTTTAGGTTTTCTCATAAGGAAAGTTAAAAGCGACTATTTCAAAGTAAATGCTATAACACATTTAGTTGCATAAATCAGTAAGACTCATTTGTTGTACTTGTAACTCGATGTTGAAATTTAATGATATCTAGGATATAGTGAGCAGATGATTAAATAATAAAATGATAAATGTTATGAGAGTTTGAGTTATGTACATCAGTAAGAGTGATATGCTATGTTTGTAATTCTTTAATGTTGGGGTTGTTGAATGTCACAGAAATTTATTGATGTCTAGGATGTAGGAAGTAGATAATTAAGTATTAAACGTATAAATAGTGTGAGATGAATGTAAAAACGACAAAGACAGAGTAGATGAGAAGTTACAAGAAGGAATTTGTTCAAGGAAAAGTTAAACAAAAGTTAATCATCATAGGAGTAGAAAGTATAGTGATTAATATAGGCCTAATGGCTGATACATTATAGTGAGACAATGTTAAAAGAGATAAGAAGAATAGTTTATTTCATCAAATTGAGTTTTAAAGTAATTGCACTAGCCCAGCTACAATATAGTATAAACTTGCACTGTTAAAAAGTATAAGTAAAAGCCTTTAACTGACAGTTGGCAAATAGAACATCTGACAAAGACTTGTGGGTTTTATATCATAAAGTAAGTTGGAATGTAATATGTTATTATTTATAAATTTATTGTTTGTGTAATGATAGGGGTCATATAAAATGTGCACAGGATTAATTTGTGCTTATGAAATAGCATTGTGGACTTTTCTGAGCTTCTCTTCATGAACATTGTTTATCTTCATCTGTAAAATTGTCTACAAACTAGCTGAACACATATAACTGATGATAGTTGCATGTAATTTATACCCAGTAGCTGATTTTTTAATAAAACTAGACCTTTTTAAATGTAAATGAGATTACATGCCAATTGGCTTAGTTTTAGTCATCTTGTTTTTAAGATAAAGTAAAATAGAATAGCTAATAATGTTAAAAGTTTTAAGATATAGAAATAAAACCTTTTCAGACAGTCTGAAGCAATCAGTTGTGAATGATGGTTTAAGTAGTGTTTATAAGTAGAGATTTGGGTAGGGTTTCTCTTGAACACCAAAACAGTAAGGTGCAAAGTAAGATCTCAGCTTGGCACCCTTTAAACCACTTTAGCTTTACTTTTCAATTCATTTGTGCTTATTAATTTAAAATGTTTAAAACATCATTCCAGAAAGCAACTGTTATTATAAGTTGGAAGCCACAATCTTTAATACTTTTCTTCGTTCAAAACATTTATCGCTTTGTAGAATGATGTGCCAATCAATAGTAACCTTTCGTGCGTGTAAGCCCAAGTTGTGGAAAAACTGGAATTAATACCTTAGTATGGTCATATTAGCTTTCTCAGAATAAAACTTTGAATATTCAAATTGTTTTGTAATTTTATTTATTTTTTGTTACACACTCAGTGATGTGTAAGATTCCTGTTATTTTGTAGTTTTGTAGTTATTTTAAGTTAAATACTTACATCATTAAAATTATTATAATAACTTGGAATTATTTATAAAAAGTCTACATCTGTAATAATAAAAGTGTGCTTATGAGTCTGTGTGTGACTGCCATAACTCCAAGAAGAAAGAATCTATAAACCTGAAATTTTCCATCCATACTAAGTGGACCCTGAGGGTGTGCACCTTGATATTATTACTTATCTACATGTGTTTGCATGCATGCAACATTTTTGGGGGAAAAGTAGAAAAAAAACACAGAAAAGAATATGTAGTTGTCATCTCTATGAGGAGAGAGCCTGGAAACTTGGAATTTTGCACCTAAATTCTAATGATATTAGAATTATGGACTGAAAAAGATTGGTAGAATGGAATATTTTTGTGGATCATGTTATTGATAAATAAACACAACTAATATTTTATTCATTCTCATTTAATAAAACGTTTTTTTTTGTTTTTTGAGATAGTACATAATGCAGATTATTAAGATATTTCTAATTAGTTTCTCCTTCATCCATAAAAGTAGCTGAATTAAAGCATTTAGAACTGATTATAATCACAGCTTGGAATTCATTGAATTACAGACTGAGCAATCTGCGGAGGAAAAGAGGAAACGCCACCAGAAGGAATTAGCTGACATATTAAATGAAAAAGCTAGAGCTCGATTAGCGGAACAACAAGGAGTTCATAAAGAAGAAAAGTATTTTTCTTTCATGTTCTTCATTATTATAGTATGAAACATAACACATGAGTAAGTGTAACTATTCTTAAACTACAAATATCTAAAACAAGGATATCAGTAAATAGCATATACTTCATGAACATGATTAGACCTTGTGAAATGTTTTATTGTCCATTTTCCTGTGTAAAATTTTATTATTTAGGTAGGTTTTAAATGAAGTTTTATCTCCTAGTGTTTCGAAATTAGTTGCTTTATCATAGTTGTTTTTTAGCCATTTTTAACTTTTGTGTAAACATAAAAAATTGCTGTTTTTTAGAACCGTACAACTTCATATTTCTTCGTTTGTTGTTTTATAGATTAAAAAAATCTAACGTATCATACAAGTCAGTAGGACAGATACCTAAAGAACCAGAGATTAAAGAACTTAAAATCTTTGTTGGTATGTATTTTGTGCATTTATGTGTTTTTTAGAAATGTTTGCAAGTTGTGCAAGTATGTTGCCTGTGATGATCTTGATGTTAATATTGTATAAGGCCAAGAATACAAGTTTTAATAACTGCAATATCAATTTATAATTGTACTTTCAACCAGTTACTGGCTTAAGTTAATTTAGTATAGACTGTAAAACAAAACAAATGTTTGTGATGAAACTTTAGAATGGATGGCAACTGACTGTCGTGGAGACACAAGTGTAGAGGATGACCTTTCAGACGAAAGGTGGAAGACTTGAAATGTTGTCCTCTACAGTTGTGTCTCCACGACATGCAGTTGCTGTCCATTTTACAAAGTTTCATCACAAATACTCTGACTAAACAATCTATCAAAAAATGTTTTGTGTATTTTCTTATCTTCCTTAATTTTTGCTTACTAACTAGGTGACAATTATAATGAAGTTTTGTTTCTAAATCAGTTTGTTTTAACTTGGATTGCTCATAGAATTTTATCACAGAAGTGGAGTACAAGGTAAAAACCACAGCAATATCCATATGTTTATGGACAAACTGTGTTTTAGGCAAATCTGTAGGATATTCTTAGGTGGCTGTAATGTGTATTATATTAGGTGTGATTGTACCACAGATGATGAACAGTAATATAAATTATATAAATGGTTATTGTGAATAATTTTTGTGACATCTCTTATTCATAAATGTTTAATCAGTAGCTGCTTTAATTTTTTGTGTAGTGTAATATAAAGCTGTGTACCACTGGAGAAAGATTGATCTTTGTGTAGAATGTTTTTAATTATTGGAGGTTTTTTTTGTTCCAAAGTATCCATTTAAGTGTCATGTCAAACTTAAGTATTGTTATTTTTACTTAAAACAACAGATTATCATCTGAAAGGTCTCAACCCATTCTTTTCATTGTGAAACTAGTATGCACTAAATAATCAGTTTTGATATTGTTCAGATGTAATGAGGGGTGTGTGAGAGAATACTAACATTATTTCAAGCTTAGATGTTTTGCTAAAGCAGAAGTTTTGGAATATACAAGATGTGTATTAGTTATGTCTCGGTTTAGTAGTATCAGCAGTTTTATGCAATGAATATCTTCAAAAATAAAAATAAAGCCTAAAAGAAATTTCCTTTTACTCATCAATTACCATGTGTATATTATATTGATTTTCTTAGGCTAGAATTTTCAGTCTAATATCTGACTTTTTCATCTTTTATTTCTTTATAATCAAGATAATTTTGACACTATCTAAAAACTAGTGTCAAAAGATTTAGAAAAGTTATGGTGTTTCAGATACCTTCTTTTAAAGTGGATTTTGAGCTCAAAAATGTCTCAGGACTACAAAACAATTCACTTGAAAAATAAATTAACTAATGCAATAAAGATTATTTTGAAGAAGTATCAAAGTTCATCTGTTACTGTTCTATTTTATTAGATATTACTTGAATAGAAGTATTAGCCTAAAATTTTGGTTACTCCCTGTAAGATAAAAAATATTTTATACACCACAATATTTAGAAATGAATTAAGCTCATTTTGGCTTTCATTTATCTTTCATCTTACTTAACTTTATCGTGTATTTTTTACGGATGGACAGAAAAGAATGTGTGATACCAGAGAAATAGTAATGCTAACTTTTGCATATTTCTTTTGAGATACAGTAACTTAAATTTTTACTTGTTATTAGGAATTTGAATTGAATGAAGCTGTGAGAGTGTCATAACTTTCGTAATTATTTCACTATCTTATGTTTGTTGAATATATTGAACTGTAGTTGTTAAAGAAACTTGAGTTTCAAAAATTTAATGTCTACTTTATTGTGCTACCATACAAATCAACAAGATCAAATGTAATTCATATATTGATATCAGTGTAAAAGTGGCAAAATATATTGAGGTGTTTGTTGTGTATATAAAGCTGTACATAAGATTATATATTGAACAATATACGTAAAAAAAAACTAAAGTGATGTGTGAACTCTTGTATCATGTTTTTCACAATATTACATGGAAAGTATATACACAGGTAACTGAAAATACTGTGATAGAGTAATCATATATGACTGTTTTTAGTCCAAGCACTGACTTAAGCATCAGTTATGTCTGGAGGTATTGCAGTGTACCTAACACCAGTAATTGCTGCTAGTTGTGTCACCAGCACTGCAACATCTAGTTTAATCATGATATAACTACATGTAGTTTAGTTCTGACTATATTGGTCTGATAGAACTGTGTAGTCAGTTTGACTGATGCATATTGGTTTGACATTATAACTGTTTGTAGTCCAGTTCTGATCTGGTGTATATTTTTTTGCCATAATAACTTTTGTGTAGTCTAGTTCTGGTTTGATGCATATTGGTCTGACATAACTGCCTTTGTTGTCATTCTGAATGATGTGTGTTAATCTGATATAAATAAGAAGTTCAGTTCTGGTTGATGCATGTGTGTATGATGTTACTTTGTGTAGTTCAGTTTCGATTGATGCATGTTGGTCTGACGTTATAATTATGTAGTTCATTTCTGACTTGATGCCCATTGTTCTAGCATATTCATGCTGTTGGGTTCTGACTGATGTACATTGATGTGTTATTACTGATACATATAGATCATGTGTGACTGAATCTCACATTATGGTTGTGTACTTCAGTTCTCTCTGATGCTTAGTAATTTGATATTGTAACTGTGTACTTCTGTACTTTTTTTGTTGATGTTGCTGCATCACTATTGTTTCATGGAGACCATTTCTAGCGTATGAATTTTAATTTATATTTGTAATGTGGTCAAGTTCTTTTGTATATTGGTCTGTGATTATGTTGTAGTTTAGATGGATACAAAGTTTTTTTAGTCTCAAATCATATCACCATAATTCTTGGTTTTTATGTCAGTTTTAGTGTCTGTTATTTTAAACAAAAATATTCTGACAGCCACTATATTAGAGAATTTTCTTATTAATTCTTGCCAAAACACTTGTATTTGTACAAATATATGAAAATACACACAAATTTTATTGTTTTTCAGACAAGAAGTATGAAACAATTATTCTACCAATTTATGGTGTGCCAGTACCATTCCACATTTCTACAGTAAAGGTGAGGAATGAAACAGGAAAACTTTGGTTAATATGTTTATGTTTTTCTGATGTTCATGTTTGAAATTAATGTTTCTGGAATTAGTTGCTATTTCACAGAATTGACACATAAGTGACATCTGCAATGACAAGAAATCCACTTGAAGTAAAAATGTATCTCAAGATGGCTCATATGGGTGTTAACACTTAATAATAAAGCAGAGAACAATGTTTTGACCTTCTTAGGTCATCTTCAGCCGTCCTGAGATTCGTACACAAACACAATATAGGTGGAGTGGGTTAAAGTGCACATTTAATTGAACTACTTTGTTAATAGTATGTCAGTAAAGTTAGCATCAGAATGTAGTTTATAATTGAAATTTTTATATTATCTTAATTTTTAATTTCATAAAGAAACATTTAAATAAATTTTAGCTTATCATTTTCCCTGTGTCCTGCAATCCCTTGTTCTCTGAATTTTCTTTATTACATTTTCTCATTTGTTGTCTGGGTTTTAGTTTCCTTCAGTTAGGTGCATGAACAATAGATATGATCAGACCAGAATATAAAGTGAGAAATTTCCATTTTTGTTATTTTCTGAGATACCATTACATTTGTTAATCCCATCACAGAAACTTCCTGATTTTTAACTATTTATTTGCTTATGCCCTCTTGTTAATAGTACATGTGTATAATCAATAGAAAGTTCATTTTGTGATTTACATGATCCTGATGGTGTTCTGTTCTTTTTCCTGTGAAAACTGCTATTTTGTGAGTGAATCTTTATATGTAGCTTAAAGTTGGTATGTTGAAAACTGATGGACATTTTTAAACCTGTTTACAGCCCAGTCAAACAAACAGACAAGTTAAAATAGTTTTAGGGCACTATGTTTTAATACTTTTTGTACATTTTTGTTCTAAAATATATTTGAAAGCTGCATTAAATATTCTTATTTAATAAGCATAGAAAAAAGAAGGCTTATGAAACTAGGCATCTGAGTACGAACTGGTCTTGGACTAAGATAAATGCTGATTTTCATTATGCATGATTGTTATTTATTGTCATATATTTTTTTTAAACAAAACTAACTGTGTTCTATAAGGGTTAAAACATATTAGGTTGTATGAAAAACTTGTGTGAAAATATTTTAAAGAATTATTTTTTGTTGTAATTTCTTGAGGAAAGTAGGAGAAGTAATGCAATCAGAAATTTTGCTTACCTTTAAACTGTTGCACTTGTGTTGGGCAATGTATTGCTTTTATTGGTAGTTATACTTGGTGCAAAGAGCAGTAAAACAATAAGTGAAAACATTTGGGAAGAGTTGAAGCTTAAAGCCTTAAAAAAAGTTCTGATTGTGTGTTACAATCTGCAGTCATCTAGTAGAAAACAAAAAGGTATTTTTGATCTTATATTTTTACCTGCATCATAGTGGCTTATAGAGTGACTCCAAGTTTTTTTTTTTTTTTCTTTCTTTCAAGCATGAACTTTTAATTTGTAGCTCTGTAATCTCTTGATCGATTTGAAATTCAATTACAGTTTTGGATCCAGAAAGTCAAACCTTTTCGACTGATGTATTTGACCACACCCAAGGTCTTAAAGATTAATTTACTTTAATCCTGCCTAAAAGAATTTAAGTTTGAGTGTAGGCTGTTAGAGATTGTGATGAGTAATAAAACTGAATTGGATGTGATTCCCTCACTTAGTATTACTAAAACACAGCTAATGAAAAAGGGGGGGGGGAAAGGTCTTATAAATTAATATTGAGTGCTGCAGCCATTGTGGATTTTCTCTTGTTTAGCCTTTGTTACAGTTAGAACATAAGTGAAGGCTAAGGTATGAAGTTTTAATGAAGAAACTTTCCATATTCCTTTAGGATGTTCTAGAGGCTGTGAATGTCAAATATGAAAAGAAAAGTATGAAATACACCTTTCACTCATAGTGACCCAGTAAATTCACAAACAAATATTTATGATAATTCCCTAAAAAAAGTGTTTACTACACGATCACATGGCCCAAACCTGTATTCAGAGGGTTAACTGTATTATTTCCTTTGATTATTGTGAAAGAGTGTCACCACTTAATGTGTATTTTATTATTCTGATTTCTATATTTTTATTTGCTTGTGTTATAACTGTTAGCTTATAATGAATTTAATGGGAACAAACTATGATGGTGGAGCTGATGTTTCTACTTTCATACATTTTTAACTGGCTTTAAGTGAACGACCGTAGGTGTGACTTGAGGCTACTGATTTCCCTGGCTTTAAGTGAACGACCGTAGATGTGACTTGAGGCTACTGATTTCCCTGGCTTTAAGTGAACGACCGTAGATGTGACTTGAGGCTACTGATTTCCTTGTTTTATCTTGTAAATCTCAAAAATCAGAATTTGATCAGATCAGCATAAAATTAAATTTCATTACACATGTTATTTTCTGTTTTGAAACTTTAGTCTACAGTTTTCTAATAATCAGGAAAAGGTGTAGTTCTCAAAACTAATAGTGTGTGATAAAATGTGATGATTGTAGTAAACGTAGGAATGTTGGAAGTGGTTAAGTCCCACTGCTGTGTATGAAATGTTTGAGTAGGATAGATTGGTTATTTGTAAACTGAAATGAGTTTATGCATTATTAGCTGTGTATGAACTAGCGTGTAGTTTCAAGTCAGTGATCATGTTTGAAGTATACCATAAATCTGGTAGCCATGTATGATTACTCAACAGTGTTTTGATTTTTTAATATTTACATACAGAAGTTTGTGGTAGTGTTTTGTATACTGGCGGTTACCAAAGTTTATTTTTTGGAGATACACGAGTGACATTGTTTGTTTTTATTTGTAAAATACTGGTGAGTATAATTGGTTATATTTTATGGGATGAGAAGTATATAGATTATTTTGCACATATAAGAGAAATAAATACAAGTAGAGGATCATTCAATATCTGCACGCACACACACATACACACACACAAAACAAAACTGGATGTTAAGACTCAATTTTGAAGGGAACATAAACTTATTTCAGTCAATTCAATTTTAATTGTGAATAGTGTATATGTAAATTGAGTATTAAAATAAATGATCACTTTGTTTGATCATATTTTAGAACATCAGCCAGTCAGTGGAGGGAGACTATACGTACCTTCGTGTGAACTTCTTTCATCCTGGTTCAGCTCTTGGAAGGAATGAAGGAAACGTTTTTCCTAATCCAGATGCCACATTTCTAAAAGAAATGTAAGCTTTCTTATAAATGCAGGAGTGATGATGTAAAACATATGGACAAATAACAGATGTTTATCCATTCAAAATGTTCCGTTTATTAACCCTTTCATGATAAGCTCAGTATAAAATAAGTTCATGTACACATTTCCTCATGTAAAGTATTTATAACATTTAATTCTGTATAGGTATCCTCACAAAATTTCGTGGACTTTTAATAATGATTCCACATTTTTGTACTCAAGAATTCAAGTTTTTTAATGAAGTGTTTTTACAAAAGATTTGTTTCTGAAAATATTGAATTTGTTTTGTTACTAGCCCAAGTGCAAAGTGATTTTTGATGTGATGATTAAAAAAACTAATTTTCATTCCCAAAATCTTGCATATTATTTGTATAATCTATAAATCCTCCAAGATACATTTGAAGTATTTGTTGTCAGTAAAACTTTATATTTTGTCAGTTATTTTCTCTATTCTAATTACATCGGATCTGTCAATCTGACTGATCTTGTATAAAAAAAATTCTAGAATGACTACAAATTATAACATGAAAACACAAATGTTTAGTCTAAATAGCTTAAATCTCATTACATAACACACACGTGCATGCGTGCAGGAGGTGGACAAAAGTGGCCTCCTGAAAATGTTAATTTGTTATATCTTTTATTAGATAAAAAAATATGTAAAACTGTATGCTTTTAACAGGCACTCAACTAGATCTGTTCAAATATAATTTCAAATCCTAATTTTAACACTGGCTTTCATAAATACCTGAACTTCTCACAATTTTAGTAACATATTCTCATAAAAGTTATTGTACACCTGCTGTAGTTTCTTCCACCTTCTTATTCTAACTAGCCTACAAAAAGATCAGACAAGTTTCTTTACAATAATTGAACATAAAAATGAAAATTGAACTGATACAAACCACTTTCACAGTTAGAGTGTAACTGGCATTTCCTTGGGTTTTATTACTAATTCACATTGATGTGACATGTTTTCATTGAGTTTTTGCAGATACTATTGACTGTCATCCTTCTTTGAGTAGTTCAAAGTTTTTATTTTCTGTGTTTGGCATGCGATCTTTTATTAATCAGTATCCAAGAGTATAAAACTAACCTTTAGCCATTACAGATTGATCTATCGTGGCTGTGTTTAAGTGGACTAGTATTTAGTAAAATACAGTCATAATTCAGTTATTACAAAAGATTATTACTATTTACAAACAAGTTATTGAACCTATTTTACTCAAAACATAGAACAGTGAATAAAGAAATAAAACACACATTTATCTCTCCTAGTTAAGATCTTTGTACTCAGTTGCTACTTGTTAATGCTCTTTTGAAAATATGATTTCAGTACTTTAATAAGATGTAATGTGAAGGTGATTTTAAAGCTAAAGGAATAGATACATTTGTGTTTTATTCTTATTTTGTTATAATATACAACAAATTTCTGTTAAACTTAAATATTACAACCATTTTTTAATGTAAGATAAAGGATGTAATATAAGTGTGTGCATGTGTGTGAGAGGTTAAATTGTATTAGAACCCTTACATTTAAACAAGATACAACTGTAACATTTTTTTCACATTTTTAAATGATGTATTGATTCGTGGTTTGTAAAAAGGCAGATGTAAGATGTCTGACAAACTGGTAAAGAAAGATAAATATTTATTTCCAGTTCAAGAAAATAGAAACAACAATAACAATTGTATATAAAATTTGGAGAAGTCTTGAATAGGTGAAAAAGAAAACTTCATTAAATTTAATATGTTATCAAATGTACAAATATAGGAGTAATACACACACACATATGTAGTATGAAACGTAAAGTCAGTAGCTGATGTAGTTGAAGTATCTTGGCACAGCAGTGAGCTGGATTGGAATGGGGTTGTTTTACTTCCAAGCCTTATTAATTTCAAAGTGGGTTCTTATTCATCTAAACTTTTATAGACATTTACACAATTTGTAAAATTTGTCAGAAAGCCTAGTTTCAAGGTCTTCTTGTAAAAATAAATGCATTTAAAAATAATCCACTTATTGAACTTAGTGTTGTAACTACTATCTGAGTATGAAATAGCATCCTGTCATATATTTATTATTTATATTATTGTTTTCTAAAAAGGTGAACTATATTTCTATGCATGTTTGGAGGTTTTAGTGAGTTATGCACAATCATAAAAACATAGCTAATTATCCAAATTTTAATATAAAATAAGTTTTAAGTTCTTAATTTTATAAGGCAATTAAAAAAAATTCAATTTCCCTTGAACAAGATTTGTTCCATTTGCTCTCTTGGTATCTCTTCTTTATTAACTATTCTTTCTAGAGTTATGAAATAGAATATAGGTTTCTCATTATAACATTATTGTTTACTTAAACTTTTTTACTTTTTCATTTTTGTTTTGTTACAGAACCATCAAGTAGAAAATCAGACCCCATTTGCTATCCTCACCTCTAACATCTTACTCAAAAATTGACATTAGTTCTTTCTAAAGTTTAATACTGTGTTGTTTGTAAATAATAGAAAGCCAAAATTTTAATCTATTAAATCACGTATTTTATTACATTGTTTTCAATATGGAACATTATCAATTTCATTGTTTAATTTGAAAATTATTCTCAGGTAAATCACAGAGCTTAGCTAAATGTTCAATGGCTCTTCTTACATAGTTAGAAAGTCAGAAAAATGATTATTGTTATAAGACATTGTTTGCTTTGTGGGTATTGTTATTTTGTGTTTTTAGGTGCATTATTTAATTGAATACAAATTTAGTGTACTAGTACCATAAGTATAGAAAATGGGCTGAAGTTTCATCAATAGTCAATGACAACAAAAAAACAAAAACAAACGAGGTCCAAGTAAGTATAGTGGAACCCCTCAGATTCGGTCACCCCTTGAAAGCAGTCATTCAATCACAGTCCCTTGTTTGTTTACACAATCCCTAATTATGTGCAGTGGAACCCCTTTAATCAGGCCAGTTTGTTTCAGTCGCGAAGGTGGCTGCTTTAGAGGGGATCCACTGTATTGTATTTCTTGCTTTGATGTGTATTATTTATCATTATAAAAGTAACTAAAATGTAGAAGTTATTCACCAAGTTTTCTTGCCAGCAGCTTTTGTATTATGTAATTTAATTCTGTAACACATTCACCAAGTGATTTACAAGTTTGAGATGGGATTATTAGACGGGGTCAGTGATGCTGTAAAACTTGAATACAAACAGATGTGTATAGTTATGAGCTTTAAACTATATTGATAAAAAATTGTAGATTTCTGTTACAATTTCCATTAATTTTATAAAGAAAGAAGTGTAGGTTAGTTATTTCCTAAGTTTTATGGTGGTGTGAGGTTGGCCAAATCAACCAATCCTGTATAGAGTTATGGTAAAAAAAATATTAGAATAAATCAAAGTTTCCTGGAGAAAAAAGTTTGATATTTATTTGAGAGGTTTTGGAGAGTATGTAAATAACATTTGAAAATTTTCAGTAAATTAAGAAGAAAAAGTATTTGAATCGTAACGTGGAAAGTACTTTTTACTCAGAGCAGTAAATGTTCTGACTATCCATTGATGGATACATTTTTAGTAAAAATTCTGAGTTAAAAATTCAGATTGTTGCTTACAAAATAATTTGTAGTATTTACTAAAAGGTAGAAAAAATTTGTGAAGACATACACACATCATATTAAAAAATTATAGTGTTGAAACTCTACAGCAGGAAGGTTAAACCTTTATCTTTTTATTATTTTTAATGATAAAAGTGTAATTGTTCTAAGATGTTAATTTTTTCCTTTGGAATTTATCAAAGAAATTTAAAGCGTACTTGTTTTTTCAGTACTTATCGCAGTACAAATGTCAAGGAACCAGGAGAGATTTCAGCCCCATCATCAAATCTTAATACAGCTTTTAGACTTATCAAAGAAGTACAGAAGAAATTCAAGACAAGAGAAGCAGAAGAAAGAGAGAAAGAAGTGAGTGTGTTTAATTTAGCAGAATAGACATTACCTAGTGGTTAATGCAATCAAAACACAACCTGTTGGTTCTGGGTTCAAATCTTGTCATTGAACATGTTTGCCCTTTCAGCTGTGAGGATGTTATAATGTGATGATCTACCCAACTATTAATTGGTAAAGAATAGCTCAAGAGCTGGAAGAGATAAGCTGTCTTCCCTTTAGTCTGTCAATTCAGAATTAGAGACATTCAGTGCAAGTAGCTTTTAAAGAGATTTATGTGAAATTTTTGAAACAAAAAACAGTTTTCTGGGTTGAATTGTATTGAGCCTTAAGAGAACATTAGCATTGTCCCGAAATAGATATTAAAGATTCATGTCAGAACAGGGAGCTAAATTAAGAATACATGTTTGTAAAAGCTATGTATGGTATGGTTGGAACTGGAAACTAATGAAAACATGACTGTTTTGACTGCATTTGTTTGAATGTTTATAATGGAAGGTTAGAATTTTGAAGAAACATTCAAGTCACACTTTACATGCATGTTCTATAGCCACTCCTCTTTACATTGTAATATATTTTTTTAAGAATCCTGTTGTGGTTACTGTACTTTGAACTGTCATGTTTGTCATACTTTTACAAAAACTGGAGGTTTGTTTTTGTAAATTTTTCTTTTGCAGTTCAATTTAAATGAAAGTTTTATATATATGGTTTTCAAAGTATATCCAGATGTAATTGCAAAACAAGTTTAATCTACAAAAAATAGTAATATTTAGCTCACAAATTGTTTATAGTTTCATATATATATATATATAAGCTTGTGAAAATTTTATTCAAAACTAAGAAGTTTGTGAATTAATGTTTTATCTGTAAAAACAGTACACAAAATGTTTGAGATTATAATGGTGGGAATTTATAAGACTGAGTAGAGTTGATGGAGTTTTGCTTGTATTAGTCATTTTACTTTTCTTCAACAAACATGATATTTCTCTCTTTCATTACTTAACAGGGAATTGTCAAACAAGATACACTCGTATTGAGTTCTACCAAAGGAAATCCAAAGTTAAAAGATTTATACATGAGACCCAATATTTACTCCAAGAGAATATCAGGAACACTTGAAGCACATGTTAATGGTAGGTATGCTAGAACCATATTGGTGAAAATGGAAATTTTATATTATGTATAGAGATATGATGGTAAGTAAAATTAGGTCAATTCTCTGGAAAATACAAAACATCTTAATAGTATTTTTAAAAAAATATCTTAAGAGGCACATGTTTCTAATAAATATAGCACAAACCACTTGGAGATAACAGTGAGACTTACTGTATAAATTGGTCTTCTATAAAACTTGACTTCAAATTAAGTAAGATACTATGGGACTGGATGCTAGTTGTGGAGGTTGCATTTTAACAGACATCTGTTTTAATACACGGGAAATTTAAATAAAATGCAGAAACAATAACAGCAAAGTATTTATAACATACAGATGTACTAAGATCCACTAACTCAATTTTTTTTTTTTTTTTACGTAATACAACAAGCAAAACGTTCCACACTTCAAATATTCTGTGGCTGTAGGCATTAGATAACAAGAAACAAAATAGTCTTTTGTTATGACATGTCACCCAGTTGAAAATTTAAAAACTGTTATTGTCACAATAAAACTGTTTTCTGATTAGACTCTGGATTTTCTTATTGTTTATTTGTTACTGAGTCTTCAATTTTGTAAGGTATAATATTAAAACATTCACATCCCAGTAAAGGTGACATTATTTTAACTTGTTTAGGTTAACTTGTGACTGTGTATTGGACGTTGATGGATCCAAAATACTATATTATTATTGTAGAAATTTCTCTTCTTTCATGTGAAAAATACTGACATTTTGTTACAGCATAACTAACTTTTAGAAGAGTCAGTTGTTATTATGATGTTTTTGGAAAAGTAAAACATTACAGCAATTTTCGCAAGGTTAGGCATGGCCAGGTGGATAGGGCACTCGTAATCTGAGGGTGATGGGTTCAAATCCTCGTCACAACAAACACGCTCGCTCCTTCAGTCACGGGGGCGGTATAAAGTGATGGTCAATCTCACTATTCATTGATAAAAGAGTAACCTAAGAGCTGGTGGTGGGTGGTGATGACTAGCTGCCTTCCCTCTAGACTTGCACTGCTAAATTAGGGATGGCTTGTGCACATAGCCCTCGTGTAGCTTTGTTCGAAATTCCGAACAAACCAAACCAAAACATTCATGAAAAAGTCACAGTTGTTAACCCAGTAATATTGTATTTTCTTAATGAACTTTCTGGTTATTGTTATTCATTCCATAATAATTAAAGCTACAAATATGAAAGTTTTATTTTATCAAATTATTTGGTTTTTATTATTTTTATGTTTCACTTCAATTTTAATTACTTGACTAATCTTCAGAATATTAAGTTTTTACTTTAAGCTTTCATTTCTTAATTAAGTGAAGTGAGTTTTAATTATTTGGTTTTCTTCATTGGTTATAAATTATTTAAATAACTGGATAATTATAACATTTAGTGTCTATCATTGTGAACAGTATTTCTGGAAACAGAAGTTTTGTGATAGATGAGTAATGACTAAATAAATATTTCTTTGTAAACATTCAACATCAATGGATATGTGTGAAGTTTGGGCATTAGGTATTGTAGGTGGTGCATTAGTGTTTGTAATTAAGCTAATCTGAAATAATGGTATACCAAATGTTAACTTTAAAATAATATGAAAAAAAAAGGTGTAAGGGTTGAAAACAGATTTTCTAGAAAGTGTATTTTAATAAAATTAAACTTCAGGTTTTTAGAAAGTGGCTTTACAAAATATGTTTTTCAAAACCATTTGTGACCTTTCTAGTTTGTAATCATGCTGTAGGTATTTTATAGAATGTAAAGTTCAATTTCTAGTTGTTAAACAATAGTTGACTGTTTGCCCTGAATAGATTGTTTTAGGCCAGAAAGAGATTAACTTCAGCAGTTGTTTGTACTTACCCTTAATTTGGATTGTTTCAGTCTATTGAATTGTTAACATAAATACTTTATTGGTTCTTATTTGGATTGAGTGGTACTGGTAAGTGGTTAACACTTGAATTTGTTTTAAATAAATGTTGATGACATCAGTAGTAGATCTTTTGGCTGTATTGAAATATTTTATATATTGGTTAGCACCAACAGATGTGACTGTATTAGTCTTTATGTTAAACTAATGTTGGTGACAGTGTTGGTTGTCTTGGTTTATTTTTAGCTGTAGTGGTTAACACCAACACATGACTGTATTGGTTTTTATATTAACCATGTGATGATGATCTGTATATATTGTAAGTAGGTGACATTGCTTTTGTGAAAATTCTTTACAAAAAAGAAACTAGTGGATAAAATTGTTTGAAATTTGACTTGAATGTTTCTAAATGTATATAGCGTCAGAAAAATAATTTCTTTCTACATTTTTCAGTGAAACATTCTTTATTTCATATAGTTATTTGCACTCTGATTCTGAATAGTACACATGCAGGGTGATTTTCATAATGAGTGTCAAAATACTATTTATTCTCTTACTCGTTTCATATTTCATTTGCATAATCTCTAAAACCTCCTACATGCGTGCCATTTTTCAGCTGAAACGCGGATTTCCGCAGTTTTCAAACAGCCAACGATCACCCATGAGATTCATGTAAATTCGAGGAGAAAATATGAGCGATTTGGGGGCCGGGTAGGTGGTTTTTGAGGAGAAATCGTATTTTTTCAATGTTTATTGCAGAAAAAAAAAATCTGACCGCCATCTTGGAGGCAGTCTCGTTTCGTCTCGTTGCAGGTCTCGTGGTCTGGTATCGTTTGCATACCAGACGATAAAATATTCTCTACGCTCCAAAGAAACAACAGCGATTGAAATGTTTAAAAGGAAAGATGTTTATTTTGATCCTGTAGACAAGAGAATGTGTAAGGACATTAGATCAGCAGCTTCAAAGTATACCTCAAAGCTGAGGGAGAATCAGAAGAAAAGGGCAGAAAAGCTTGAGGCCTATGATTCTGTGAAATCTGGCCCAGTCACCTTGGCTAAAGAAAAAGTCCAGAAAGCTGCAGAGGCACAGAGAGCTGCCCATTCAGAGAAGGAGAGAAAAAAACCTCGGAAGAGAGCACTGGAAACCCTTGTCTCGAAAAAGAGGAAAGTAGCCAAGATTGATTAAAGGAAATTAAGTGATTTGAAATTTGACTGTAATTTATGCAGCAGAGCAGAAGTTGATATCAGTGACTGAAAAACATTTTATTATTATCTGCAGCATACAGTGCCAGTGGTTTATTTTAAAGCATATCATTAATTTTATTTTGAAGCAATGTCAAAGCTTTCCTTGATTTGCTGTTTCAGTTTGTGTTGTGAAAGAATGAAAAATATACTGATATTGAGGTACCAGTAATTTACTGACAAGATTGTATAGATGAACAAGTTTCACTGTAGGTAGTCATGTAGAGTAATTTTAAGTAATTTTAAATTTTAATGGAATACATGCAGCAGAGCAGTAGTTGTTGATGTCAGTGACTGTACAAAATTTAATTTCTGAGGCATATCACTGATATCAGTAGTTTAATATTGAACCATATCAGCAGTTGAATTTTAAAGCAATGTCATAGCTTTCCTTCATATGCTGTTTTAGTTTGTATTGTCAATTTGTGAAAGAATGGAAAATTCACTGATATTAAGGTACCAGTAGTATAATGACAAGATTGCATAGATGAACAATTTGAACTGTAGGTAGTCATGGTTAGTCAAAAGAGTAATTTTATGTGATTTGAAAATTGTATGGAATATATGCAGCAGAGAAGTAGTTATTGGCAATGACTGTAAAACATTTAAAACATCATCACAGTCATTAGCTGTGTTTTGCAGTATGGCCGATCTATTTTTGGGATATATGACAAAATTTTGAGGAATATTATGTCATTCGAAATTGCGTTAGACTTTTCTCAAAAATGAGGCTATTTGTTTTACTGGTAATCAGTCGTCTTTCAGCCATGATACACAATGGACGTGACTCCTAGAAAGCATACAAAGATTGTCACACTGCATGAACGCACCGGCATGACTTACAGGGAAATCGCGGACATTGTTGGTGTTAGCCTATTGACCGTCAGTCGTGTGATCAAGACCAAGGTGAGTACCAGATCTATCAGTCCGAAACGTAAAAGAAGATCTGGCCAAAAAAGAAAAACAATGCCAAGAGACGACGTGTACGTGGTTAGGGAGAGTATGAAAGATCCACGGAAGATAAGTGATGCCATAAAAAGAGATTTGGAGGTCAAAGGAATAAAAGTCAACTCTTAGGGTTCTCATAGGCTTCTTGATGTTGGTCGAAGGACAAGGAGACCAGTCAAAAAACTTATTACCAACTCAGTGAAGAAAATATGGTATCAATGGGGTCTGAAATACAAGAATTGGATGCAAGAACAATGGAGGAAGGTGTTATTCAGTGACGAGACTCATTTCTTCGTACAGGGTCAAAGAAGTCTGCATGTTCGCAGATCTCCATGTAAGAAACTTCAAGAATCTCACATCAATTAATTTGTAAAACATCCCTTGAAGAAGATGTTTTGGGGCTGTTTCAGCTACTATGGTGTCGGAGGCTTACATATCGTAGAAGGTATGATGCGAGGACCACAGTACATTGAAGTTTTGCAATCCATTCTGCTACAAAGTTCTTTACAACTTTATAGATTGGATGTCAACATTGGTTTTATGCAATTTTCTGTTTTTAATTGCTGTTTTGTTTTTACCTTTGTTCACTTTTACAAATTTTACTACATTTACTTTACCTTTACCTTTTTACTGGACATTTGGCTACTCATTATTATGATTTTGCTATATGTCTTTTAAAACTTCTATTATTTTACATTTTGATAATGGTTGCTATGACACATAACCCGGAACCAGGACTGGAAAGGCCAACTTCAGGTGACTGATGGTGGTTCTTGAACTTACCTGTTAGTCTTCCTGGCGGGTTATGATCATTACCATTTTGCTAGAGTAAATATTTTACAACTTCTTTTACTCTGCTTTCTCTCTTAACATTGTAAACTAGGTGTCAACATTGGTTTTATGCTTTTTCTGTTTTTCAATGATGTTTTGTTTTACCTTCATTTCCTTTTCTGTATTTTACTACATTTAATTTATTTTTACATTTCTACCGGACGTTTGGCCCAGATAGCCTAGCTGCTTTGTGCCAAAAAACACTTAAATCAATCAGTCAATCAAGTTTTGCAGAGAAGAGTCATTCCAGAATTGAAAAAGAGATTTCCAGATGGATCTGGCATTTTTCAGCAAGATCTGGCTCTGTGCCACACATTGAAACTTGTGAAGAATGTTATGACTACAACGCGAATTAAGGTGCTGGACTGACCTGGAAACTCTTTGGACTTAAATCCCACTGAAAATCTTTGGGCGATTTGTAAAGAAAGACTTCAGGGAAAAGATTTTACTATGAAAGATAAGCTAATTGAGGCCATAATTGAGGTGTGGTACCTCAATCCAAAAATTAGTAAAGATTGCAGTCAACTCGTGGACTCAATGCCAAAGCGGATTAATGATCTTCTGAAAAATAAAGGCGGTCATATTATGTATTAATGTGTGAGTAATTTTTGGATTCTCACAAATAAAATGCAAAAAATTGAAATAATCATAATTTTCCATCTTGTTTCAATTAATTTGCACAAGGGTGTATGTACATACCTTTAGGTCTTAGAAATGTCCTTAAAAACTTTTTTTATGTGTATAGTTTCACATCTTTTTATTTTTACATACAATTTATTTTTCATTTTCCTTTCAAATTATTTATATTCTGTTATTTATGCCAATAAATCAGCTAATCTCTCTGGGACTATAGATTGACTCCCTTGTCCAAACTCTTGCTAATTCTTGCAGATGAGAATAATGCCATCTTGTTTAGACACTTTCACAATATAAGCTACAACAGGTTAAACTTGAGAATCATTAAACCTTTCACATATGCATTTCAATAGACAAATAATAGATAATTAATTAAGAAATAAGTGTAAAACCTACATGCAATTTATCTTGCAAACTAATACATATAAGGCAAGAAACACTTGCAAAGTGCTACATACATTTTGAGAAAACACTGGGTTAAGTTTCTTTCTCATGGTACAAATCCATTCACTGGTAATGTCTCTGACTATACAATAAATAGCAAGAAATCTGCTCTTCAAACTTTTGTTTTTTACATTATACCAATTAGTATAGCATAAAATGAAAGCAAGTAATTTGTATTTTGGTAATATAAAAAATTAAGTTCATAATTTTATAAAGCAGTATTTTAAATCCTGAATTTTCCTTGATGTGACATATGACACATTTTCTCTAGGGGTTCAGTCTTCTGTATTTTACCCATCACCCCTCCAGTAAGTGCAAAATTTAACATAAATTACTCATTATAAATTTGTCATTACTCATACAAACCATAATGTTTATAGTTTTCAATTTTGTTAGGCTACAGAGCCATCAAATAGAGTGTCAAATCCCCCTTGCTACTCTCACTTGTGACATTTTCTTTCAGGATTTATTAGTAGTTCTCTCTTATGTGTAATTCTCTATTTCTCTGTTATCTATGATTAATAGGAAGCCAAGGTTTTTCATATTATTACATTGTGTTTTGAAAAGAAAATTTTTAATTTCTCTTAGTTTGGATGAATTTCTAATGGCTCTTGTTGCATAGTTAAAAAGCTGGTAAAATTGTGATAATTAAGGGAAGTTTCTGCTTTTTGTGTGTTGTTATTCTGTGCTCTTTGCTGCATTATTTAATTAAATAAAAAATTTAGTGCATTACTATTATTAGTGTAAAGAAAGTTGGGTTAAGTGTCATTGACAGTCAACAACAGTGTAAAAAAAACAAAACAAAGACCAGGTAAGTACTTTATTTCGTTTTTTCCATGTTCATTCTTTTTTATTATTATAAAAGTAACAAGAATATAAAATAGATATATCTTTAGGTTAGATTAGGTAAAACAAACAAATAAAAATATTCTTTCACAAGGTGCATATGGGTAAGGTAAATTGTTAAGTGTAACATGAGTTTCACATTTCACAACTTAGTTTATAATGATGTGAACAGTAGTTAAATTTTGTTAAAAGGGCAGTAAAACAAAATTTAAATATAAGATGTATATTGTTATGAGCTTAAAGTTACTTAGGATAAACAAATGTAGTTTCATGTTATAAAATAAAGTAATTCTAGGAGGACAAAAGGGTAATTTAGATTTGTTTAAGTGGCTATGAGGTTGGTTAAATTGAATAGAGTTGGGTTAGAGAATACAACAAAATATAAAGTTTTACTGAAAACATTTTAAACGTGTTTAGGAAATATTAGAGGTTATAAAAATGGAATTGAGATCTTTGAGATGATTAAAAGTATTTTTAAACTCAACATGAAAATCACCTTGCATGTGGACCACTAAAAAAACTTGATATATTCTCAATCAAATCTTTCTTTTTAGTTTAATGAAATACTCCACTAAAAATATAATTTTTACACATGTAAAATACTTGTAATGTTTACTGAAAGCCTGCCAAATTTTGTGAAGATGTGCATATTACATTAAAGTTAGTAGTATCAAAACTATAAAGACTTTAAATGAGTGCAAAGAGGTGTCATGGTTGATCAAATTGACTAAGCCCATCTTGAGTGAGTTAGTGATATGAGTAGTAGATTTGTTAGTTGTCTTGGATTATGAAGCTACTAGCATCTGTGTGAAAATCCTGAATTACCCATTAGACAATGACAGGATGCAATAACATACATGTCACCTTGGCTGAAACCTAGTTCAAGCCATGTTATTATCTACAAAATTAAGGAAATTGAGGTTTTATAAGGTATGGAAATCATGAAGGTAATTTTTGACAGAATGCACAAAACGTTACAGGTTTAAAGAATTACATTGGTTAACATTAACAGATGACTGTATTAGTCCTTATTTTAAGCTAATGTCTTTGATGACAGTAGTAGCTTTGTTGGGTATTTTGTTTAGGTTTAAATTATTGTCCTCAAAATTAACTGGTAACTGTATTTGTCATTATTTTAAGCCGAATGTTGGTATTATCAGCAGTGAATATTGTCAGCTCTTTGATTATTCTAAGGTTGTGATTAATTAAATACCTGTAATAGATAACACTAATATTCTAGTGACTTTTGTACGAGAACATTAGACCACTATTTAAGTACTCAATAGTTTATCCTTCTGGCTACATTTGCAAACATCAAGATTGGTGCTTGATGGAACTTTACCAGTTGATTCATTCAAAATCATATACTTCACATGCCAATCAGTAAATAACTTAGATTTCAAGATTTTGTTAACAAGACATTATTTTATGAAGGAATACCAATTTTTACTATGTACTGTTTTTGACTTTGCATTTTTTCTTTCTAGGTTTTCGGTTTACATCGATACGTGGAGACAAGGTAGACATATTGTACAACAACATCAAACATGCCTTTTTTCAACCTTGTGATGGAGAAATGATCATTCTTCTTCATTTTACACTCAAAGTAAGGTTTATTCTATTGAAGTTAGTACAACAAGAAAGACATTGTGCAAGTAATAAATTTTGTATATTTGAGTTATTTATAAATATTTTACTCAGTGAGTATCATTTTTATCTTGTATAGTAGATTCAAAGTTGTGCTTTATTATCAAATAATACTTTTATTTGAGGTATTATGGGTGCACTCTCACACTAAATACATTTAATTGGATACCAAATAGTTGTGTTTTCTCTTACATATTTTATTAGTTATATCTTAGTACACTGTACAACAATGATTCTCAACCAGTGTACCATGGCATATTAATGTGCTGTGACATTGACCAAGTTGTGCCATGTATTTTTACTTTTTGTGAGTAATTTTATTACTTAGACTTGTAAGAGTCTTCTTTTCAAAAATAAGGAAAAAAATTCAAGTCTCTTTAAGTAGCAGTAAGCACAATCAAGGTTCCATGTACAGTGAAGCAGGCCCAAATATCCCACTAATTGTATGAATAATACATGTGTAATCTAAAACTTTAAATAAATATATTGCTATACCTTTTGGTGTGCTGTAATATTTTATGCTATATTTAGTGCACCATTGGGTTGAAAAGGTTGAGAGACACTGCTGTACCGTGTAGATATGTAGTTTTTATCATTGCTGTAGTAGTTGCACCAAGAATGTAAAAAGGAACATGTGTTGATATTATTATTTCAGAATGCTATTATGTTTGGAAAGAAAAGAAATAATGATGTACAGTTTTACACTGAAGTGGGAGAGATCACTACAGATTTAGGGAAACATCAACACATGCATGATAGAGATGACTTGGCAGCAGAACAGGTATCTTATTTTTCATTACCAGCTTGTTTGAGTGTTTTTTCTTTCATCAATTAATCCTGTTGCAGCAGGTCACAGGTCATCATGTATTAATTTATTTCAGTATGTTTGGTATCAAATTGTAGATTAAAATTAAAATTTTAATATCATATATTAATTTATTTAAAAGTAAATATTGAAAGAATACACCTAAATATCAATTGTGTTATGTAGCTTGCTGAAGGGTGAGCATTGGCTCAAATTACATCTTTGTGATGTCCAAATACTAATTCTGCAGTTTCTTATGAATTACGAACTCAAATTACCAATATTGACAAGCTAGAATATAAAATATGAACCTTGCATTTTTTCTGTTGGTTAAGGTATGGCTTATATACTGAATCAAGCAGTGGCCCTGCTTATCACTTTCCATTTTTGGAAATGGTCCCTTGTATACATTTCAGAGTATAACATGTGAGCAACCAATTTAAAGCTTAGAAAACCTTATAGTAGATTTGTCAGCCACTCTAAGGTTTTAGGAAGCCACCACATTCTTTCAAACCAAGATTTCAAGCAGGATAGGTTGTGTCTTTATTCTCAAAATTAAATACTTTAGACAAAATAAGCTTTGTTATTAAGCTTGATAAATTACAGTGGATTTCTGTATAGCTATTTATGATATCTTTGGTACATGTAAAAACCTAAAAAAAAACAAACACATTCTCCGTGTGTGAAATTTGAGAAGGTGTAGCAAAATACAGCAAGCAGCAAACAAGTACGAAGGTTGTTGTAATCAGAAGATAATTATTTGCTATATGTACTTATTTGCTGTTCTATATTTATATATAATTTTTAATAATAGAAATGTGACTATATATTACAAAATACTGGTCCACTAAAACACAGCCAAGACAGGAAAGACTAAAGATTAGTTTTATAATATTGGACACAGTAACATGAGTGCATGGGCACCCCATCAGCACAACTCTGTTGATACTCTGAGTAAAACTGACATCTAACCACCCAGAATATAATGTTATACCTTATGTCATTTACTGAATGAAAATCTTTAAGTTCTGTTGGTTAATGTAAGAGAACTGTTAGTGAATTATGAAAGAGAGGAGTGACATGGATGTAGGAGGAGAGGTCTGATTTTCCACACAAAAGCTCTGTAACCAAACAAAATTGAACACTACAATAAATTTGGTTTGTCTGTGCAATGATGATCTTAGAGTAACTTGTGGTTAATATTTTTACTATATCAAGGGGTGGTGGATAAAACATGGATGATGATAAGTTAAGAAAAAATTCCATGTGTGTCACACTCAGGGAAATTCAGAATTTTGTTTAATAGTGCCTTGTAGAATTAAGAACTTAAAACTTGTATGCTATTAAAATATGAATTAATATCAAATATTTTATGTTATTCTAATTGGTATAACACAAATAAAAGTATTTTAATAAAATTTTGAATGTGGTACTCCAAAACTTTTTTATGTGCAGTAAAGGATACCCATGGTGATGGGGTTGTAGTTTACTGGAAGCTTTCCAAATTTCATGAAGATACATTAAGTACTTTCAGTCATAGCAAGTATATCACTATGGTTACAAGGTCATTTAAAATACACAAACCCTTTGCAATAGCATTAAACTGTTACCTGAGCAAGTGAGTTCTGCAAAGTAGGACTAGTTTAATAGTTATGTGACATGACTTTGCTTTGTCAACCTTTTAAGTATTAAAACAAGTTAAAAGAAAGTTTCAATATTTGAAACATTTGGAAGGACACTGATTTTAAAAATTCGGTGTGTAGTAACAGTGGAATAACTTATTTCATAGGCAGAACGTGAACTGAGACAAAAACTGAAGACTGCATTTAAGACATTTTGTGAAAAAGTAGAACAAATGAACAAACAAGAACTTGAATTTGACACACCATTCCGGGAACTTGGGTTCCATGGCGTTCCTTATAGAAGTACAGTTTTATTACAACCTACATCAGGTTGTTTGGTCAACCTTACAGATTGGGTAAGCATACTTTAAAATGTTTAAGTTCTAATTTATAATGTTTTAGTTGTTATAGTTGACATTTGAACTATCTAACATTATTACCTTTTCCTCAATGTATTTGTTATAAAATAAAATTTGTTTCTTGAGAGTAACCTTTCATTTTTTATGTTTCAGCCTCCATTTGTTATTACTCTGGAGGAGGTAGAACTGGTCCATTTTGAGAGAGTACAGTTCCATCTTAAGAATTTTGACATGGTGTTTGTCTTTAAGGACTACAATAGAAAAATAGTTATGGTGAATGCTATCCCTATGAATATGCTTGACCATGTTAAAGAATGGTTAAAGTAAGTGGAACATGATTTTGAAGGGGCTTAAAAAAATGCCAAAACTTTTCTAAAGATTAATTAAAGTAATTAAGAAAATAATTTAAGCACCAGGAAAGGTTTGTAAAGTGTGCATGAGCAACTTTTATATCAGCATAATTTTTTTTTAACAGTGCAAAAACAGTTACAAGGTAAATGCAGAAAAAAGTTCTAGTTCCATGATATCTATTTGACATTTAGAGAAGAATTCTACATTCTAACTGTTTGAATACTGTTTTTACCTACTTAACAGCAGATGAAATGTTTTAATACTGGCTTATGAATATTTAGTTTGCTATTTGCAACAGCTTATGGCAATGTCAAGACATTTTATGAAAAACATCAAGTACAACATAAGAGAATATGTGGTGCTAGGAAAACAATTGTGACTTGTTTCTTCCATTCATTTTTTAATATTTACTGTGAATAACATCAGAAATTAGATTTTATGTAAACATAAAACTGTTGATAAGTTGTTGAGTATTTATTGTTACAGTAACATTTTGAAATATCAGTTTAATTTAATTTAATGAATTGTTGTAAGTTGGTTAAAGACATAAATGTCACATTTGTGAAAGTATGTGTTATAATTTTGAATGTGTAGTCCTGTCTAGTGGTGTAGGAAGAAGTTGTAAGGTGGAGGGTGCTTGGTTAGACCCATAAAGGTTTTACAAGAAGAAAAGTTTAAGCAGCTGCTAAAAGCAGTTCAGTCTAAGGGAGTCTGGGACCCTCTGAAAAGTAATGATTTATAGTTCCTATATGAATCAAGCATGTGAAAGTGGGGGTCACTGATGGTTTTGATACTTCTGCTATGTATCCAGAAGTTTTTGAGTAATTCTTCAAAGTAGTGTTCCTTTTCATAGACTAATTATACACTGGTTTACAAAAAAATAGTTTTTGTCTGAGGCAAGAATGTGAATAGGTGTTTTTTACTAATTTGGGTGTGCTGAATTCAAATTTATAAACAGTTTTGCTCTATCACCTCTAGTTTTCTGGCTTTTAAATAGTCTCATTTTAGTATATACAGAGTATATACGTGCTTATTTCAACAGTTGCAGCAGCTTATTACAGATAAAACAGGATAGATAAAGAACATTGACGGAATAAATATACTTGGATGACACAATGTACACAGTTCATAGTACCGCAGACAGTTAGAAGTGTGTTTTCTTAGATGATCTGGTGTATTTTGCCTCCGGGATGTCACGCAAGAGCATCCAGCAGAAGTCTCCCATCATGCTGGGGTACCACTTGCCTTGGTAGTTGCTCTCCATCTTCTTAATGTCTTGGTGGAATCTTTCTCCGTGCTCATCACTCACTGCTCCAAGGTTTGGAGGGAAGAAGTTGAGGTGGGTATGGAGAAAATGAATTTTGAGTGACATTCGGCATCCCATATCCTCATAAGTCTTTAGCAACTTCTCAATACAGGCTTGGTAATTTGGTACGCGTGTGTTACCAAGGAAGCCACTACAGACTGACTTAAATGCTTCCCATGCTCTCAGTTCCTTTAAGGTAAGAAGCTCCTCAAAATCAGTATCCTTCAGCACTTCTCGGATTTGAGGTCCGACAAAGATGCCCTCTTTGAGCTTAGCAGCACTGAAACCTGGGAACACAGTAGACAAGTGTTGAAAGGCAGCACCATTTTTGTCCATGGCCTTCACGAAATTCTTCATCAAACTAAGCTTGATGTGAAGAGGAGGAAGAAGCACCTTCTTCATGTCAACCAGAGGATTCTCCTTGACGCTGTGTTCGCCAGGAATGAAAGTGCTTCTAGACCCCCAGTCTTTCTGCTTGTAATGCTGGGATACAGCTCGACTATCCCAGAGACAGAGAAAGCAACAGTATTTTGTGAAGCCCGCTTGCATACCCATAAGAAGACCAATGACCTTGAGGTCCCCACACAGACTCCACTGGTACTGGTTGTACTTAACAGCTTCTAAAAGAAGCTCCATATTGTCATAGGACTCCTTTAGATGGACAGAGTGTGCAGTGGGAATGCTGGGATATTTATTCCCGTTGTGCAGAAGCACAGCCTTGAGACTTCGCTTGGAAGAGTCTATGAAAAGACGCCAGTCTGAAGGATTATGTGGCAAACCAAGGAAAGTGAACAAGCCAGGTACATTTGTGCAGTAGCACAACTTGTTTTCCATGTCGAAAAATGAAGCAAGGTCTTTGTTCCGATTCCTGAAACTGGTGATCCTTACATCTTCCTGGACTAGGTTCCACTGTTTAAGCCGAGAAGCCAAGAGCTCTGACTGCTGTTTTGACAGATACAAATCACGAGCAAGGTCATTCAGGTCTTCTTGCGTGATCCAATGTGGTTCATTGCCACTTGTTCCTGAATAAGAAGAGTCAATATCTTCGGAAGAGATTGACTTGGCAGAATCTTCCCTTGGAGGCATTTCTTCATCTGATGAGGAAAGAAGATCCTTATTTACTGGAGGTGTTGGGACAGGAAAATCATCTGAATGGGGAACGGGTCTCATAGCAGATGGAAGGTTGGGATATTTGATCTTTTTTCTAGAAGATGCATTGAAACCAGTTATATTTGTTAGACAAAAATAACAATCATCTGCATGGCTTTGTGACTCTCTCCAAACCATTGGGACTGCAAAGTTGAAAGCCGCTTTCTTGCCATTAAACCAAGCAGTTAGTCCATTGTAGGAGGGTTTACAACAGATGTGTGGAGCCCAAGATTTGTCCTGATCACCAATTTTACAGTCAAAATAATGAAAGTAGGCAGTTCTGAGGAGGGAAGTGATGGTTCGACGCTGTGCAACTGTCGTGAAGTCCCCACACACGTAGCAGAAAGAATTGGCCTTGTTGAGGCATCCTCTGTGTTTTGACGAGCTTGAAGCCATTAGAGAATCTGAAAAAAAACAAAGTAAAATTAAATCATATGTAAGGCAATAATAATTATGTGCGTCATTGGAAATTGTAATACAAATATATACCCAAAAGATTGTGTAACACAATTGTCGAGGGACACCAACCTCCTGCGCTGACTGCCAGTGCACTACTGGCTGTTGATTGAGACGTGTTGGCTACGCTTAACTGCCAAAATCCGTCTTGATATATATATATATATATAATGTAATGCTATCACTTACACTTATTGCATAATAACTAAAAAAGAAGACAAAGTCACACAATATTAGAAATTAACCCTGAATGCATATACGCCTTTATGTACAGTATGTGTACAAAATGTACAGTATGCATATCTAAAAAACTAGAGGTGATGAGTAAAAACGGATTTCAAATCTGAATTCAGCACCCCCAAATTAGGTTAAAACAGTTATTTTTGTGCTTGCCTCAATTTCTTTGTAAACCAGTGTTATTTATTAAAATGCAACTTTTTTTTTCAAGTTAAAATGTGATTCAAACCTGAACACTTGCATTGCATTCTGGCAAAACCATATGTTGTTTGATTTTCTATTGTTGCATGTTTTAATACCTGACAATAAAGTTTTTCACTTTAAATATACAGAAGCTTGAGATATTTTAGCTGTTACATTGTAGAGAATAAATAAAAAATCTGGATCCAGTTTTATGTTATTTGAAAGTATGAGGAATAACAACACTTCAAAACAAAATTATAAGAACTTCTTTTACTGAATTTTTATTAAATTTGATTTGCTGGAAAATGTATGAGTGGAATGTTACAAAGTTGATGCTTGATGTTGAACCTTGACAACTACTTTTTTTTTTTTTCTTTAGTAAAGGTACTTGTATCTTACTTGTAATAAGTGTCTTTATCTTCAGAACATACCATTGCATTTGCTATGATGATGTCTTGATTAATAAGTTAGTGGGTTTTTTTTTGTCCTTATCTGTGGTCTTCATGCCTTAATTTTGAGGACTGGTTGTAATGCATACATTAAAAATGTTTTGTACCATCTTACTTGTTTCATTTCAGATTGAGGGTGTGTAGTGTGGGTGTTTTAATACTGACATGTCAATTTTGTTTTAAATTTTAGGTGCACAGTGTGAGTGTTTTGGTACTGTATTTCATGTTCTTGTGTTATTTTTGTAGTTCTTGTGACATACGCTACACAGAAGGTGTCCAAAGTTTGAACTGGGTCAAGATCATGAAAACAATAACAGATGATCCCGAGGGTTTTTTTGACAATGGGGGGTGGTCATTTCTTGACCCTGATAGTGATGAAGATGGAGAGGATGATGATGATGATGAAGAAGAAGATGAGCAGTACCAACCTAGTGCCTCAGATAATGAAGAAAGTGAAAGTAGTTTCAGTGGTTCTGATTTTTCTGAAGATTATTCAGATTCGGGTAAGAATGTAATATTACTTGTTCTAAATATGGATTATTATACTGCCTAAGGCAATGATTCCCAATTTTTTCACTACCAAGAACCCTTTTACTATTATTATTTTCCCACAAATTTCAGATTTTTGAAGGATACCATGTACTTAATAGACTGTTGTTATTAACTCGCCAACTAATTTTCCAATTTGTCACTATCAAATAAAAGATATATTTGAATGAGTGTGCAACTAAAGAAAAAAAAAAAAGAACCTGTCAAATGAGAGTGTATTACCTTTGTGGATCCCCAGGTTAGGAATCACTAGTGGAATTAAAAGTACAGAATGATTTTTAATTGTTTACAACTGTTGTTTGTTATACATTACTCACCAGACTTTTAAAAGTACTGCTATGTGAGAGAATTGTTTTTGGGAGATGTGTTTTAGTACATTATCAGTGGGTGATCACAAAGATGCCATAAATTGAGGTAAAATGAACACCTGTTGTTAGATTATGTGATTTTTGAAGCTTATGTGGTTTTACATCATGCAAGTTTATATTTACAATTGTGCATTTACTGGAGTTTTTGAAGTACCTACACCTTACTAGTATTGTAATCTTGCAATCAACGTTTTTGTTGAAGATTAGGTATTTATTGTATGAGACCCATTTCAGTAATTCAGTTTAATATTCTTAGACAAGCCTAATCTTGACATAGCTTCACTTTAGTAATTCAGTTACGTGTATTAATATTCTTAAAGAATTCTAATTAAACAAAGGCTGAATTAATGAACTGTAGATAGTTATAGTTCAAAACTATCATTCGAATGCTATATAAGTTTTATATTTCCTACATAACTCTTGTTATGTACATCATTCCAGATAAACATTTCCTTAAATGTTTTTTGTGCTGCATTAATTAACTCTGTTCTTCAGCAGTAAGTGTACAGACTTGTAATGCCAAAATCTGGGGTTTGTTTCCTTGTGGTACAAACAGTAGACAGCTCAATGTGTCTTTCCTCTAAAACAAACAACCATAAAAGCTATAAAAGGTCATGTCTAATTGTAGAATGTTGATTTTGATAAGTGATGTGGTAAGTATCAACACATTGGTTTTGTGTTATTCAGTACAGGATAGAAGATATGTATATACTTATTATTGATCATATTAAAAGTTCAAGAGCTCAGTAGATTTATGCTGTGATGTTTGATTGGATATTATATTTAACAGTGAGACGGGAATTGTAATAGAAGATTTCTACTGTACAGACTATAAATTGTCATGCTTAGAAGTACATTATTGATCTTTGAAATGTAGCTGAAATATTTCTGTGATTCTATTGACCATACACACACTATAAGGGTTACGTAAAATGCAGATAAATTTTTTGTGTGGCTGATATTGTAATTGTGCAGATGTGAACGCTTTAGTGTTCAGAATATTGATGTGCGACATAATTCTGTATAATTACAGTTGATGACGATGATGGCGGAAGCAGTGAGGAAAGTGGTAAAGATTGGTCAGAACTGGAAGAAGAGGCAGCAAGGGGTAAGATTTCTTTATATGGTCATTTTTCACATTAATAATTAAAAATAAATTTTGATATGCTTCAAACCCCAGTGACTTGAAATGTCCCAGAAATATGTTGTGAAGTTAAATAAGGTTCTGGTGCCCCATGTTTTTTGATAAATACATTTGTTTAAATAATAATTCTTTTAACATAACTGAATGGGTGCATTTAATCTGATAATGACAAGATATTTGTTTTTTTCTGTAGCGGACAGAGAAAAATTTGAGGAAGAGAATGATCATGTTAGTAAAAAGTCTGGAAAGAGCAAAAAACCTCCTGGGCGGAATAGAACATCAGAAAAAGTGAATTCTAAACGTTCTTCTAAAACTCCAGTAAAAAATGATGTTAACAAAAAACGACCAAGAGAACGTTCCACAGATTCACCAAAAAAAAAGAAACCTAAGAAATAAGCTTGCGTAAAGGTATGATGCATATACTTTTGACTAACTGCACATGACACAAGAGTTTGTATATTAAGTAAAAGTTAATCGTATAGAAATTCCTGTGGATTAATATTTGCAAGATAGCTTTTATTCACAATTGGAGTTTCCAAAATTTCATCAAAGTATTTTAGAAAAAGTGTAGCAACTATTTAGTTACTAGTAATGCAGAAAAGAATGGAAGTTTACAAAATGTACTGTAGTGTTTTACAAAATGTGAATTTTTTTCTGTTTGTTATTCATTTTGATACATCTGCTTGGAATTGCTTAATAGGAGACTTGAGAAAATTGTTATATCTCATTTCTTAAGTGTTTTAAAATATAACTGTTTATGAAAACAGAATGCCTGGTAAGCACAAAATGAAGTACTTAATAGTCAGGAATTAACTCTTAGTGGTTTGGGGGATATTTCAAAAGTATTTTATCAATATGCCAGTAGAAAATTAATAATCCATTAGTTTTCAGTGTCGGGACTGAAGATGTAAGACCAGGGAAGACAAACTGTGGGCTTCAGTGTGTACATTACATTCAGTTTTACTTTGATTGTGTATTGCTGTTACCACCTATCTTGTATGGTATTTAGTGAATAAATTTTTTTACACTCTAATATGTGTGAATTGTTTGATGAGCTGAATGTTTGGTAATGTGAAGAAGAAGTGCATTTGTTTCAGTATTAACGTGTATGTGCTTTTAAAATATTTGACTATCACATGTAGTAATTAACTTTAAGAAAGATCATGTGATAAGTCTTTTCAAGGTTATTACACTAATAAGCACAGTTTAGCATTGTGTGAAAATATTTCTAACAGTGTAATGTGTTTTGATATATAGAAAAGTCTGTTGATGTAAATAACTATTTACCTACATCTAGTAATGTATAAATGTTCATTTAATGCTCACCACATCAGTGTAACTAGTAGCTTAACAGTACCAAAAGTTTTTCACACTTGTTTATAGTAATACCTGTGTGGTGCATGTTGTGTTGGTTAACTCAGTTAAAGTATCCATATAGTCATATTTTGTACAGTGTCAAAACTTGTTTCTTGTGAAAACACTACATTTAAGTTATATCACTTTTCATAAATGAGGATAAATATTTAATTATGAGAAGTATATCGTGCAACTGTTTTTCAAGGTTTGAAGTCAGAAGCCAGTGACAACCCCTGTCAGTTTAACCATCTGTCCAGTATTTCACTTATTGTTCTGTTTACTGTATGTTCACATCAAGGCTCTACCTATTTCATGAGCAGATTGTACCCAAACAGCTTGTACAGTGTGTTCACAAAATATTCTGTGTACATTTTAGTTGATCTGTATTAAAGAGAAGAGAAATAAAAAATATGTTTACATAAATGATGTTCAGAATTTCTACTGACAGATGTATGAAGCAAATCAGTATTTTTACACATGTACAATGATTACAGACATGGTACTTATCATACATACAGGCATTTGCATGTATTCAGAAGAGTTGTGGACGGAATTTGTAAAAGAATGTATTTCTTTTATTCACGAATTAAAAAGGACTACAGACAATGTGCGAAGTAAATAGATATTCATATATACCACAAGAAATCGTTTTGTTTGTATAGAATAGTGTATTTATGCTAATATATAAGTATATAGGATGATTTCAGCTATGATTACAATGAGTCACTGCATCATTGTGTGTGTGTTTGTGTTATATATATTTATTTATATATAAGTCAAGTCCTGAGCTAAGATACTTGTATTGTTTGGTGGTTTTGATTTTTAATAAATTGTTTATTCTCTTGTAGTTAGAATTACTAAAACAAACTGACTTTCAAAGTTCTTGTGGGAAATACTGCAGTAGCCATGTTGCTTACTCAGTTTCTCTGTCAAGTCCCTTATAACTTAACAGTCATAAAGTGTATATGGAAGCATCTCTTGCAGTTAAATATCAGTGAAAGCAATGTAAATAAGGTTTAATTTGAACATTTGTAAAGAAAAAAGTTGACAAGGAAAATTATCCTTTATTTTTCATTTCTGAGGATACTTGCTTTCATTACTTACCTTTTATTTTACTAGTAATGACTTGGTAGATTATAGGAGCTTTAAAATTCCTGAACTTTGTTGGCTCACTAATATTAAACATAAGTTTAGTACCATCTGATAATTCCTAGTGATTATATTTAAGTGTATTTTCTCTGATTTCAAATTATAATTTCTCATTCAATTTAAGTATTAACTTTTGACAGTGTGGTCTTTCTTGGCCAAAGATGTGAATAAAGATTGGACTACAGACAAGAATTGATGCTGTAGAAGCCATAGCATGTGAAATCTATGTTTTCTGGGTTTGGTTGTGTGCTTATTCCTCTTACCCTTCATTTGTCCTCTGATGTTAACAACAATGTACAATGATCTGCTTGATTTTTTTTGTCTTTATAACGTTCATTTTTAGAATGTATAAATTATTATGCCTGTTTTCCTTAAACTTTTTTTTTTGTGCAGACTGAAGTATTTTAACAATGTTTAATGTGATCTCTACTTTATTAATTTGTAGAATACCTTGATGGTAACACATTAAAAACACACAAATATTTGGAAATGTTAGTTCCCAGTTATACCAGATTTTTTAAAGTGATATACAAATACTTAATATTTATAAAAATGAATATAGACTTTTGTTCTGAATTTAAAAAAAAAGAGGGAAAGTTCTGCTGGTCCAAGCTTAGCCCTTTTAAACAGTTGGAGTTTCAAACTCATTACTCAGGTATTGCAACATTTTGGCAGTAAAACAAAAACTTTGAACTGAAGCACTTTTATACTTTGGTATTTTAAATATGACGGCAGCTTATTTAAGATGGCTAATCAGAGACCACAAGGTTTAGAATAGCTGTCCTTAATTGTGAACTGCTGACCAGAAGGAATGCTGTCAGTAGCACTTACCAGCTATTCTTAATCAAACAGCATGTTGAATGCATCCACCGCTGAAATGGCAGAAAGGTATTGCAGAGTCAACCTTGATCTTTCCAGCATGCAGGTTTGGTCATAATAATATCAAGAAGAAATTTTGGTGCAAATGGTGAATTGCATGTATTTCCCTTGAGACCATTAATTCAGTGAATAAGTTTAAAAAGTGAATATTTCTCCTTATAGTGATTAGGATTTATGGAGTGTGTGGGTGTTTGATATTTTTATATTAATGTAAATAAGTAGTTTTCCATAATTGAAACTAGTAATATTATTAGTTCTCATATTTATAATTGCCATTATTTGTGTTGTTAAGAGAGTAAACAACTATGCTGTGTGCTTATCCATCAGTCATGCAACCAAATTTTCATTTTGAGATTGTTTATAAAAGCACTGATAGAAAATGTAACATTAATCCTCCTCTAGGTAAACATGGGTCCAAAAAATTACCTGCCTATTCAGGAAGGTTGGTGAAACCTCTGTTCTCGTGACTGGAAATCAAATCGGTTTTATTTTTGCCATATTAGGTTAACATTAGTTCTTGAAAAATTGCAAAAAAAAAAAGGGGTGGGTGGGCAGGTGAGCCACTACTCTAGACAGCTATGAAGTGGTACCACTTAAAATGGAACATGTAACTTGCAGGTTATTAACCCATATAAGTAGATTGGCTTTGTCTTGCATTGTTTTGAACTTTTTTTTCCAGGTTAATGAAATATGATAAAAAAAAATAATAGGTTAAGTGAGTGGAAAAATTGCAGTTGCTAAAGTTCATTGAAGTCTAAACCTAGTATGTGCTTAGAAAAGTGCATGTAATATCAAATGACAGTACAGTTAGTTCTCAAGTCAGTGTTATAGAGCCTAATGTGCTCTGTGAGCCTAGCACCATAACAGTTTCAATAATGAACCTTCATAGGTTAGATGGATATATGTTGTTTAACTTTTTATAACTTATTAACAGTAGCAGACTTTTTCAGGACTGTCAGAAATTAAAATGCTAGAATATTTTTTAGTGCTACTAATGCAATTACTATAAAGATCCATCTAATAGTATGGTTCTGAAAACTAGTACATGATGGAAAGTGGAGTTCCCCCCCTCTCTCTATTTCATGTAACGTGATCTTCTGAGCTGTTGGCTATCAACAAGCAAGGGAGGAGAAAACATGCACACATTTTTTAAACTTGAATCTTTACTGATAATAAAATGAACATGCTGTAATGTTAATTTTATTAACAGTGTAAGCAGACTGGCTAGTTATGGATTGGTAACCTGCCATTTTCCCTTACATTCAGTGTAAATACTTATATTTTGAGTTTTGAATAGATCAAAGCTTATGTGCTACTTTATTACACAACTATACAGGTCAGAGAGTGCTATAATTAGATAGCTTAGCCTTTTCTTGCTTGATGCTCAGTGACGCTTGTGGATATGTAGGGGAAGCTAGGTGGCCAAGATTTCTCTCGGGTAAGCAATACTGGTAGATTTTCCTGCCTTTTCGGTAAAAATTTAATAGTCAAACAGTCTTGAATAAGTATTGTACAGGGTGGACAAGTGTCTGAAAATAAATAATCGTACATGTACTATTGTTCGGAACTCTATAGTAATTGCAGAATATGCACAACCACCACTTGACCCATAGACCTAATTTTCCAGAATGATTTCTTAGGTTAGTGGCATTTATTTTACTAGATAAACATTCATCAAGAATATTTTCTAAAGCCTTTAAACTAAAAAGAATGCTATATAAACTAAATTCTAGGGTAAAAATGCAAATTTTAATTTTTAGTTGGGTAATGGTATTTATAATTGAAAGGTGTGTTTTTAAGGTGAAGTAAAAAGTTGCCTCAGTTTAAGGAATGAATTTTGATATGGAAGATTTTGTTTGTTTCAGAATGAAATATGTTGATCTGAAATGACATTTTTAGCATGTGATATTAGAACACAAAAACAACATTCAGTAATAAAAACATCTACTGGACCAGCTGATCTTTGTTTTTCTGGCCTTTAATATATGCTTATAGTTACAATATGTAACTAGTTTCCAACTTCAGGTAGAACAGTGCTTGGAAACTTTATCAGTGAGCTTTAAAGTGTGCCTGATATTATGAAGCTTCACCATATTTTGGTTTATAGTTCAGTGGTCATATGACATGGCAGTAATAACCTTATATGCAGAGCAGTCATTGATTATGTGGTAATACACAAATGCTTCGTATGTGGATGCAGCTGGACACCAAACTCTTGTGTCCTTTGAAGGCAGGAATAAGGTTACTAACAGTGTTATGAAGTTATTCAACTTTTTTTTTCCCCAAAGATGGTTTACTGCTAACTGTAAAAGGGCATGATCATTACCGAGAAGCTGTTATGTATATTTTTGGCAAAAATTTTATAATATTGGTTTTATTTTTGCCTTAGTACACTTTGGCTGTGATTGTCAAAACAGATTGTCATTTACACGACACAAATTATTTATCAGAGAAAGTTAATTTTTTACCTATTCCTATAGAATTATTAATAAATGACCTAAAGCATTAATTTACCCCAAACCAACTGCATGATCTTAAGTTCATTAATTGAATCTTTTCTTTATTTAGTAAATCAACCATTGTGTGTGTGTGTGTGTGTGTGTACATAGCCAATTTTTGCATCTGAAGCATGGACAGACCCTGTACTGAAGTTTAGTAGAAGTGATTTATTAATTATTGAATTGTTACCTTTGAATCATACTTGTATTTCCTGGGCTTAAATGAATACTTAGTTCTACAGGGTGTTTGGAAAGTCACTGTACAGTTTTGTAATCATATTTTATTCAGTCTATTTCAAGCCAGCAATTGATAGCGGTGTTTAGAAACAAAATAAGAAGGATCCAAGCCTGTATTGATGCCAACAGGGGTCACTTTCAACATTATTTATAATTGTCATTCATATTTACCTCCTGTATTCTATATTGAAACATGTCTGTTAATAAATGTACAAGTGCACAGTGACTTTCTGAACACCCTGTATATAAACTTTCAGATTTGTTTTTGCAGCCTTGTTATAATATCTTTAAATTCCATTTCATTAATTTCTTTCACATTGGGTTATCTTTCATGGAATTAAATTTCTCTGTGACATTTGACAAGTGATCTATTCATCTTTCATTTGTACCGTGCTATTCTGTAATTACATCTGATGCAGTCTATTTCACTTTTGCTGTTTTCCTCACAAGCCCACCCTTCAATTTAATTTTCTATATATTTTTAATACTTATCAGTTCTTGAATCTTTAAAAACTTTTTATGTTAATATATCTTTAAATTTTGTTTTAATAATTTTAATCCAAATTAGTTTCTTCAAGTCATTTTGTGTTATTAAACCTAACTCTCATGGTCCTTGATAAATAAAAAACCTGTTACTGTAAAAGTGTATCACCAACATAAAGATTACAACTTATTTAAAGTTCAAACACTTTCTTAAGCACAAAATTCTGACTGTAAATTTATAAGGAACAACTAATGTATAAGTTAAAAATGAGTTACAGTACAATTTAAACTAATTATTTACTATCTTAGTTTCATTTCTATTTCCATTCCATGTTTTAACACAACCACGCTTCTCCTTTGCTGTTCTTATAATCTTATTTCACTTGGTGATGCATATGATAATGCATACCCTTATAAGGGCTTCTACATTAATTTGGAAATGGCATTTCATTTTCTCTGTAGTTTCTTGAGCTCATCTGAGCAAGGCTGCTTTTTATAGACTGTATGTATATATATTTTGTTTTAAAGGCAGGTCTGATAGTGCTGCCTCACTGATCCAACAGATGGAAGGGAATGTTGGTGACTGAATGTGAGATGTTGAGTTGTGTTTTTCACCTCTGCATGTTAATTCACAGGAAAACCACATTAGGTACTACCCTTTCCAGTGAAAGCAAAATTAACATTTGCCCAACACATTTTTCTACTCCATCCAGTCTTGTAAGGAGTATGATCCTACTGATATATTCTTACAACAGAAACACTGAGGAAGCCCTTGAAATGGGACAAAGTAATAAATTTGGCATAATCCCTCTTCTCAACTGTTACTTTCACCTGGATAAAGACAGGTTGAGTTCCTAATGAGGATATATTCAGTTGATATTCTATCAATTTATTCACAGCTTTCATTATAAACACTTTAATACTAAGCATAAAATTCCATGCACCTTTTTCAATGATTTTATCTTGCAACATTTTGATTACCTTTGGAGTACCAAATACACAGTCCCTTGCTCTTGGCTTTTGTCTTTATTGCACTGAGTTTCAACAGCTTGCTGAATGTGATGGTCTCTTGCAACTGTTTTACAAAATAATGCATCATTGTCCACAACACAACATACTCTACATGTGTGTATACATATTTCTGACCAGGAAAGATGGTAGAAGTTTGTAATACTCTTACATAGTTGGGAAGGGATCCAGCTGTTGAGCAATGCACAGGAAGAAGTCCAGCTTAACCCTGTAAAAAGATCCTTGACTACATCAAGGACAGTAGCTCAGACATTGTCTTTAGCACTCTTTCTTTTCTTCTGCTCTTGGCTGCATTTGCTGATATTGTTCAAAATCTTGAAGGCTCTCATTTTGAAGCTTTCAAACTTGCATTGTAAATAGAAGACTGGTGTTTTAACAACCAGTGTGGGCTGGATAACAGCTGGTCAGTGTCCAATTCAGATTCTCGTTCATGGACATGTTAATTATATGGATATCAAAATGGTGTATGGTGCTGTTTTTCAGTCTTCAGCAACTACTCAAAATTCTCATTCAGATGGGGGATGTCCATTAATCCTTTCAGCGTGATTACCATCTGCTCGAGTAGGGAGAAACACTTATGGATCAAAATTATGGCAATATTGCAGGTTCCTCAAAGACTGGTAGGGTTTTGTTGAAGTTTATAATATTCTTGTACACAAATACTCATATTACTTTAATTACATCTTTCTAATAAAAATGTTATCTAGAGTAGTTGTTTGCACTGTAGTATAGTTGGTGTAGTGTAAAATGAGATATTTCTAATGACTTGTACACATGTATGCCTACATATAGCTACAACGTTCAAACATCTGTTGGCAAGTGTCAGAGGTTGAAGAAAAAGTATTTATCTATTGTAGTAAGATAAAGAACTTTTACATGACTGTTTTACTCGTACATTTCAAGCATTGGGATGTCTCTCTGCACAACTACACTTGTATTATTGAAGATACAGCAGGCCAAGGTATGGAATTTTCATAAGTCATGGACAAGAGACTATACATATGAAGTTTTAAATAACCTAGAATTTCAAATCATAGTATATATTATCATGCCAGCATCATGCTGGGGGCTGTGAATGTAACACAGTAACTTGCATCGACAGTGTTCAAAGGAGTAGCCCTTGGAAAAGTGTTAAGGCCTGGTGTAGCATCATGAAAAGGAGTTACTGTTTTGTCTGCTTTGACACGTTCTTCTAGGATGATTGTCAAATTATTGTGTGTGATATCACAAGCATGGATGAAATATGTTCATTTGTTTTGTATATAATCAGTGAAACTTTTGAAATGTGACACAAGTTACCCAAGAACACCAGTATTTGCATCTCCCTTCACTAGACATTTTTTAGTTTTATTAAAAACTTGCCATTTCTTTTAAGTTCTTGACAAAAACAATATTTTGAAACTGAACACATACCTTTGTCTGTCATTTATTTCAAGTTGTTTTCAGACTGAAATTCACCTTTGTGTATATTTATCTGAGAATAAAAATATAATTATCACTGTAGGGCTGAACCCAGTACTGTATATCTGCAACATGGATGCTCAGCACCATCTTGAGTGGGTAGGGTGCATGCTGGCCATATAAAACTCCCAAACTCACCCATAGAACCTTATTTAGAATGTTAACACTACTCAAACATGATAAAACAGTTTAACAATAACTGCTGAAGTTTTGAGGTTACTTCGATGTTGGTTATGAACTCTGTTCACCATTAGGTTGTTTTAACTGAGTATGAACAATGATTTATAGAATAACTATAAATTCATTGTATTTAGAGTGAAATAAAAGGTAGTGCTTGGTTAATTTACTAGAGAAGCTTTGTTTCAAGCAATAGTATTGAATTTACTGTAACCAGGCACTTTAATTGGGGCCAAGTGTTACAGGGTCTCATATGCTGTTTACAATCATAGAAAACTACATTAATTTTAAACTGAGCTAAAAAGTTATTTCACTGTTTGATAACCAATATTTTATATTAACAAAAATCTTTTATCTGTCTTTATATCTCCAAATTATTCATAAATGTTACACATTTGGATTTATATGATACATACAATTAATGACAATATAATAAACAATGGATCTGGGAGAAAAACCCACTAACATAATTCACATTAAATTCAACCCACATACACACAACCAGGCTTTTGTTGTATTAAACAGCACTATTTGTAATACATATTAATATGCATATAAAATTCAGATCAATCATGGAAAGGATTGAAATGTTTACATAATAATAAACAGTATGTAAAATGACATTTGAACATTTTTTTTTTTTTTTTAAAAATAATTATAAGGGTAAGTATGCAGCTTGTTCCTTCATGATGCAACTAGAATTATACTATATTAGCATTTCTTGTATTTAAAGACCAGTGTGGAAAACCTGCAAGGATTAAGTAGAGGGGCACACTGTCCAGCAAATGGCTCCATGCTACAGCATTGATCAATATTTGTTCTCAAAAGTATGTCCATCATTATCAGTGCACAATGAAGAATAATATTCTACATCTATCCACCAAGTTGCATGAAAATCCTATAATCTGATACTGAGTTAGAGAGCACAAAACACATACATAATCAGTCCTAATGTTAATAGAGGGTTTTTTTATTTTTGTAACCTTAACCCCAACCCTCCAAAAACTAATAAATCAAAGTTTGGTTCTAATTAAAATGTATACCAACTTTTATTCCAAGACATTCCACCACTGGAAAAATGTTGCAGCCAAATACATGGGTGAAAAAAATCTCCATCACTTTTTGTGACAGAGGTAACAAGGTTTCACTTACATCTTAATAAAAACCACAAAATACAAGGAATTACACACAAATTAACTTTCAGTAACCTATGTACAAATATTGTAAAGTAACGTATTTCTTCTACATGTTGCTAATACATAATCCTAGGTTTAGTTTCAACATTCCCCCCATCTGATTATTATTTCCAAGCAATGTTTACAACGGCAGTCAGTTTGTGGTAGGATATCAATAAAAAATCTTTATTCATTAAAACTGAAATCCCTACAGACTTGTGGCATTTCCTCTTTCAACTTGTAAAAGTCCACTGATTCTTCCTACCATAAAGACAGTTCCTTTCATTTATTTACAATTTGTTGGAAGGAATCAACGTGTATATATATATATATATATATTTATATCTATCAATCTTTATCAGTATTTTTAAGTTCTACATAAATACATATGCACCCATACACGTGCAGAAATGAATCTAACATTCTCATTAACATCTAAACTTTCAGACCTGTTTACAACCCAAACTTCTAAATATCACTAGGACTGTTTTTGAATTGGGTTTTTTATGGTATTGCTTGTGATCCAGGGGTGCTGCAGAATGCCATCTATTGGAAGTCTGTCAGCTGGGTTGTACTTCAATAGCTGAAAAAATCAGTATTCATTAATTTAACTACAACAACAAAAGGTCTATCTTAACTGACACAAGTTATTATATATATATAAACTACCAGACATTCATGAAAGACTAACATCAAATGAAACCAGTTTGGTAATAGTGTGTAGTCAATATATTCAGTAACAGTAAAGAGCAAAACAACTGAAATAAAGGGATGGCAAGTGTGTAAGACACACATCATAAGCCATAAAAGAACGTTAGTGGTTTGTCCTTTTGAAATTGATTCATGAGTAGCATAATTATTTAAAAATAAGTGAAATACAACATCTGCTATACTGGCAGCCTTTCACAATTGGGAAAATATTGTGTGTGAACTTTTCTTTTTTAAAGAGTATGACTAATATAATGCATCAGATTATTAGACTTGCAAATACACAAAAACCAACAAAATTTGAAGTGAAAGCAAATGGACATATACCCTAGCAATCAAATCTCTAGCTCCCTCTGAAACATGCAATGGGAAGGTGTAATCCACTCGTGCTATTCGTCTATAGGTGTCCTGCACTTTATCTGATTCAAAAGGAGGTTTCCCAACTAGAAATTCATAACATAGTACTCCCAAACTCCATAGGTCAACTTTTTCATCATAAGTCTTGTTTTCAATCATCTCGGGAGGTAGATAGTCCAAAGTTCCACACAGTGTAGCACGTCTAAGGGAAACAAAAATAGCATTTCAGTCAATTCAAAAATTAGTTCATAATGATGTATACTTGCAGAAAATGTGCAACCTTCCTAGGTCATCTTCAGGTTAAGAAAGAATTTGAAATGTTGTTTTCTCCTTATCAATAAAAGTGTTAATGTCCATACCAGCCATTCTGAGATACAATGAAGTTGGCACTGACACCCAGCCAATTGTCTTCTCTATAGCTAGCTGTCCAAAATTAGTGGGAGGTGGCTAGCTTTGTCAAAATAAAGACAGGTGAAGCTGATGTAGTGGCAAAAGATGGAACAATGAAAAATAGTAATCTGAAACCAAAATATCAGTTACAGGATTTTTTTCATAAGTATTAATTTCATCATAATTGCAATTAACTGTTAGAATAAAGGACAATTTTAATTAGTTAATCACAGCCCATAAGTTTGTTTATTTTTTTTGTTTGTTTTTTGGAATTTCGCACAAAGCTACTCGAGGGCTATCTGTGCTAGCTGTCCCTAATTTAACAGTGTAAGACTAGAGGGAAGGCAGCTAGTCATCACCACCACCCCACTGTCAACTCTTTTACCAACGAATAGTGGGATTGACCATCACATATAATGCCCCCACGGCTGGGATGGTGAGCATATTTGGTCCGATGTGGGACCGCGACCCTCAGATTACGAGTCGCATGCCTTAACGTGCTTGGCCATACCGGGCCCAGCCCATAAGTAATAAATCCCATAACTATAAGTTATTAATTAAAAGGAGAAACATTAAACTGGCTTTCACAGACAACAGAAAGAGCACTGAATGTCAAAGAAAGCTGAATATGTTAATGACTTACATCACAGTAAGACATTTAAAATACATTGAAGTACACGTTTCTTTTAACTTCATGAAATATGCATTTGCTCAGTTTGTGTTACTTTCAAACAGATTTCCTTGAACTCAATGAAAGAAGATATTCTAAGACAGCAAGGACGTTTAAGCTATGATTATTTTTCTGTATTACAGATTGAAAAATGAGTGGCAACTTGTGCTTTTTTTAAGTGTAAAGCCTAAAAATGCCAGAGTCTAATATATAACAAATTTTCTGTGAACCAGCCATAATAATCTTATTTATGGTACTTGGTTTGTCAGATGGTATGTGTATTTGAATTTCAAATATCTAATCAAAATGATGACAGAGCAAAAACACTTAGAAATAACATTCCATCTTTATTTTGTGTTAATTCATAACAACTTTACATGAGTTAGAAAGCATTGAATCAAAAGAAAAATTTATCTTTACCCAAAAAAATATTAGGATTGTTTGTGCCACAGATTGGGTATAATAAGTTGCAATGTATTCAGACTGAAGAGTTGGGTGATTAATTTGATTACTTAAGGTAAATCAAAACTGGGATGAAATCAACTGTTGCAAAAGTGATCAACAAATTGAAATTTGGGTTTCCAACTATCTAAGTTCAAGTTTGTTTAGCCTTGGACTAGCATGGCTCACTGGTTAGAGGGATTACCTTGGGATACAAGGTTTTTCATCTATGGGGAGTTTATACGCATGTCAAAGAAATGGTAAATTTACTTTTTTTTTTTACATTGTAATTAATATATAATTTTTATAGTTGCAATCTTTTGTGTAACTTTATTTTTCCTACATTGTTTATGTGTTATGTTTGTAACACCACACCTTTTACTTTCCTTAATGGGTGTTTTGATGAATATTGAAACAGGCACTGATGTCTAAAACCTGCAATTCTCTGATCATGAAGCAGTACTCTCAAAGCAGTATTTTGTACACACTCCAATTTTTTATATATTAGATGTAAATGTACCAAGTTATTTAAAATAAACAATAACAAAATAATACAGCATTAAAATTTGAAAGTACGAATACCTTATTTAACGTAGAAAATAAGTAATTTTATTTCACTAAAAATTTAAAGTTTAGAAGATTAACAATGCTACCTTACCAGTGTGAAATGGAAAAATGAAAACTTATACACTGGAAATCTATAATTGACATATTTAATGTATGGTGTATGTTGATGAATGAACAAATTATTAAAGAATGTTAAAAAGTGAATAGGGTGTAGGGCATCTAAATAAATTACAATAACTATTTCCCTAATATAGTTGAATAGAAAGTCTGTCTGGCCAACTGCATATTAGAAACAAGGAGTTTATAATTAGTTTCATGAAGTGGAATGTGCTGTCATGTTTTAATTGTCTCTTGTTATGGTGTTTTTAGTGTCTATGTGCTTGATCATCTCAGGTTAGTCATATTCATGTAATTTTCTGCAACTACTGATAATTCTATTAAAACTAATGTCACAAGATAAACCATGAAAACAACATAATGATCTTATGAGGATATGTGAATTTGAATATTAGACATTTTGAAAAATAATTTTCTTTCCAATGTTGAAAAATGTAGTTAATTACACATGGCTTGTGGCTGAAAATAGTTGCTTTTTAAAATATTTATATACAATAGGCTATCTAGTGCTGTGTTTACCAGGGATACTGAACCTTTATTACTAGTGGAAAAGCTCACACAGGTATTGATGAGTCACTAGGGCACAAACTCAGTTAACTTCATAAGAAGTTTTGAAAATGTTATAAGTAATAATTATTTTCATCAACAAAAATTCAGTAGTTTTGTAGGAAGAAAGTTAAAGATTGCTATTAATCATATTTTAAACTTTTTTTTTTTTTTTTTAGGCTTTTATAACAAAGCTTTATAACTTTGATATGTCCAACAGTTTCGGATTAACAAAGTAACCAACCTAATCTGAAGATGTTTCAAATTAAACAAAGGGTAATTTAAAAATGTCTTACAAAACTAGGAGTGAGAAGAGTACTTAAATGTAAGAATAATTAATGGGTAAATCAGATGAAGACTGAAATCCTCTGACTGCAGAGTTTAAAATGCTGTAATATAATTTTTTTGTGATTATATTTGACTTCCAATGAGCAAAATGATAAACTAAATTTCTTAATATTTACATATGAAATACAACAATCAAAGCAATAACTTATAAAATTTAATATTTAAATACTCTTTCTCTCACTGTCCAACTGAAATTTTTTGAGTACAAAACCAAACCATTCACATTGTTATCTTTTGTAACCAGGTGTTATGCATTCCTGTGGGAAAATTGGGAAATTTTATATATAGAAAATATAAAAAAAAATCTGTATTTGACTGATTTACCATACAGTTTAAGGAAAAATTCTAAAGAACATGTTTCATCAGTGAGAAAAAAACCCTTATTAAAGTATGCCCATATGATCCCTAGGAAAATATAGTTATATACTATGGTGGAAATATTAAAAACAAGGTAAAAGAAAAAGTTTCTTGAGCAGTCTACATGCATGTACACAGAAAAAACAAAAACCTGTTCATATTTAACATGCTGATTATTGAAATTGTGAAGCAAGTTAAAACTTCAGAGAATCAGTGTTATTCATAACTTTTCACAAGTATTTGCTTTCAAACATTAACCATTTTTCAACTGTTAACCACAAGAGTACTTGAACATACCAAAGAGAAATATTCTTTAAAAACTTAGATGTTAATTATAATATTACCTCCTTATAATCTATTAGTGAAAGAAACATTTGCCAAAATTGGTTCACAAATTCCTTACTCTTGTGTAAAATAAGAGCCACATGATAAAATGAGCATTGGTTTAACCCATTAATAAAAAAAATCAGCAAATGCTTATGATTATCTGAATTATCTAGTAATAAAATAACTGGTTGTAATTTAATTAATTCACAAAACTTGAAATATTGCTGTTAGGATCAAAGCTACATATAATGGGCCCTCTGTACTCTGTTCATTGTGGATACCAAAATTAATTTTTTATCATCGTAAGTTTTTATTTACTCATCCCATGTGAGAGTAATTAATTGGTTTTGTAGTCTCCTCATCACAACAATTCATTAATGAGCCTGATGATTAATCAATTAGCAAGTTAAACTAATTATACCCAACTCTAGTGGAAACACATCAGAACTTTTCACCATGTTCTAAGTATTTCAAATACTTAGAATACCTTAACTCAAAAAATATACAATACACTATATGAAAATAACTTCAAAGATAATTTCTATATGAAGGAAAGGGGATTTTGTAGATCTAGAGGTTTACTGCATTTGACATACAAGGTCTGTTAAAAAAATACGCGGACTGTTTGAATTGCACGGCTCCAGTTGGTTCCAGGGGAATCCGCTTGGTGTCGCTAGGTTCGCACAGATCAGCTGATTATGACACCATTTCCCAATTGCAGATATCTTCATTTGTGTATTAGCTACGCGGTTTTAAGTGCGATTTTTTCGTTTGGTGGATTTCAGAATGAATGACCTGAAGGAGCAACGACTTGCTGTGAAATTGTGTGTTAAACTTGGAAAATCTGCGACTGAAACTTTTGCTATGCTTAACACGGCTTACGGTGATGTTGCTATGAAGCGTACGGCATGTTTCAAGTGGCATGAACGTTTTATGGATGGTTGACAGTCCATTGAAGATGATGAGCGTCCTGGATGTCCTTCCATGTCAACTGACGACCCACACGTCGACAAAATCAACACCCTGGTGCAGGCAACTCGATGTCTGACTGTCAGGGAGCTTGCTGAAGAGTGTGGGATATCAGTTGGATCTTGTTACGAGATTTTGACCGAAAAATTGAAAATGCACAGCGTTGCTGCGAAATTTGTGCCTCAGAACTCGTGCGTTTTTGGCCAAACACTTGATCACTGTTCTCCCCCCCCTACTCACCTGACCTTGCTCCTTGCGATTTTTTCTTGTTTCCCAAACTCAAAAGACCCTTGAAAGGAAGAAGATTTGAGACGATTCCCCAGATTAAGGCAAATGCGACGAAGGAGCTGGAGGACATTACAAAAGAAGCGTATCAGGACTGTTTCAACAAGTGGAAACACCATTGGGATAAGTGTGTGCGTTGGGGAGGAGAGTACTTTGAAGGGGTCCCAGACCTGTAACTTCTAAATAAAGTACATTTTGTTTTATGACGTCAGTCCGCGTATTTTTTGAACAGACCTCGTAAAATTAGTTCTCACTGGTTCCAAACAATGTACTCAACTTCACAAAGCAGGCAAATACATCTAAAACTTGACATAACACACTTTGATATAATGCAGATTTGGATATTGCTTGTTTAGTGTTTTGACCCTCCTTTTAAACAAACAGAGCATAAATGGTGGCAGTTTCTTGCTTCAGTCATACAACAAAAGATTGCTAAAAAACAATATAAGAGACATGTTTCTGCAATCATTTGATTACTTTTAAATAACAAAGTGGCAAATTGAAAGCCAGTGTAAAATTAGCTCATCAGAAATCAATGACAAAGATGTCCAAGAAGAACCACCAGAGTCACTGCTAAAGACCACTGAAAGTCAGATTAAAGTGACCAGAAAGCCAAGATGTGGATTGGGTTAAAAGTTTAAAACTGAAGATATTTATTGAAATTAAGGAAGAGGATAAATGAAAGATGAAAGCAAAAGAATTTATTTTCCAAGTAGCAATGCTCTCATGCTTAATAAGAAAGTTCCACTAAACTATGGTTGTATCATTAACGTGTGTCATTTCATGTTTCCTGAATTTGATAATTAACACATCATACCAGTATACATATAAATGATTTATTCACCTTTTGAGCATCTTATTCCCATGTGTTGGCACAGCCTTGCTGCACAACATGGGGGTAGGATGGAAAGGGGGAGCAGGAGGGGATTTTCATTTATCTTCACATTATGTGGTAGTTTTATTGGACCCAGATGACTGCATTATGCCAAGGTTTAGGTGTAGTAGTTACAGAATTAGTCTTATGTGATAACACATGATATCCAGTCATTCTTAGCAAACCATGAAATTACCTTGAAGAAGGAGCGTGAACTGACCAACCAAAGTCGGCAATCTTAAGATCGCCATTAGCTGCTAAAAGCAGGTTCTCTGGCTTGATGTCTCGGTGAATCACCTTTACTGAATGGCAGTACTTCAATGCATTACTTAGCTGAGAAATGTACTGGAAATAAAGACAGTGAAAATAAATTTAATTCACACAGTACTGAATACTAAAAATTGACAATATACTCATGGCTTGAAGAAAATTAACTTTAAACACTAGCACTATGTACAAAAATAATTAATTATTGTCCTAAAAATCTGATTTTCCAATTATTTAAAGAATCCTTTGCTATCCATAGCCATTGGGAATTAAAACTATCACAGTTTGTCTAACATTATATCAAGCTCAGTTACCATCTTGCTTCCCATTGTGCAGATGGTTTCTGGATTGATACATGACTCAGGTTACTAGACTTATATAAAAGACTTATTTTGTAGCTCTCTCTCGGAGTAATTACATTCTCAGAAGTTTTTCCTGGATTGTAAAAATCTTGAAAACATTTTACTTTTATTACTGAGTTTGGATAACCTCAGTGTACTCTGTTCACATAGTTCTGAATTTTGTAAATAATCTCCCCACATGTGAACCAACTAGGAGTAATACAGATAATGAACAGCTCCCATTACCAGCTTTTCTTTTTTTTGCTCCTGTATTCTCCTGCACACACAAATTTCTTTTGTAACCCTTGGCATTTCTACAGTAATAAGTTGGTAAACTAACAATTTATAAGCATACTATATTTTGTTGAAACATGTAGTATGTTTTCATTATGTTTATAGCTTGTTTTGATGATTTATTAATATATTAGCATAATTTTGATAAGATACAAGCATAAACATCTTGCTTTAACAGGAGAGTTTCATTTTCGTTCCTCCAGTAAAAGGTACACAACTTTAGAGGGAAAAGAAAATATCACAAAAAGGAAATGCTAACTATATAGCCAACCATAACTTTAAAAAAGTTTTACAATTATTATCATGTGCCCATAACTCTGGTCTGTCTTAAATGTTATAACAAAACATAGTCAAATTTTTTCATGTAAATTTTATCATCCCTAACTTATGGTGTTAAAACAGTTTTTCTTTAACCCTGCTGTATTAATTATGCATATAACAAGTATGACTGTTAGAGACTGCATCATCATACTTTGTTTTGTGCTCAAATTGAAGGTTACAAGAAGTTTACCAGTGTTTCCTCAACACGTAAATTTGCCCCGTTTTAAGGGTTAAGTGTAACCTTAAAATGAATATATGTACTGCCAAACATGGTTAATACAAGTCACATAACTTAATATTCCCAAAAATCAAGGGACTTTTATAACAGTTACCTTTTCAATTTATACTAAAAATGCATGTAAAACATTAGATGAGGCAAATGGTATGCAAACTTCTTGGACCAGAATTTCATAAAATACCCAACTACCTCCAAAATCAAACAGGTCGCAACAGAAATCTGTAGCCATATTAGGTGATTTCCCCAAGTATTATGACTGAGCTGAAACTGTTCAGCTGACAGAAAAAAAATGCAAAGTTTCTTGTAGAGAAATCAATCTCAGATGTAAAGTTGGTAGTGGTTTTCTGCCCTGCAAAGGCAATAGTAATTCTGTATAGAGCTACAAAGAAAAATCTCCAAAAGTCATGTAAAAAACCATTTCAGAATTGGTACAAAACAGAAGTCTATATAGCCAATTTCTACCAAATTTTTTTTTATATCAACGACCATTATCAAATATAAGTGTGTGAAGACAACATTCCACATTGAAAGTGCCCTATTCCCTAATTTATAGCATTTATATGTAATTCTGTAAATTGTTTCACAATAGTTGAAGGGCAACGGCCATACTTACTACTGCTGCTCGCCTTTCATCAAACTTTCCCTCCTTCTTTAGCTCCTTGTATAATTCTCCTCTTGGAGCAAACTCTAGGATAAGGTAGACCCTAGTGTCATCATAGAAATAACCATAAAGCCTGAGGATGTTGGGGTGCCTAAAACAGAATAAACATGATTAATCAACTCAGTAAAATAAACAATCAGTTTATCACTTATACCATTCTTCATGTGTACAAGATACAAGTTTCTTGAATATGTTGATGTTTTAGTGTCAAAAGCAAGACACTCTTACAAGTTCAAACCTGTCAGTATAAATTCTAACTTTCATTATTACTTGTTAACTTTGGTTAAATGATAGTTACCACATGATATCAAAGTAATTTCTAACACAAAATACCATTTTACAAACAAATTAGTAGAATAAACTTTCATGTTTCACGAGATTGCAATATGTATTACAAGCTAATGAGAAACTAAGGTTAAAGTGAAAACACCTTAATTCAATCCCTCTCATGTTTTCACAGGACTTGTTTTATTGCACTTATCAAAACTCATGTGAGACAAACTATTAAACAGTGCATAGGTTTAGTGAGAATATTTTTTTGCTTTCTGTTAAAGCATGCATATTTCAAGAACCATCTGTACAGTTGGAACAAGATATAATCAAGAGCTGTCAGAAATTGATAATTACAGGCCCATGATATAATGTTAGAAACACATGATGGCAAATGTTATTCCGTATTTCAAAACCTGTCACAGAAGGCATCCAATATGCTTTCCATCAATCTCAACCAGAGTACAAGCCTACCCATAAATAATACAATTGTGAGCCTTACATTGTGGATAATGCTAACTGTAATCAAAATCCTGTACACTGACAGGATTACACTCAAAGTACCAGTTTGGGTTTGTTAAAGGGGAGAGAAATAGAAGTATTTGGCTGAGCAGTACACCTTGGTTTTGAAATACCCAGATATTCCCAAATAAAACTTGTAATTCCAAATGTACCTCCAATGAAAATTTGTTCACATAGGGCACATTCATTTTAAGATATGATTATTTCCCTGAAAGGGGCCAAAGGATGTCTCAGGGTCACTTGTTTTAACCTTTTGCACTATTATGCAATAGTGTTGTATCTGTCACTCAGCAGACACTAAAATAACATCATATATAAGAGATGCTTAACATAATTTGTACTGTCCCCATATCAGTAAAATGTGCTTTTACCATGAATCATGAGAAGAATTATGCACTGTGCAGGCTAAAACAAAGTATCACATGTGATCTTTAAAAGCATGAAATAAAATTATTTATTACTCTTTATTTTGGCTTTATTTACTCTTGAAACAGAACATTTTCAGGGGTGCTGTGCAAGTATATCTAGTTTTAAATATGAATTTTATACATCATGAATAAGTCATAATAATTTACTAAATATTATCTTCATTAATACTCTCTAATCTTACAAAGATTTCTTTATCAACTTCACAAGAAGTTGTATACTAAGTTTAAAGGTTTGTGTGTGTGTTTTTCTTACAGTAAAGCCACACCAGACTATCTCCTAAGCCCACTGAGGGGAATCAAGCCCCTAATTTTAGCATTGTAAATCCATAGACTTACTGCTGTAATAGTGGGGGGGCAAGTTTAAAGGTATTTCCAGGATTATTTAACATATTTATGCATTTAAGTACATAGTCAAAAGTCTGGATTTGGTTATTGTGAAGCCAAAACTGTACTAAAGACTATTTCTGGTCCACCAGGGGTATCGAAACCCAATTTTTATAGCATTGTGAGTCTACAAAGGACCAGTTGGTAAAAGAAAAACCAACATTTAATGATATACAATAAAAAGTTAGAATAAGACTTTCTCCAATCTCAAAATATAACAGTAAGTTGAACTCCATAATTTACTATAGATATAATACCATGAAACTGGGAAACACATTGTCATTATCATAAGTGCTAAATTTTAGAAGACCTAGCCACACACGCCCATTACTTAAAAACCACATGATTAAATACATTTATAAATCTAAACTTCAAACTATATATTAACAATATTTCTCTCTGGCCCTTCTTCCTTATTTAACACTTTAAAATTGTTTTTATTGAATTTCATTATGTTTGTAGGTTCACAGATATTACTACTAATGCTTGTAAGTTATGTTCAACAGTTTCCTTCCACTTCAGCATGTTGATCTTTTTATTATTATTAGTTTCAAAGAGGAAGATCTAGTTGTTGCCAATCCTCCATATGCTTAGGAATCATAGGCACCCATAACTCTTGGTTGGAACTGACCACTTTCATAACTGCCTGTTTAATAAAAGTGATGGTACATTCACATCCAGAAAGTAAAGATGAAATTATTATTCTTGTGAGGAAAAGAGGAACAACTTACAAAGGAGGTTGGAAATACTTTAAATTATAAAGCCTTTAAGAGCGTACTTATCAGACAGCACAACCCACTAAAGGCCAATAACATTGGCTTTTCACATTTCTTGATGAATTAACTGGCAATATTTAATTTTGAAATATCCTGGGGTTAAGTAAGGTTACATACAGAACTATTAGCATAACAAATATTACAATTAATTAAGCAACATTAATTTCTACAAACCTCAATCTACACATCTGCACTTTTACAAGCAAGATGTTAGCATCACCAAATATGGACTATAATACGGTGTTTGTTCAGTGATTCTTTTTACAGATGTATTTTCTTTTTCCCTCCATTCTCGCACAATAATTTAAGATTTTATTCCATACACTTCATTAAAATAATTCACTTTTAAAATGAGACATAACACAGATAAAGCTTGGCTAAATATACATATATTAAATACAGAATGAATATAATACAAGCATGTTTCTGCTTTGATAAATAAACAACAAGATTAGACATGTTAGAAAATAATCAATATAAATCACTGAACTAACTCATACTAAAGTTATAACATTTTGTTCATACTTGGGATCAACCACATGCAATAAGTATATGTTTTAATATTTACCTTAAATGTGCTTGAATTTCAACTTCCCTCCGCAACTGATGCTCAACACCATAATTTTCCAGTTGAGATTTAAACAAAACCTGAAAAATCAAATTCTTAAACCTGAAGACATTTTATATTTTAGTTATTTTCCAATCTCAACATAAATAAAATTGATACACATTTTCCATGATTTACATATTGATGAAAATGATAAAAGTGTGAATTTTTGCTAATTTTGGAAATATAAAAATCTTAAGCTTTCTACTGTTCTACATTCTTAAACACCTCATAATGGTTTATCAAAATACTTCCAATCCACAATAGGTATCAGCTTATATGTAAATTTTCTTAACTTGTATCTAGTTAAATAGGTGTTGTAGTAACCTAAGTTGTTTAAACATTATTTTCAATTTTTAATACATTTATACTAATTTTTCAATATTACTTCTAAAAAGTGATACAGTAGTTACATTTCTTTCTTAACTTTAACACAAAACTGCCAATTATCATGATTTAGTCTTAAGGACAAAATATAGTAGCACACACGATCTTTATCTTTTGAATGTTTATACACAATAAATAAATCCTTAAGTAAAGCAAGTCATAATAAATAATAGAGGTTTATTTTCTTTATCTACAAAGCTATTACTGAGCATTTATTTTTATTAAATAAATATTGTAAAAATTGTAAACTAGACATAGTAAGAAACCTTTCACTCACCTTCAGAGCTACAATAAATTTACTAGATTTCTCTCTTGCTAGGTATACATTGCCAAACTTCCCTCGACCAAGAGGTCTTCCAATGTCAAAATCTTCCAGTTTCCACTTCTTCCTAGTATATGAAAGTAACCATGTTTCAAATTTTGAGGATGTCTGTATTTCCTATAATGTCTCATCATTAATTAGACAATAGAAGCAAGATGGTGGGTGCCAATAAATTGATAGAAGCAGTATTTTTAAAACTATGCAGACTGTAATGAAGTTTGTAGACACTGTTTAAAATGTTGGAGACCTCATTATCTTAAATACAATCATTTATTGTGATTACATACACACAAAACTAAAGAATAACATTCTGACATTGTCTTAACATTAGGTTTGCAAATTCAAGAACGAATACAAGTACCTTCCATCAATTATTTATAACAATCTTAAGTTAACCACAGAATCATACCTAAAGAGGAACTGCAATAAAAAGGTTTTCTACAGTACATGAAAACTGTAAAATATTTTGAGAAATAAAAAAGCACATTTCGTAATATAATTAGACTACAAGTCAATACATCCACCATATGTGCACAAAGATTCCGTGATGCTGAATGTTGCAGACATATCATAAGCCTACATCATGGTTTCACAAAATCTGCCTAAACCAGCTTACAGTTTTAACATAAAGCAAGCTGAGTTATTGTGGAACATATCTGAAAGTATTTCACAAGTTAGACAGGATTCGCCCCAGAACCTCATCACATTTGAAAGCTGTACAGGCATGGAAAAGAGAGCAACATACAAGCAAAATGAAAATTTTTATAAAATTATACTTATACAAGTTGTTTAAAACAGGGTAAAATACATTTAAGAATTCTGTATTAGAATTGTAGATTTCAGAAAAAGGAATACTTCAATCCTAAGTACTTGTACATTTTATATCCACAATTCCATGTCTATTAGTTTAAGATCTAAAAAAAATCTTTAAAACCATGAAACAATGACACTCATGTTTCTTTCCTATTGCACTAAAGTCCAAAATGGATTTGTAAATTACTTATTAAAAACAAGTGTAAAATAAGGTAGAGGAATCAGAAAAGCACACATTCCTTATGAAAAACAAGTTTCATATTTTTTATTCTTTTAAACAAAAAATACAAGACTTTATACATTTCAGACATTTCATACTGGAAAAAAGTAATAAAGACCTACTGGGTATTCAATTTCACCAGTGAGTTAAATCACATTGTTCAAGATAATTAAGGGTTTTTCTATTCACTAAGTGTGACAAAGAACAACTTGTTTATAAATAGTGACAATAGTATCCTTGTGTTAATTTTCGTACAAAACAAGTATTAGATGAACAGTCATGATAATGGATTTGCAAATCCTTACTACTGGAGACCACCACAAATTAGTGACTCGGTGCTACAAACTTTGCAATCAATAAACGCATATAATCTTTATTGGACAGAATGTATGTATATGTCATAAGAAAATGTTCCAAGTTGTATACGACATATATACATAATCTAATTTTCTAGGTCCAACTCCAAAGTTATGCTCTTTACATATCAACATGTTTCTGCTCTTACTTCTCTTGGGCATTTAGAAATGGCACACAACTTTTATTTTGAAATACACTATGAATTCTCAAGTAATTTGATAAGTGTCAGTGACTACAGCCACTTTTGTGTCCAAACCATGAATAAATATACACTTACTGACTCTCTGAAAGATTGATCTGATGAAATTTATGAAAGTGGGACTGAGTTCTTCATACTTTCTCAACAAGTGATTTGGAGATTAAGTGCAGGAACTGTTTCTGATATTAAGACTAAAACTTTTGATGGTGGCTGGACTTTCAGAAGTACCAAGAACATTTAAGTTTTGTGGCAATAGCTAAGTACAGGTTTCTCTTCAGGCTAAATAAAGTGTTTTCCAATACCAACCTTTTCTTTGGAAACAATTTCCTTCAGGAAATACTACACAAAGGCAAACTATTGGATAAATTACATGAACAAAAAGTCACATTTCACATGAATTCAAATAGATATCTTCAACATAAAGACAATCACTATAATTAAGGAAAGGTAACCACTAATAGGTGGATAATATCCCAAACGTTACCAACTTAATACATATGATTACTTTTAACAGCTGCTGAATGCCATGTCCATGTGGCATGCTTGAAGTGAGAGAATAAGTGAGCACAGTGATGGTGAGGTTATCCCTTAGAATAAAGCTTCAACCAACTGCACCTGTTTATAGCAATACTGATGATTCCATTGCTATATCATATATAATTCATATTGGAATACTTCACTACATAAAGTGCAATGTGTAAACAGAAAAATTGATCAGTGCCACCACCAACATACGTGTGTCTTCCCTCTACAAAACAGGAATTATATACATGGCCCCAATCAATTACAAAATTTGCAAATGTTTCGTCTCTGGCTGCAGTATGAAATGTTTAGCCTATGAACAAGACATTTGCCTACATGTAATATGACAAATCCATGTTCCTTTGTAAAACTTGTAACTTTGCTGCAAGTGACTTGTGCTTGACCTGCTGTTTTACATATCATGAAAAGGTCCAATCACTGAGGTCTTGTTACATCCTATAATCAGTTTGAACCTTTTACATATCACTGTTGTTCACACTGCTAAGTGAGAACATACTGTATTTTCTTTACCTTTAAATGTCACTGAAATGTGTATACAACCAGTTGCACAACTTAATAACAACAGTTGTGCTATGTAGTAGTTATAATAAAAACTGATTATTTCTCACCTGTGTATGCTCTCAAACTGCAATGAATTTTGACACTTCACAGAAAATATATGCCAACAGACACACACACAAGTGGGAAAACAACAGAACTTACATTCCTTTCCCTTTTCCCTTGTCAGAATTGTCTCTACTGTTGGATGTCAGCTTTTTGTCTTTTGTGAGAGGTTCCTGGGAGTCTTGTCTCAAAATGTCTTTTTGTTTCATAGTTTCTGCATTGTGTTTTATCATAAGCTAGAGAAAAAAACAAACAAAATAACTTTGTCATCATAATAAAGCCACCCATCTTGTAGATGACTCATCTATTAGCCATATCTTTACCAAAACCATATAATCTTAAAATATATATATTTCTGATAGTGAAAATGTTAAAGTTCAGGAGATTAATACATTATTTTTGTAATGTTAATATTACTTCACATCTTTTAGAGTTAGATCCAAGTACTACAAATGATTACGTAACACTGTTTAATCAAAATGTGTAGTGTATCAAGTTCACCATAAGTAGAATCTGTTTGAACACCTGTTCCACATAAAAACATTTCTCTACTTTGTGATGTTAATTTTATACTCAGTTGGCAAAAATACATGAATATCCCATTCTTTCTATACAAACTACAAAGCAGCCTCCAAATTACAACTGTCATAAAAATCTATTTATTGAAGTAATTTCTACCAATGAAGTAGACTAACTTTTAAGGGCTCAGTTAAACTGTATTCAATTAGCAGAAACTGCTGCCAAGTATATTCTTTACGTTAAGTGATTAGCTGGTAAGCCTACTGGTACAAGCAAGTTCCAAGTTTAGACTAACACCAAATAATGGAAATCAATCATACATAATTAACCAAGTTGTATTTCACAGTCAAGCATAACAATTAAGTTTCAAAACTACATCATTCACATAATTTTATTTCACCACAAAATAATTAATTCTCCAGTAATATTTTAATTTTGTCAACATTCTCAAATTTCATTGGCTTGCAATCTAAACCTAGTCTGGATCATTATTGATAAAAGTTATTTGTTTTAGCTTATTACACTCTAGTATGATTATTTTTATGCTCTTTCATTATGATAATATATTGTTCAAATACTGGACCTCTTACCTTGTTTGATTAAATGTTATTTTCACTGTGCTGTTTGTAATAAACTGTTATAAATAGATAAACTTTTATATTACTTATATAGTACACCTTATTTGCATGCAATATTTACATAAAGTAGCTTTGTAAAGGAACCATGAGAAGTTCCAAACCGTGCTAGTAACTTTTAGTAAATTTAAATCAGGGTTCGTCCATCAGCCAACAATTATTAACAAAATTTCCCACCTCTACTGGTTACCCTGTAACTAACCTCCTCATGAAAAACAGATTCCAGATTAGATCTAAGAAAGCAGGATTACAGGGTTTTTTGTTTTAGAATTTTTTGGGGGAAAGTAAATGATTTTATTTGTCAATTGACATGGCACTATGTGTTAAGGCACTGATTTTTTTTTTTTTTTTTCCATTTTCAGTTATATTTAAAATGGAACAGTTAAGGTCTAGTAATTTCACACCAAAACTTACAAATAAAAGGGATTTGACCGTAATTGACCAATGTGTCATGAGCCTAATCAATAACTGAAACAGTGAGGGAAAAAGTACCATGATACAAGGAAAGTTTCTTAAAAGAATTATGGTCATGAAAAGTAACGAATTTTTAAAAAATAGAAAATCCTTATATTTGTAAAAAAGCAACTTTAGATATGTATTTGTCTTCAAACGTTCAGGTAGCTAATATATATGATCTTATCTAGGTGTTGTACACTTTTGACTGAATCATCTATGAAGAACTCTCTTACTTAGCTATGCAGTAAGACCTCTAGCCATCATAGCAATTATTTCTTTCAGAAATATCAATATGAGGGAAAAGAACATAAAAATACACAGAACTAAAACTAGTGGGAAAAAAAAAGATGGTCAGTCAACTCATGAGAGAAGACAACTTTTTCTTTAGAAGGTGAGCCCAGGTACCTAACACATGATTATGCAGTTATCCCTATCCTCAACCTAATGGATAATACCTATCACACTAAATTGGCCAAAACATTTTTTGAATAAAAGGAAATGATATAACTGTACAGCCTACATGCTCAGTGGACTTCCATGAAATATATATCACATACTTTTTGGAGTTAATTTGAATTTCTAAAACCACAGATGCTAAATGTCAATGAAAATAGTTTTTAAAAGTAGCATTTAGTGTGAGGTTAACACAAGAAAAACATTAAATAATGTGTCATTCAACCAAAATGTGCAAAACTGTGTTATTAACTGTAGTGATAGTTTAATGATTTTCTGCTTTCTGTAGCTCAGACTGTAGTAACCTAAACTGTCACATATTTTCAGTGATTGTGTTCAACTGGACCCTTATTTCACATAATAAAGTTTAAGGCAATCTACTGAGAAATAAAACCTCCAATTTTGACTTAACCTCTTCCTTTTTGTTTTTTGCACCAACAGTACAGAAACTTTATTTTGATGGAGAAACATACTTGATACCCAAAAAGTTTGTTTATTTAGAATCAAGCACAAAGCTACAAAATGGACTATCTGTGCTCTGCCCATCACAGGTATCGAAACCCAGTTTCTAGCAGCATGAGTCTGCATACGTACTGCTGTGCCACTGGTGTGTTACCCAAAACAGTCAACTGAATAAAAATCAGAGCCCTAATAGACTGAATCACTAATGATATTATTGCCTATGCTACAACATTATTTCTATGAAGGATTCAAAACATCTACCGTATTTACCCAAATACAAAACACGTCCAAATTTGAAAGGTTAAATTGAAAAAAAAATTGAATTTTCTACTCAGCTGTTATACAAAATGTACTAAAGTTTCTAAACACAGTAAACAATTATCAATGTGTTAAAACATTTTGGGAAATCTTTCACTGAAATTTTGTGTATATATAAAAAAGTTTATATATTATATATGGTAATACACTAAGCTAATTATGCATCTTCATCATTGCTAGAATCATTTTAACATTGGACATGTTTACTGGAACCTATTCTTCACCCTTCTCTGATTCCAACATCATGTCATCTCTCCCATTCATTGCATTGGATAACAAAAATTTTTGAAGCTGCTTTACTGATTTGGAACTTTAGTTTCCAGTAAAATACCTCACAAAATTTAATGTGCTCAAATATAAAGTGCAGTCAGTTATTCAGGAGATATTTGTGTTTGTGTAAATACGACAATTAATGAAATGGAAAAGTATAATTGAAAGAGTGCATAGCATATCTCAGTGTTCTCATACACCATTTTAGTTTGTCTGAACTTTTACAGGTCAAGTAAAAGCTTGAAAGATCAAACCAGTAATGAATGGATTACAAATAAAACTTATAGTTACCTGCTTTCTTCCATTTTCATTTTCTTTACCTTCCATAATTTAAAATCTAGAGAACAAAAAAATGCATTTATTATAACTGACCTAATTTTTAATGCACCAAATTAGAATAATAAAAAATAACATACAATGAAGGAAATATAACAGAAAAATTGTAAAGTGCTGTTAGTCAGCTCCATAGTGGACCATTCACAGAAATTAGACTTTTAGCTTTTATATCCAAACTTTCTTATAACAAAAATTCTTGCTTCCCTTCAGTTTCTCTAATAAAAAACACAAAATACAAAAAGTACGGCATTTTGGAAACAGTTTCTAACCAATTTTGGAGAATGTTTATGATAAAAATACAAACACACACTGATGTTGTTTTATCTTTCCTTGAATTAAACGTAGAAAGTAAAGTCACAAGTTTTACATAGAATCAATGTATACCACTTCTCTAATATGTGTAAAATAATAAAACTTAGAGAGCTTGGAAAAATAGAAAGCAAAGAGAGCAAGATATTTAAAGCAAAATAAATTAATTTAGTTAAATACTGTTTAAAAAGCACTGGCAGATTTAAATATAGTAGAACCAAGAATGAGTTCAGTTACTATTACTTCAATTTTAGGACTATTGGAAACAAGATAATATGAAGAAAAACAAGGGTTGTTCTCTAGTTCTTCTACTATTATCATTAAACAGAAAAAGATTTATATATCAACTTCTTAATCCCCTTTATAATTTTTAACACAGACAAATCCCCACTAACAGTACTTAAAATAAATTTCAGGAACCTGACCTATCCTCATATCACACTTCCCAACCTCATGAATCATCCAATAAACCTTTCTTTGAACCTCTTCCAACAACTCTATGATCCTAAGGTAAGAAGTCTAAAACTAAGTACAAAGTTCTAAAAATTAAACCTAACCAGTGATCTAAACACAGGAACAATGACCTCATTCACCTTATACCTAGTATTCCTGTTTATCACACATAACATCCTATTTACACTCCCAATGGGAACAACACACTACCTGGAAGGCTCAAGAGACTGATTCAAAACACAGTAGTATTATGAGAAAAAAAAAGATATTAAGTTAATTTCCACCAAGGTGGATAATCATATTTTAACTTGACGTAGCCTTCTGTGTTCTAGTTGTAAGGAAAGAGTACAATATAATGAGAATTACTGAAACTTGCTTATATATGGACAATACTGATAACAGGAAGTATCTGAAATTTTTTAAGAGGAATACTTCTTAAATTATGAGGTGTGGTGACTCTTTAAATAAGGAATGAAATACAGCCTCTTTGGACTGAAGATTAAAAAAAGGAGGCAGTTAAGAGGTTGAATCTATATGGGTCATAGTACCATTGGATGAAACAGATAAGAGCAATGAGGATATAAGATCAGAATTGTAAAAAATACTGAATCAGTAATCATGGAAGATATTAATCACACTGATTGGAATTGTTTGGAGTTTGTCAAACAGTACCCAAGAAAATTTATTTTAAGTGATTCAGAATGTTTTTTCTACATTGGATGGATAATGAAATGTCAGTTGAGATTTGCAGTTAGCCACTAATGATGGTACAGTTCCAAAACGTAAAGGAGAGTAACGCTGAGGGAAGAGTAATCATTGCATGGTTAGGTTTGATACTTTGCTGCATAATGAAATAATAATAAAAAAAACAACTAAAGTTTGGATCCTAATTTTTAGAAATTTAAGTGCAAAACCATGATACATTTACCATTAATGAATTGGGATAATGAGTAAAAGGTAATGCATGCCAGATTTGGCAAAATATAAAAATATTTTAATCATCACAGACATGTTCCTAAAATGGATAACAGGGAAGATCAAACTCTTAATTGGCTTACTAGAGACAAAGGAGAAAATCAGAGAAAAATATTTTAAATTTACAAGTCTAAACAAGTAACTGGTTTGGACAATTTACAAAGAACTGCAGGAACATTATGGATTCAGTTAGGAAAGAAACTGGAGATTCCTAAGGGCTTATGAGAAACAAATGACTGATACTGTTAAAACTTACCAGCTTTAGTTACTTTAATGTTAAAGGTTAACAAGATGTCAAAATGGGAATTTTATACGTTAAAGATGTCAATATTAATTCCTTGGCAGTAAATGGATATTAAAATAAAAAGATAACCCACCAAAGAAAAAAACCTTTGTTTTTTTTCTGAAATTCTGTATTAGGCCAAGACAAAGTGTAGGAAAGCTTCAGTGGGTAAGTGATTTGGAAATGGAGTTACTTCTGCTACCCCAATGGTTTTGAAGATATTACTTATATGAACATAGGAGGGGGTATGGACTTGTGAACAATCCTAAATAAACGTTTTTAATAAGATGCCACACAAACACTTAGCCAACAAAATCATATCACTACAGACTAAGGAAAGACTAGCTAATCAGACTGTATGCCAGTGGCTATCATTGGAATCCAGTCAATTTGAACCTATGTTAACAGGGGATTGCCTCAAAGTTCACTGTATGGGATTTTGCTTTTTTCAATTGCATTAATAATGTTAATAGGAGTATAATTAATAAATTAGTAGTTTAATGGTGACATTAACTTCTGTATAGTTTTTCTAGCTACTGAGAATGTTGAGGTATTACAGATTGACTTTTATCAATTGACAACTTTGACAAAAGTTTAGCAAATGACTCTTAAGGGCCAGGTTTTCTTAAGTGTCCTTTCTGATGTCACCAATGTTCTGGAGCAAATTTCTACGAGCATGTAACTTACGCAAACATATAATAATTTCTAAATGACAGATGATAGACAGAACTTTCCAAACATACATAATACGTGGAGTGGTTAAGTTTGTTTCAGCAAACCAAGGAAATAAACAATGATGGGGTGTTAGCCAGCAGCAAAATTTAGTTTCAGAGCAATAACACAAACACAAAAATTGTAAGTATGACTCAAGCCTTTATTGTGAGTAAATAAGTATTTATGTTTTGAAAATCTGTTACTGCCCATTTGGAGCTTGTGATGTGTTAAGCATGCGATTTCCTCTACAACTACACATAGTATAGATACTAAAATTATGCCACTGTTTTATATCACCATACATAAGACATTTGTTGTTATTAATAACTGAAAGTGCAAGAATAAATTGCATTCACTAACAATCACTGAACATGTAACTGTGTAAAATGCTTTACGGTTTTGCTTCAGAGGGGAATGTATAGTATGCATCATACTTTTCCTATTACATTTAGTTTCCAACATATGCAGATAAAGTAGAGTGGATTTGAAAGGAATTAGTCTCAGATCAACTCATTTTTTTGCAAGAAGTCCTTGAAAGTGAGATTACATAACAGGTATGTATTTCTTTAACTATATAACTAACAATCAAATGGTGTGAATGTAGTGGTAATTTTATATTTAAATGACTGATAAATATCAAAGCTAAATCTGTGATTGATAATTAGGGGTTTATTTATAAAAACAGATAATTGAAAACATGAGATGCATATAAAAGAGATCACAGAAAGAGTAAAGGAGTTTTTAATCCAGCTCCTTTTATACGCTTTGCACTTCTCAGTATAATGCCACATTATAATAAAAGCTACTGTACAATATGTTGATGTAGTCTAATACACACTAACCATTCTCACTAACTACTACAACTGGATTTACTGTAGAAAAGTAATTTATTGAATTATAGATCCAATATTTAACCAAATAAGACATTGTTAGAACCTTTATACGACTGGCCTCTCCACTTTTGCAGTTCTTTCAACACTTATGATGAACAGTACTATTGATATGACTATGTAGTTCAACTACATAAAAGTTCAAAATCATTGTGCTTATATATATATATAATCAAAATTAAACACTATGTGAACAACTTTATATAGCCTCAGACCTTGGTTTTAATGAGTTCTAGAGCCCATTTAGTTGTAATGTCTTGCCCTCTCATGTTGTTGGTTACATTTAAAGCATTAAACAACAAATAATTTGATATTACTTCATCTTCCATCATCAAGCTTGTTATTTTTGTCATTGTAACTAACTCAGTGTCTGTATACAAAATATTTTAATTCTAAGTTCTTGTGTGATTTTTCCATAAACATTCCAGAGAATTATAATAAAAATTTATAAATATCATGAAATAATTTTAAATTGAGCATTTTAATTAATACGTACAATCACTTTAATAAGAGACATGTCATTCAAATACTAAATTGAGTGAGGCAACTGAAAATTCTTTCAGTCAGATAATAAAGTTAAAACTTCAAAATAGTGGCTGTTAAGCTACTTCGCACCCATCAGCTACAAATTTAATCTGTCAAACCATTATAAATGCAACACACTGGGTGTGGCCCTTTCACCATTTTAAAATTACCAATACAATAATATTTCACATAATCAATGTTACTACTAGTAGAATAATAATGATAAAAACGTTTCTCATTTTGAGCAAGACTACTCAAGCCTATTTACAAATAGCAATAATAATACCATTTGCATCATAATTACTACTTCTAACAAAATTAAGCTTTCAAGTACTAACGTTAGTAGATTTACAAATGCTAACAGTAAAATATCCAGTTATTAAATTTAAGTAAGCAGCTCTAGTATTACTATTAGCATGCAATAAAAACAAAGTGCCTCCAAATTAATTTCCATGGCATACTTACACTTATGTTGTTTTTTGAAGGATAGTTATTGAACTTACTAAAAATAAGAAATTTTGAAACATCTATTCGTTAAATAACAGATTTATTTTTGTTCAACGTTGTATACAATGAAATTCAATATTAATCCATGAATAGTTGTCTCAAAACTTCATATTGTTAGTGTTACTACTTACATTGTCCTAGCCTTCAGTTACACAGTTTACATTTATAAGCTACGGACACATAAACGGAGTGGAGTGCTTGAGTTATGTTGTTTGTTTTAACATTATGAAAAATTATACGTATTAAATACTTTTTCACCCCAAAAAAATATGGAAAGAAACTACCTGATCACTTTTGTCAACGTTTACTTCCACACTAACCTGTACTGTAGTTTAAATTTCCTGTAAAATTTCCTATTGGGTGGCAGCATTAAGAATTGTGATTGGTTTGAACTGAGGATGTACGACGTTACTCTGTTGGCAAAAATGATAAACTTTTTAAGATAAATAAATCTTTTCAAACTTGCATTATGCTTTTTGTTTGATTTTTTATTATTATATCACATACATATTTTTCAGATAAATAAAAAATATGATAAATTTTATTGTATAACAATAGGAACAAAAACATTAGACTAACGCACATAAATTTCTCACCAATGGGTCTTTATTACAGCAAAAGGTAGCATTGTAAGCTAAGTTCTTACACTAGTATGAACCAGAAAAGTAAAATTATTTATCAGATGTTGTACATTATTAAGTTTATTCACATGAATTTCTAAATTTTCGTTCATTTTCGTCCGTGAAAGTTTATGTAATATTTTCAGACGTTTTTGGATATGTTTTCTCTTTTTATTTCAAATTCTTTAACGTTTCTTTCTAAATCTTCGTGTTGCTGATTCAAAATTTGACCAAATATTTTCATTTTTAAAGCAATAGCCAACAAAGTACTTGATCATTTTTAATAAAAAAATCTAAACTCAACACTAAATTATATGTATCAAGTTGTCACTGGATTATTTAAAAATATTTTACAGATGATTCACACAGCTGTCAAATAATACATTCCTGATTTATAACAGAAAGAAAAATAATTCAAGTATTGTACACTAGTGCGTAATCGGTATCTAAAGTATTGATTTGCGGTTATGAAATTACAATGTAGTAAAGCTTATTTATTTGATTAATTTTAACGCAAAGCTACTATGCCCACCACAGGTATCAAAACCTGGTTTATAACATTTTTAGTTCGCAGGCATACCACTGTATCACTGGAAAAGGTGGAGCATTCAAGCTTCCTCGGCAGAACCGTTTAGAGTAATTGGTATAGGCACGATACCAGTTTTAAAATTTAATGTTATTCAGTACTCAGCTGTAATTTAAGGCATAACAAGTGGAACAAGGAACAGGTAATCATATTTCACAGGCAAAGCCTTTTTGTATTTATTTATGTTTTTTTAATGTTATTTTTGTAGTAAACTTGTTCATACAGTGAAAAGGTGAAAGAGTATACTACATCGTTCAGTATTTCCTTTGCAATAGAGTGAATAGACAATACCTTTTCGCTAGAGCAAACACGACAATTATAAATTTAGCTTGTAATATTATGATGACCAAGTGTATAGGCACCTAATGAATTATTTAATGTATATCTTGATAATTCTTTTATAGTGTCTTCATTGGATATACTTTTTGTTTACTCTTATTAGTTTATTTTATGTGTCTGTCGATTACGTTATTTCAGAAGTATTGTTATGTTTTATGAATTTGTGTAGACCGTCTATTTATTGACATGACATGGCCTAGTTGTTAGGAGCATTTGACTCACAAACTGCTTATAGCGGAATCCAAACCTGTCGCTGAACATTCTCACTCTTCCAGCTAACGGAGTTTTATAAAATGATGGTCAATTCCACTAATCGTTTTTCAAGAACAGCAATCTTTGGCAGTCAAAATCATGGACTGTAGCAAATGGCTTTAGCAGCTTTGCTATAAACGAATAACAAAAGATTATCATGTTACATGCATATCACCTTTAAGAAAAAAAAAACGTTTAAATGCGAAAGTGAAACGTCACTCTAGTGTCACGCCGTTAAACAGAGAAACATGGAAATCATTGAAAAGAAGACACTGACGCTTAAACTAATTATCAAAATGTACGAAACAATTTTATTTTGTGGTAATATGTGATTATTTTCAAACGTATTTGTAAAGGTAAATCGTGGTACAATTAGTAGTTTTGTGACTTGAGATATAGATACATATCAGAAATAATACCTAGTTTAACACTTTAAAATGATCAGAATAAATGAAAACAATTTGACTGATATTCACGTGTCTTTATTTACAACCCATTCGAGATATAATAAATATATTAGCAACAAAATTTAATAAATTTCAGACTTCAAAAATCACAAACATGAATTTGTGTACCATTGGTGACGCTGAATTTGACCGCAACAATATGGTGGCTCAATGGACATGCCCAAAATATATAGCTAGTTAAGGCGTGTCGCCTATGTTACTATCAGCATAAAACTCTAAACAGAAACTAATTTATTAGCTTCCTAATGTATATACAAATAATGAAATCTAAAGCGACTCTTTGGACTGTGACACACTCTTTCAGTTTAAAACATTTTTATTTGCTCCGATAGGTACTAACACATGCTGCTTCTTCACTGATTTTCTCGAAAATCCATAGTGTGAGTAGAAAACAGACTATAAATATTAACTAGTAATAAATCAAAAGTCAGCAAACATTAGCATTATTAAATTTGAAATTATTTTTGTTCCAAAACCAAACTGCTATTTTTAAGATTGGCACAAATATTACTTATTTAAGACGATACTGAACTTATTCATTTGGAGACAAATATGGGCATTGAAATATGTTCTTCAGTATAGCATTGTGATGCGGAAGTGAAATCTGTAATGACACGAAATGATACAGAAGTTGGGGAAAAATCTGAATTAGGAATATGATTTCATGTAGTGATATTTAAACTGTATACTTGTAGTACCAGTCGTTCATATTAAATTTAAAATGCTAGGAATGCTTTGAGGTTTTGAACCTAGGAATACTATGGCATTTGAAGATGTTAAGGTAACCAACAGAGTGACACATGGTGATACTGAAATGATTACACTGGTTTATTAGAAAATAAACAAATTGGTTTTAAGTTTTGTAGTAGAGTAGATTTTTCGGTGTTCAGTTTCGATAAAATGTTAGGTGTAGATTATTAAATGGTTTATGTAAAGCACAAAACTACACAATGAGCTGTATTCAATTGTTTGCTTGTTTATAATTAAGCACAGAGATACACAATGGGCTATCTGTGATCTGCTTACCACAGGTATCGAAACCCGGTTTTTAGCGGTGTGAGTCTACAGACATACCGTTGTGCCAAGGGTATTGAAACTAGAATTTTAGTGTCTTAAGCTTGTAGCGTTACCGTTGAGCCATTGGAACATTATTATATCGAATCCATCACTTTGGAGATGAGACTAGACGAATACTGATATGTATTACATGTAAATGATTGGCTTGTGACTTGTGTTGATAAAGAAGAGGTATTTTTTTATGACAATAAAAATAAATACTTTGTTATATCACCTTTTCATGATGATGATGAAAAGAGACGAACGCCATTTTTTTTTGGTTTAGGTAAAGTATTCTGCGACTACGTCTTATGATTTCTTGTTTATAAAAAGTATACTACCATTATTTTTTATTCATGGGCCTCCTAGTGGCACAGCAGCAGGTCTACTGACTTACACTGCTAGAAACCTGGTTTCAATAATCTTGGTGAGAAATGCACAGTTACCCCATTGTTTAGTTTTGTGCTCAGTGCCAAACAAACAAAAGTTATTTATGGAAGGTGACTCTTGAATTTAGTATAGCTAACTAAAAAATAATACTGTCAATATATTTATATAATATTCAAGTAAAGTATCAGAGTTTTTATCGAGTTTGGAAATACTCTTGTGACCCAGTCTTACGGTGATAAATTCTATATCTCTTTCTTGGCACCTTTTGTTTGTTTGTTTTGTGGTTGATAAGAAATGTCTGCTGATGTACTGGTACTGTAGTAACGATCAGAGAAAAATTCAGAATTTTTCATTAAATTCACAAAAAGTATTTTGTAACTTGCTTTTTAGTTTTGAGAGGGCAGGAGTGTAGATATCTATGTTTCCACAAAGAGACATAATATTTTTATAATGTTTCTTATTCTTTTAAACACTTTTTAATCAACCACCATTATTTCGCTTCTCGGTGGATAGACTTGAAACTTGGTAAGGTTATACCTTGATCCAGTACTTTAAAAGACTTTTTTTCTTTTAGGTCTTTTTAAGGATTTATGAGGTCATTGTTGAAACTATCCCAAAAATATATTTTTGGGTTCCTGTATGGTCGTGTTTACAGCAATCAAAATAAAAGTTGGTATACATATAAATGTTTCTGCGCCCAACACATTGACATGCAAAAAATTGGATTTTTTCAATTTTCAGTTTTTTAGGAGACTCAAAGCATAATGCTTGGGCATTTGGTCAATTACACTGCACAACAATTTTTTTTTTTTTAATTTTGCTTCCTGGAAAGTTTTTGCTGATTCTGACAGGTACCTGGTGGGTATGCACAAACATAGTTTTGGTTTTGCTTCATCACGTAGGAACGCTGAGAAATAGACAGTTAACTGTTTACCGGCAATAACGTATTTAATTGCGTTTATGTTTCTAATACGTTATCACGTTCAACATAATTAAAAGTGTTTTGCTCCTGATTTTCGTTTGTATTCAATGTCCGGTGCATCACGTTGCAGTGTCCAACAGTAGTCAGAAAGCATTAACGGATTCCAGTTGCCCTGATATCATTTTTCCATTTTAGCAATGTCCTGGTGAAATCTTTCACCGTGTTCGTCACTGACAGCACCGAGATTTGCGGGGAAGAAGTCCAAGTGTGAGTGGAAGATCCTACGTGATCTTGAGTGACATGTTGCACTTCATTGTTTTGTATGCTTTGATAAGTTTGTCTACCAGCTGAATGTAATGTAAAGCTCTGTAATTGCCAAGAAAATTGTCAACAACGTCTTTGAAGGCTTTCCAGGCAATCGTTTCCGTCTCAACTAACAGATCTTCGAACCGCTAGTCACTCATAACATGTCTGATCTGAGGGCCAACAAAAATGCCCTCTTTGATCTTGGCCTCAGTTATTCTTGGGAACATCTGTCTAAAATAAAGAAAACCTTCGCCTTCTTTGTTCATTGCTTTCACGAAATTCTTTACAAGTCCCAATTTTATGTGAAGAGGAGGCAAAAATATCTTTGCCGGGTCGAGAAGCGGTTCATGCGTCACATTTTTCTGTCCTGGAACTAACTTTTTACGGAGTGGCCAGCTGTGTCTAGAATAATGTGACTTTTTCGCACGACTGTCACATTCACAAATGAAACAACAGTACTTTGTATAGCCGAGCTGCAGTCCCAGTAACAGAGCAACGACTTTCAGATGTCCACAGATATTCAAGTTGTACTTGCTGTACTGGATGTGCTTCAGCAATATTTCCATGTTCTCGTAGGTTTCTTTTATGTGTGCTGTATAGCCAAAAGGTATTGAAGGGTGAACGTTGTCATTGTGTAACAGAACAACTTTGAGGCTTAACATTGATTAATCAATAAAGAGACGCCATTCTTGCGGGTCGTGGTCACAACCCAAAGCAGAGAACAATCCTTCGATGTCAACACAGAAACAGAGACTGTCAACTTGTGCAAAGAATTTGGTTATATCATTTTGGTGGCTTCTAAAAAAGAGAAATTTTCGTACCTGGTGACAGCAAACACCATTCCTGCAGTCTCGACCCAGCAACTCGGCTTTTGCTTTTGACAGACCCAAATCTCTGATCAGATCGTTTAATTCTGACTGTGTTATGAGGTGTGGATTGCCTGAGGAGCACGGTTCAAAATCCTGATCAATGTCACTGCCAGTTCCCTGCATTGCAGTTTCTTCATCTAGTTCGTCTAAAATCCATTCCTCTGGCGGTTTTGGAATTGGAAGACTGTCGTCATGTGGCACGGGTCTCAATGCTGAAGGCAGATTAGGGTATTCAATTGACTTCTTGTTTTTGGCAGAGAAACCAGACATATTAGTCAAACAGAAGTAACGGTCCATCACATGATCTTTCTGTTCTCGCCATATCATCGGGACAGCAAACGGCATTATCTTTCGAGTGCCTCTGAGCCAAGCTCTCAGACAGTATATGTCGCACAACAAATGTGAGGCGCCAATTCCTGGTCTTGATCACCAATTTTACAGCCGAAGTACAGATGATATGCTTTCTTCACAAGAGCAGTCATTGAGCGTCTCTGATGAACAAGCGTATACTCGCCACAAATATAACAGAATGTATCGCGGCTGTTACAACATTGACGAGACATACTGACCGACATCAATTGTCCTGTAAAACATCTATACCATCTAACTTACTTGTTACAGTGCTATTGAGGCAATGCTATATTTTGAAACAATACGTACACACTATATGGTCTATATTAATCCAATGAGCAGCAACTGTGTATGCAAGCCACTTTTATAGCCTGCTGAGACAGTGTTAAGCTGGCTCCGGCCTGCCCAGACATGCTCGGGCTGCATACTTCCACAGAACAGCTTCCAACCTGGCCTGATTTCATGCCTGGACATGCCCAGACTGCACAAAACATTGTTCATAGGTCTCTTACAGAAACGAAAAATTTTGGATACAAATATAAGAAAAAACATGACAAAACTGAAGATTTCGGTACGTGATGGGCAAATTTGGATGTGATTTTCCTAATCAGCAGCCAAAAATATATGAGGAACACTCAACACAACAGTGTTCAAAAAGCAAAAACCTTGTTGTGCAGTGTTATTCGACCATTGTAGTTTGACCATTTTACAAGGGATTTAGTACAAAAGTACTTTTCTACAGATCCCAAACATTGACAAATAAAAATAGTGGGCTCGCCTATTTTTAGTAATTATAAGATGACATAAAAACATTATTTAAGGATTTTTTATAATTACTCCACTGAATTGTGATCAATTAATACGGAATTTACTTTGGTTTGTTCTGAATTTCGTGTTAAGCTACAACAGAGCTCACTGTGCTAACCGTCCTTAATTTAGCAATGATAGACTAGAGGGAAGGTAACTAGTCATCACCACCAACCGTCAATTCTTGGGCTACACTTTTAACAACAAATAGTGGGACTAACCATCACGTCGAAATGCCTTCACAGCTAAAAAGGTGAATATGTTTGGTGGGACGGAGATTCGAACCCGCGACCTTCAGCTTTCGACTCAAGCACCCTAACCCCCCTCCCTAGGGTATTTGGCGCAAATACACACACACACACACACACACACACATATATATATATATATATATATATATATATTTACAGGTCCTAAACAGGAATACAGAAAATTTTGTATTTTTTGTCCGTTTCCTAATTTTTCAGCAAGAAAACACAATTTAAGATTTTCGTAAACTATTCATATATATGTTAACCAACCCCAACACATTCTTCCAGGTCCCAAGTATTAATATAGACTATTTTATATTTTCTGGTGTCAAAACTGGGCAAGTTTGGATTGCGTGGAGGAGACATACTGCATTCGTCCGCGAATGTTGATCTCATTAACTATTGTTGATTTTTTTTGAAAATATATCTGGATTTGGTTATAAGGGCATTAAGAGAGAAGTGCTTTGATAATTGCTAGCTTACATCCCAGTGGAACAGTGGTATATCTGCAGGCTTATACTGCTAAATACCGGGTTTTAATACCCGTAGTGGGCACAGCACAGGTAGCCCTTTGTGTAGCTTTGTGCATGATAAAATAAAATGTGTTAGTTTTTATGATTATATCTGTACGAAGCGACCCAAAATAGAAGCTATGAATGTGGCAATGAAAAATAATATTTACACTAAGGTTAAAATTTAATAATTTCTTTTCTAACTACTTTTCGAAGCATCACCTGTCCTTCGTCGTGATGCGTTCAAATGAAACAAGTAAAATAACTTGAAATAATACAGAAACAAGTTTTATTAGCTATATCATCCTACAGTGCAGAACAGAAACGAACCAACTGATAACTATTAATTTGTTGGCCATTTTATCCATTTTTTTCTATAATGCCATTAATACGTAATTTGAACTACATTGCCTTTATTCTCTTTGTAATCTTTATTAAAATATCGAAGTTTTATGGTTATGTTTACAAATATGTAAATATGTTGTTTATCCACGATATAATACGATATGTGGTTGATTACATTAGCTTTTCTCTACCAATATTAATGTTATTAAAAATAACGTAATTCATTGTAAATTAAAAAAAAAAATCTTTTCGCTTTATGGCTGGATGTATGAAAGAATAAATAGCTTTAAAACCAGTTTACAATATTCATGACCCTTTCTGTCAAGTTACCAAAAAAACTCCATAATTCTTCTGTGATCGAAGCTCACTAGAAGGCGTCTTTCTCAAAAGCTTGTTTTGATCTATTTATACAAAACAAAGCAAAACGAAATAGCAGCGAGAACAAAAAACATGTTTACTATGACGAAAACCATGTTCTTCTTTCATACTATGTTTTACTGAGTACGATGCACCGTTTACGAATAATAAAATGCTTTTTAATGCCGTAGGTAAATTTTAGTTTGAGCGTATTATAGATTTTTTTAACGTTTAGAAATGTAAATTATCTGAGAACTTAAAATTTGAAATTAATGAATAATAAAGTATAATAAATAACTTGAATTATAAAGTATAAAACCTAAGCTGTGGTATATCTCTGCATGACTGGTCCATGAACATTCCTCAGGACTTCTTAAGCGTACAGTATAAATAAGCCTAGAAAATTATTCCCGGGGTCGAACCTGACAAGATGGAGAAAGGTGGTTAGTTCTTGTGACACCCACCCTTTCAACACACGTTGAAGATACTTTCTGAGTCCGATCACAGACAATAATGAACTAGAGATGCATTACGTATAATCGAGTCAGAGTGTATAGAACCACATGGTTCTAACTCTTGATAAGTAAGCACTCTGTATCAATGAACTCTTTGAACCCGGGCACGTGATTAGCTAATGTGGGGTTTATAGCTGAAAACGTTCTATTAGGTTTACCTTTTACATCAACAAAAATAAACAAACTAATAACTATTTTATGACAAGTCTACTCTTTTTCTGTAAATCTGACTGAGATTTGACTAGATGAAGGCTTATCTGATTTATGATTCAGTTACTGAGCTCCGGTCATCATGATTATCGTCCATCATTTCTCACAATTAGCTTAAAGTCTTCTAATGAGAGTAGAATCAGGTTCTTACACCACAGTTTAAGGAGGTAGGATTTGGAGTCTAAGCTTCAAACTAACATACCACATTCTTTATATATTGAGAGGGTTTAGTCAAGAGCTTGTGAACGTTGTTCCACATTCATCTAATTTTAAGGCTTAACGCAGACACTTGAATCCCATAGGAAGGCATGGTATGACATACAGACTCGTAAACCATATTATGTATTAATAAGGAATTACGACTTAACACAGTTTCCTGTAAACAACTTTCGATAATCGGTTTAACTCACAACCTTTTATACTACAATTCATATTCACTGGTGGTAACGCATTTCAACCTATACATATGGATACGATTAGATTCTAAGTGGAAACTACGTCTTATCCCACACATTTGTAAATACTCAAACTAATCTGACTTCTCACATTCATATTCAATAGGTGTTAAACACAGTTTAACTCATAAACATCTTTCTTTAAAACTGTGCAATTTCTTTCTTTTGGTCTTTCCGCTACATCTCTGACCAAACTGTGTAATTTCTAGCTGTTTCTTTTCCAGGTGTTCTATCATTTATAACAGAATCTAAGAATCAGATGCGGTCTCATTTCAAACAGTTTAGTTCATCCAACACCACAAAGCATATCACTTTTTTCCAAAACAGTACACAGTTTGCATTAGGTCACAAAATCGACAACTTTGAGAGGAAAGGTAGATCTCCAACTTGACAGTTTCCACAGGACAGTAAAGGCTTTCCAGGAGATGCCAAGGTGGCACTCTCAAAGGTGGCCAAGCTGACAGTCATGTTAGAGGTTAGGTTAAAAGTTTGAAGAACATAATGGCCAAACTAATGTTGATGAAAAGGACGATCATGACGAGTTGTTGACGAGACAACCAATCCTACAGAGGAAGAGTAAAGATAGATTTGTACCGCATATTACACTGTACCACATTGATAACTGTACCATAAAATATTATGATTAATTAAGATAATTACATAGTTTCAATTTCTCATTCTGCTAATCTGATAAATATTACTTTCAGCTAAATGAGCTTAACTGAGAGAAATCTGTTTTATATTATTATATTTACGTTTTTATCTAATTAACTATTTTAAACGTTAGTAATTTTTTTAAGATTATAAAAATGAAATTATGTCACTGTTAATTTATAGAAATGTATGTTATTATATTTAGATTTTCATTTAATTAATTATTTCGATTCTTAGTAGTTTATTTTGAGGTTACAAAACTGAAATTTATATACCTTTGCAATTAAGACTTACTTTTGATTACTTTATAATTACTATTTTGTTTGGTTTGAATTTCGCACAAAGCTACTCGAGGGCTATCCGCGCTAGCCGTCCCTAATTTAGCAGTGTAAGACTAGAGGGAAGGCAGCTAGTCATCACCACCCACCGCCAACTCTTGGGTTACTCTTTTACCAACGAATTATAATGCCTTCACGGCTGAAAGGGCGTGTATGTTTGGTGTGACAGGGAATCGAACCCACGACCCTCGGATATCGAGTCGAGTGCCTTGACCACCTGGCCATGCCGGGCCTTATTATTACTATTAATTACTTTAATAAACTGAGAAGCAGTCAAGTGACACAGCAAATGTATTATTCATTTTTTTATTTTTAAACTTGAATGAAACAGAAAATTTGCAAGTCGTCTCTTTCTTATTTATTTATTTATTTATGTATCATCACTTGGGTTGTCTTTTAAAGTTTTTTGCTCTATATATATCTGAAACAGTCATAAGTGTTCTACAAATGTTTTATATACTGGTGATTAAGATCTAAGAGGTGAATGTTTGAATTAACTATTAAATGTCTCTTATTAATATAGCCTGGCATGGCTTAGGGATTAGAGCGCTCGGTTCGTAATCTGGGGTCACACGTTTAAATCCCTGTTATCGAGCACGCTCGTGCTTTTAGCCGCCAGAGTTTTATAATGTATCGGCTAATCCAGCTGCTCGTTTTATCGTTCCAGTTTCTCTATTGTATTACTGCTAAATTAGGAATGGGTAACGCAAATAGCCCTCTAGTGGCTTTGTTCTAAAATTCCAAAAAAGAACAACAACAAAAACAAAATTACTAATATAGTAAAAGATGCCAGTAGCAATAAAAGACTGAATCGAACTACACCATTTATTTTAAAGTATGATCATTCTCTGTCAGAATATAAGTGAGGTTTGGTTACTGTTAAGTGTAAACTTACATAATGGGCTATCCGTTCTTTGCTCACTCCAGTTATCGAAATCCTAATTGTCAACGTCGTAAGCCTGCAGACTTACCACTGAGCCACATATATATGCGAGAAATTACAATGTAAGATTTAAATAGGTTCACAGTGGAAGGCTGATAGAGCTCATTTGGCAGCTGTAATAATAATTGAGAATAATTGCTAACTTCTTAAGTGATTAAGGTCATCTTTTGAATCGTATTTATGTCTTGGAAGCTATCCAAGTAAAGAGCATAGGAACCGTTAGATGGCACTATAGTAACTGAACTTTCGCCGTTTTCGTAACTTAACGCAATCGATGTATAACTAACCAGTAAAGTAAGAATTCTCAAGTGGTGTCAGAAACCAGGACGAATTGGATAATGTGTTATATTTTCTGTATAAACGCTGTGGAAATAAAGCTGTTTATATCAATAAAAACCTAGTCCACCCAGCACTTTCAATAGTGTATCAAGGCTGCATTTCTTAACCGATGGCGGTGCTATTACGAGAAAGAAGACTCGTTGTACGTGCTGGCACAAGGCTTAAGAGATGGACTAATTTGGCCAAGATATGTACGTGTTGGGGATCGTATTGCTGGCAACGTATGTACAAGGACTATCTCGTGTTCGTGATATCAGGGTGGGGAACATGTGTGTAGTAAACGCTCTCAGTAGCTATTGGTAACGTTTTGCCGTAGAACCGCGCCAAAAGAGCTTCTAAATCAATACTGCTACACACAATGACGTAAAGCAGAAATACATCTAAGCGCTCTTCCATTACCATAGATTTCTACGTACTGCTTCGAAGATGTGTAATATTAGAAAGAACAATTTGTGATACGGAGCAACATAACATAAAAAGCAAAATAAGATATGAAAGTAAGAATATATAAAAAATGCTTAAGAAAAAACAGTTCCTGTGAACAAAGATGAATAATGTTATAGCTCGATTAAGACTCTCTATCGTAATAATATAACTTTAAATATTAAATCTGAAAGGTAAGAAGTTAAACAGTAAAAAAATACAATTTGAAATATTAGTCGAGAGTTACATCATGAATGGGTAAGGAGAAGCTATTTTTAATTTAAAAACACTTTCGGAAACAGCGTGTAAGAAATCACATCAGATGTAACAGTAGAAATGGTTACACTGGGAGAACAACTACACTGATCTCATTGCGTAGCTGAACACACTTTAGTTAACAATGGAATATTTTGATTGTGGTTCTAGTTGCATCGAAGAGATGGTTGGTTGATTCCATATGTGTGGTCAATTGCAACAAGAACGTATATACATTTGACTGTTTAAGTCATTAAAGTGATGACGTATGACCAACCTATTTTGATTCTGCAGCTAATTATAGTGAGGAAATAGTAAGTAATTTCTCCATTATAATCAATTCTCTTTACAATTGAGAAATGTTTTAAACATACCGGCTTTAAAATCAGTAGCACAAATACAACAATATTTTTCTTTCTCCAATCAGAATATTCTTTCATGAAAATGATAATTTCATTATATATTGAAAAAAAAAGAGGCAAATGGGCTTTGAAAATGTTTATGATTCTGTTCTATATTATTATTATTCTGTGTTTGTTCCCTTTAGGTGCTAGACTGCGTATATAAGAATAATTATATACACGCACAGAGATTATAAAAACTAACTGAGGCAGTGTGCAGAAACTAAAGCTCAAGTGTAGGTTTCACTGAAGACATATTTTACATTAGAAACGACATCTAGATTTTTTATGCTGTTTAATATAATTTCGAGGCAGTGTTTTAAAGGTAGAAAGCTTACCCTCAAATCAGGATTAAACAAGTACAACAGGGGATTTGCTCGGAGCCTTTCAGCTTCTTCTTGGCTTCTACGGATTTCCTCGCGTCGTTGAGAGCTCAATTCGGCCACCTCCTCCCTGGACATAACATAGGTCTTTTCAACGAGAGACTCAACATTAGGCAGGCTTTTCTTCCGTTTGAGAGGTCCAGCATTATTTGGTTGCTGGCCTTCCTCTCCATCACCCTCCGCGAGATATGCTTCCGCTTGGAAGTTTTCGGCATATAGGTTTGGTAGAGTGGAGCGACGAGGCACACGGCCCGGAGACTGTTCCTCACCGTCCATCGTCTCAGACACTCCCGAATCAGGGGTGCAGTCTTGGCGCTGGCGAAGAGGGGCGAGGATTATAGTAGGGGGATTGGTTGTTTTACGGGAATGCTTAGCTCGAGATCGAGAATTGCTGGGATTGGACCGATAATGATCAAAATGTTCGGCAAGGGCGTGCTGGAAGGTATAACTTCTTTCACTATCCGGTGGGTTGGGTTCTTTAGCCCGGCGGAATGACCCCTGAGGAGTACAATTTAGTGGTTCACCACTCGGGGGGTCAAGGAAACTAGAATGTTTCCGTCCCCCTTGGTAAGGCTCAGGTGCTGGGGTTGGGGCTTGAGATCCTTGAGGTGTTTTGGCACTAAATTCATCAATGTTAAGAGTCAAACCCTCGACAGCGGGACTTTCTACACCTTTCTGGATTCCAGGATTATCCGAGATGTTATCACGTGAGGCACTTACTGACGGGCAGTAGAGAGATTTGGACCTCTGGGGTGTATCCTGAAGCGGGTTTCCAGATACTTTGAGCTTGCTGACCTCTGGAAGATTTGTCCTTAACAAGTGAAATCCTGAAAACAAATTGGAATTATTTAAATGATATCCCAAACAAATTACTTATACTTTGAATTACTTATAAATACCTTTTGTAATTTGTTCTTAAAATAAATTATGAAAATTTTGATTGTGTGTCCATTCAGTTGAAACTCCTCTTTTGGGATTTTATTGAAGGAATTTTTCTTGGTTTTATAAACAAAATTAATATTAGATGAAAGTAGTGTTAAACACTAAAAACACAAGTTAGTAGAGGCACTCGTACATTCAAAATAAAACATTAAACACAAGTTAGAAGCACTCGTACATCCAAAATAAAGCACTAAAAACATTGTCATACAAACTGTTTCTTTGTACAGTGAAGCGCCGTTAAGCCGCGGTATTTGGGGGGTCAACCTACTTAACCGCTGCATAAGTGGTCCGCGGCTTAAACCTTTGTGACTGAAAAGCCGAAGTCGCCAACAGCTTTGCCGAGGAGCCTCATCCGGGCCATTGCGAGATCATTATAATATTAATGTATAGACTATTCAGATACAATTGACAAGTGCCGTTTTAACACAAACGACCAATGCATTGCGATGGTTCGCTTTTCCCTGTAAAATTTCGTCTTCCCGTGTTACATGCGGGCCGCCATTTTAAATCTCGTGGTAGCGATATTGCGCAGTTGCATAAATTATTAAATTTTTGTCATGTCAGTGTCAACGACAAGAAGAGTGTGAGAAACTTTAAAAAGCCAGGTAGTAGATTTAATACATCAAAAATTTTGGGACAAGACTTGATACAGCGGCTTAAGCGATTTCGCGGTTTACTGGTCCACGGCTTAATGGCGCTCCACTGTATAATCTTTATTACTTCAAATGATGACATTGAATTGTCTCATTATTGAATTAATCACGTGATAGACTAATTGCTCAAAATTTAATGTTTAAAATATTTTAAGACTGGTCTTATTTAACATGACTGGTGTTATCTAATATGAGAGAACAATGATGTTTGCAACACTGTTGGAATATGACACTCCATATTTATTGTTGTGTTTTGGGTATGGAAACAATAATTTTTACAACACTAATAGAATATTTGACAACAATTAATTTTTTGTTCGTGTTGAACCTGATAAACAAAAACCTGACCCTAAAATGCTTCATTAAAGAACATCGAGATACTTGATATATATCAGAAACAACCAACCAAACAACAACAACAAAAGAGCAGGAGGTACTTGTTGGCACCCAACTAAAATATAAGGCAGACATACGATGTTTTAGAGACATTTGTTATTGTGCTAAACCAAGAAAACTGAGACAAATTAATTATAATAAAGTATGGGGACACTTCTAACCATGCTGTACCAAGTATTTATGTATCAAAGAGAAAACATACGAAATTTCGAGAACTCTTGTCACCGCGTTGCATCAAGAAGAAGCAGACGAACTAAAGCAATGGTTTACGCACACTGCATAAAACAGTTGAAATATGACTGGATTTATAATATCTGTCCTAAGGTAAGGCAAAACTACTATACTAGAGTCATGCCATATATTCCATCCAGTCCAGTTTTGCGCGACTGGATTTTCTGATCTATCATGTCATCTGAATTGCAAATGATTAGTAAATAAACCTTCACTCATAAATGAACCTTTGTAGAACTTTTATATTTCATGAAATTTCACATTAGTATAAAACTGCTTTAAGTGACGTTGCAATGTATCTTTAATCACACTTTCCAAAACCTTTCCAGCTACTGATGTAAGATATAACAAGTGCTCGGACAATATTTATAATCTCCTTTAAATGTTGGACTAACATTAGCTAACTTCCAGTCTTCTAATTTAGAGTAACATGTACAGTTTTAGGTTCTATTCCTCAAGAAGAACATTAATAAAAGAAGGTTAAGAGAAGAGCCATTGGGATGATACCTGAAAAGATGGGATTGTTCTATGAGGAGAGAATAAAATCCATAAACTTGTTTTTTTTGAAGAGGAGAAGAATCATAGTGGATTAGATTGAAGTGTTTAAGATTTTTAAGGGTATTTATTACATGGATCCATCAAACATTTTGTGTTTAGCAGTGGAAAAATACAACAAAGAGTCATAAATTTAAATTTTGGCAGCGTAGAAGTCGTCTGCAGTTTAAACAGTATTACTATTCAAATAGGGTGGTTAGCTTTCGGACTGAGCTGCTTTCAAGGGTGGTGGAGGCAGAAAATTCTGTTTTCAAGAAAACTTTGAACGAATACACGAGTAGTAAGGAGCGTTCATAGATGGAAGATGGAAGGGACATCTTTGATGGGCTAATAAGCTCTTTTTATCCCTTTAAAATTCTATGAATTTGTTCATTTATATAAAGCGTGGTTACTAAAAACATTAAGAGCAGCTAGGTAAGAATATTGCATGGCTAAACTAGAGTTCGACTGCTTCTCGAAAAGTTTTAATATCTACATCTTCTCCCTTTTGGTGTTGGTTCCATGATAAGCTTTTGGTTTCAAACACTGAAATTTGGGGTTCGATTCTTGTAATTAATGTATTAAAGATAACGCATTTGGCAAATGTGCGCTAAATAGAATAAAACTTTAGCATCTGGAGTCATTTGACAAGTTGTAAAAAGTTTCCCCAAAGTATTTCATACACAATTGATGGATCTAGATATCTTGTAGGTCACCTCATTTGTTCAATTCACCTTCTTTCGTGAATGTGTTGAAGGAAATGAAGCACCAATTAGGCTAAAGTCAGGGAAAATTCATCAGTAATGAATAGTAAAATAGTCGTGGGATGCTGTCCCTACGATATGTGGCACTGCATAAACTTCTGCATGTTTATCAATGCTTATTCATGACTACTCCACCGGGGTGACATGTGTCACATGAGCTATATCTGATTCCATATTCCCTCTAATAATTGTATGTCAGTCATTTGGCTATAGGGTAAAGCACGACTCTAATAAAAAGAAAGAATGCCGATGACATGTGTTTGCTTTTCTTAGAAAATGTTTTGTGTCTAACAATTTGTTAGAGAGTCAAGTTGCGACTGTATACATCTGATTCCATCCTATAACAGGTACCTTAAAATACGTAAGCCAGAATATCGACAATCTGGTTGTAGTATTCATATTTTATTAACAACACTTTGAGACACTTATAGCAAAAGGCTGCTATGATTGGCTGGCTTCTACTGACTCAATGACTCTGCACATACTTAAAATATCCATTTGTTATTTTCAGTCTAGGCACATCCATGAACATATTTTGTGACAATTATAGCAGTACGAGCTGTACGAATAATTATTTGCTTTTAATATCACATGGATATTAATTACATTGTGTGTATGGACTCACAGAGGTTATCCATTGTGATAAATAGTGATTACGTATTTAGATCTCTCTCAAATTGGAGTAATTCGCATAACCTACTTCAGAGACGTCTCCAGAATCCCCGTGCAACGCAGAAAGGTGTCAAATCTGCTTTTGTAGATTTAGGATTGCTTGACATACGACAGCATGTCGCTCAAGGTGTTCCAGCAACAAAAAACAAAAACGATGTTATCTTTGCCCAAGAATCACGGACAGGAAAGTCCACCAAACCTGTACAGGATGTGAAAACCACGTCTGGACTGATCACTCCACACCCAGTGTACAGTGTGATGAGTGTTTGTAAAATGACTGGTAAAAGATATGAGAAACACTCTATGTTCACTTAGAATACGTTTTGCTTACATTTTGTCCAAATTTTGGCATTAGTTTAGCTCTGAAATAAAGTTTGATGTTGTTCAATCCCTTGGGTCTGTTCAGACCCCAAGCACATTTTCGTACAATTTGGTGTTTTTTTTACATATTCGAGAAATCTGTTTCTTCATTCAGTATTTTATTAGTTTTAATGCGAGATATCAATCAGAGAAGAAGTGGCTCTGTATTATCGAAATACGTGTTAATGATGACAATTTTTTGTCTAAATATGAGAAAATTGACATAAGTAAGTTTCATAATTTGTAATAAGAAATCACATATTATATACTTATGGTACCCAATCTGTCTTACAGTTTATCTGCACAATGCTATGAGAAGCTAGTATGTTAACTTTACAACATCTAAATCATAGCTTCAACATTATGATCATTAAATATATCCAGGTGTACTGAAAAGTGGATATTTTAACGTATAGTGATGACGATTAAACAAGATATCTGTTTTGATTCTGCAAACTGTTGAGGAATACGGTTCATGGTTATGAATAAAGGTGAACTTATAGTCTTAGAAAGTTTGTGTACCGTACAGCTGAAAATAATTTGAAAAGCTCTTCTTGCGTTATTTGGTATGGTCTGGTGGTTATGGCAATCTGCTTGCCACAGGTTCGAATCCCATCACTGAATATGCTGTGGGAACATTCTAATGTGACGGTCAATCCCACTAGGTGTTGGTAAAAGAACAGTTCAAAAGTTGGTGGTGAGTGGTATTAGGGACGGCAGGTGTATATAGCCCTTGAGTAGTTTTGTGTGAAATTCAATAAACAAAAAAATGCCTACTTTTTTATTGTATAGCTATTCATTAAACGTTTTGCTTTGGATAATACTGAAAAAAATGTCAGTTGTTTTGGCATGCTCTTGTGCTCAGTTAATACAAAATCACTATTATTACGTCCGTACAAGCATAAACGTTAAAGAACTTTGAGACAAAAAACAATATAACAAACGTATAATATAGTCATATGAAAAAGTTGGGACAACCTTATAAAAGCCTGTGTATTTTCGTAACATTTTTGGATATATAGATATTTAATCTCAATTTTAACAATACTGAGGGATTATAGGAATATAACTAAACAATTAAAACTGAAGAAAGGACTTTGCAAGATCTTCTGTAAATGTAATTCTACAAAAATGCATATTCTAACTGAGGAAAAAGTTAGGACACCCTACCCCCTAATAGCTAGTGTTACCCCCTTTGGCTGCAATAACTGCAGTGAGACGCTCTTTGTAGCCATCTACCAGTCTCTGACATCGGTCTGAAGAAAGTTTGCCCCACTCCTAAATGCAGAATTCATTCAGCTGTGAGATGTTTGAGGGGTTTCTTGCATGTACAGCCCGTTTCAAGTCACCCCACAGCATCTCAATGGGATTAAGATCTGGGCTGTGATTCGGCCATTCCAGGACTCTCCATTTCTTAGTTTTCAGCCAGTCCTTGGTGGATTTACTGGCATATTTTGGGTCATTGTCGTGTTGCAGGATCCAGTTCCGCTTCAGCTTTAATTATCGTACAGATGGTCTCACATGATCCTCAAGCACCCTCTGATACACAGTAGAATTCATGTGGATTCTACGATTGTGAGCTGTCCAGATCCTGCTGCAGCAAAGCAGCCCCAGACCATGACACCTCCACCTCCGTGTTTCACAGTTGGTATGAGGTTCTTTCCTGTAATGCTGTATTTGGCTTACGCCAAACATGTCCTCTGTTCTGGTGTCCAAATAATTCAATTTTGGACTCATCTGTCCAAAGAACATTATTCCAGAAGTCCTGGTCTTTGTCTACATTCTCTCTGGCAAACTTCAGCCCGACCTTGATGTTTCTCTTAGAGAGCAAAGGTTTCCTCCTTGCACACCTTCCATACAAGTGAAACTTGTGCAGTCTCTTTCTGATTGTAGAGGCATGCATTTTCACATCAACAGTAGCCAGAGCCTGCTGTAGGTCCCGTGATGACATGTTAGGGTGTTTGGAGACCTCTTTTAGCATCTTGCGGTCTGCTCTCGGGGTGAACTTGCTTGGACGATCAGACCTGGCATGTTGGCAGTTGTTTTGAAAGCCCTCCACTTGTTGACTATTTTCCGGATAGTGGAATGGCTGATTTCAAAATCGTTTGGAATCTTTTAAATCCCTTACCAGACTCATAAGCTGCTGCAATTTTCTTTATGAAGGCCTCAGACAGCTCTTTTACTCTCACCATGGTGCTCACTCTCACTTCAACAGTCAGGAGCACACCAAACTAAATGTCTGAGGTTTAAATAGGGCAAACCTCATTCAAAATGCTGAGTAACGATCCACTAATCATGTGCACCTGGTGTGATACACCTGTGTGTGAGTTGATCCATTTTAAGTGGGAATATATGTGGGGGTGTCCTAACTTTTACCTCTGTTAGAATATACATTTTTGTAGAATTACATTACAGAAGATCTTGAAAAGTCCTTTCTTCAGAGTTATTTGTTTAGTTATATTCCTATAATCCCTCAGTATTGTTGAAATTGAGATTAAATATCTATATGTCCAAAAGTGTAACAAAAATACACATGCTTTCACAGGGTGTCCTAACTTTTCACATGACTGTATGTACATATTGCTCCATGAAGTAATTTACTTTGTATGTTAATTATTAATATCATAACAATGAAAACAATTAAGTTGTTAGAAGATTAGAAATAAAGAAAACCAAGTATTAATATCCCAGTGAAATTACAAATCGAAACTTTGGAAAAACATTTAAAATATTTTGCACGTCGGTCGCAGGCTTATAATGATAGAATCCGGCTTTCAGTACTTGTGGTGGGCAGATCACAGATAGCCCATTGTGTAGCTTTGTGCTTAACTTCAAACAAACAAACACACTGCTTTTTTAAAGTTTCTCAGCTTTAGCGAAACACTTAACAGATAGACATGCATATTTACTTTTGATTGTTTTATGATTTTAGTGCAAAGCTGCATCATTTGGTTTCTTCGATCTTTCCACCAGGGGAAATCGAACTTTGGATTTAAATTTCTAAGTCCGTAATCCTACCATCCCCCTGGAGACTAAATATTAAGTACAGACACCGAATGGATGCTGAATTATACTGGATGCGAAAAAACATAAATTTGTTGTTGCTGATTCAAAACTAGATTCCACATATTTCTCTGTCCATCCAAGGTCATTGATCTTGAATTACAGACGATCATGCTCTCTTTAGAACTGCTTCCTTAAAGGAAGATAAACTTCTCATTATAAAACCCGGATCTAAGACACATCAAATACGTATTAATTGAGTTACTTAAACGTCGGCTTAGCATAGCCAAATGGTTAAGGCACTCGATTCATTATCCGAGAATCACAGGTTCGAATCCCCGTCGCACCAAAGATGTTCACTCTTTAAGCTGAGGGGGAATTATAATGTGGTGGTCTGTCCTACTATTCGTTGGTAAAAGAGTAGCTCAAGAGTTGGCGGTGGGTGGTGATGACTAGTTGTTATATATATACACACACAGTGAATCAAGTGTTTTATAACTATACATATATATGTTAAAGATTTCTTTTCTTTTTCAGTGGAGGTTAAATGGAAAATAGAATCTGTGACGTAGAGACTTAATGGTATTTCTTTGGTTTGCTGACCTTAGCTGTGCTGATGAGACGAATAGGTGAAACTATAGTCCATAGCAAAGGGTGCGATCAGTTACAGAATGCACTGTGTCACAGATTTTATTTTCAATTTTTACCTTTGGTGACCAAGAAAAGAAATATTTAACATACACACACAAAAAATAATAAAACTTGCATTTTATTTTAAAACAAAATATAGTGACGTCAGAAAAATCTAAGGATTCTAAACGTATGAATTTTAATTTTAAGTCAAACAGTTCTGAAGTTTGGATAAATTTCCGAACTTATTTAGAAAACGGATCAACAATAAGTTTGCAGACTTAAACCCCCAAAATATCTCCGAGAGTGAGAGCGACAATACGGGATAAGCACAGAATGTGAATCAGTGATAGACCCTATCTGTAAAAATTAATAACGTTTTACAAGTAAATATAGTCACGTGTTGTGGTCAGAAACAGCTGTGAAAACGAATAGAAGTGTAACACGAATTGATATACGTAAAGCTTGTGTTTTCAAAACACTTCAGAAGAGCTTTTGTGTGGACATGTGATTATAAGAAATTGAAGCAAAATGTGAGAAAAACAAATAAACCCGAGGAATGTGTATAACAATGTGTCTATTTTCTTGCTGCCACATGGGAGCGTTATAGTCAAAACTGATGCTGCTATTTAAAAGGAGTTGTACTAGTATTACACGATTGTTTGTTCTGAATTTCGCGCAAAGCTACACGAGGGCTATCCGCGCTAGCCATCTATAATTTAGCAGTGTAAGACTAGAGGGAATGCAACTAGTCATCACCACCCACCGTGAAGTCTTGGGCTACTATTATAAAAACAAATAGTGGGATTGATCGTACCATTATAACGCTCTACCGTGTTTGGTGTGACGCGGATTCGAACCCGCGACCCTAAGATTACGAGTCGAGCGTCTTAACCAGCTGGCCATGCCGGACCACTAGTATTATAATATTTGGATTAGACCTCTCGCTAGTGCAGCAGTAAGTCTACGGATTTACAACGCTAAAATCAGGGGTTCGATTCCTCTCTGTGGGCTCAGCAAATAGTTTAATGTGGATTTGCTATAATAAAACACACACACACACATTCGGATTAGTCGTACAGTTATCAATAAATGATATTTAATTGGCTTTAACTTCTATTTTCAAAAGATAATGCTCCAAAAGATAGTGTTATACTGAATAACAAATTTTTGAAGAAGGGTGAAAAACCTAATGCTATAAAAGCCATAAAATTACCGTCCAAAATACAGATCCAAATGAACATTTGGTATTAATTCGAAAATAGTGTTGAAAAAGGAAATATTGGCTAATAGTCAGAAAAGTACAATTCATATCTGGTTGTTATGTAGTTCAAAGATCAAAGGAGGACATACTATGTACTGATTATTTAAATTGTTGTCCTATACAATGAACTTATGCGTAATATTAAAATACTGGCACAAAAATAACATGAAAGTAAAACAATATCTGATTTTTCCAGTTGATATTGTACGTACTGGACTTACTAACATAATTATTCCCAAACGAAATGCGCATTCCAGAATGCTGTTTCATTTATTACTTTAGATACATAGGAAAACTTATCACACTTAGCCCTAAACTTTAATGTTTACAACTATATGCACTTCAGAGAGACTTTGGCCACCACGGATCCAGCCTGGATATGAAATTCTTATACTGAACGAAAGATCTACCTGAACACGCACGTATTTGTAATAGAGCAAAAACTGGACTGAAACTAGTTTTAAACCCACAACGTTTGAGTTTTTCACACAAGTTTCGCATGGTGACTTACGCTTGCTTCTCAAGTTCTGTTTAAAAGCAAAAAACTTGAAAACTATAAATATTACAAAAATGTTTTACTAATATAAGTGTTCTGACTTTCATCTTCTTGAAGATAGTCGTGTTGATCAAAAATAATAATAAATGAAGAGAAGAAGCACAGAGTTAAATAACTACATTTCATGAATATGTTAGCTTCCTCTATGATATACACAATTATTATTTGTTATTTTGAATTTCGCGCAAAGGCACTCGAGGGCTATCTGCGCTAGCCACCCACCGCCAACTCTTGAGCTACTCTTTTACCAACTACAAAATTATATGCCATATCAAATACAATAAACAGGTAAATTCTGTACGACATTGTAGCATTTCGAAAGATAAAATTTGTAGCAAAAGTCGGATTCTAGGCCTGTTTATCAGTTCAGGTAAGTCAGGTTTGCCCTCTAAAAATGTACAAAAGAAGAGCAACAATAGCAGGTGCCCTGTTTTCTGGGCTAGTCGTGGCCAAGCGGATAATGTTCCTGCTCTGTGAACCTTATAGTTCCAAGTTAGCGTCCCGCTAGTGAAAAAAAAAGGCGCTCTGTACTTTATGATCGTAGTCGAATTCAGCATTTAGATAAAACAATGTAGGTCAAGAGTTGGCAGTTGGTGTTGTTGATTAGTTGCCTTCCCTTTAGTCTATCAGTTCAAAATTAGGTACGGCTATGCACAGTTAGACCTTGTGTTGCTTTGTTCAAACATTCTTAAAAAAAAACAGCAACAAACACTTACGGCAACATCTGTAGAGATTAATATTAAATGTGAAATATTTTATTATAATGTATAGAATTTCATTTGAAGTATACTTGTTAAATCAGTGTAGGGTTTTCACGTACAGAAAACGTGATTACCACAAAAACTGTTTTAACCTGTACATTTTACTTATAAAATTATCACATGGATTGGCTACAGCTTTAAATTTCCTCAGAGGAATTTCAATCATCACATTTAACAAGTATTCCATTTGAACTTGAATATATATTACTTCATTTAGTAAAATGGAAATACCTGTGTGCACCGAGAACTTCAGGAAAATGAAAAGTATCTGTAACTTTTAAAAATTCTCAGCAAAATCAAATCCTTTCTATTCAACAAAACGTTCTACTAACAATACTTAAAAAAGACGTTACTGGAAGGGATTCATATTTTCATATCCATTAAAAAAAATACACGCGTTATATTTGTTTTTGTTTTGTTTTTTGAATTTCGCGCAAAGCTGCACGAGGGCTATCTGCTCTAACCTTCCCTAATTTAGCAGTGTAAGACTAGAGGGAAGGCAGCTAGTCATCATCAACCACCGCCAACTCTTGGGCTACTCTTTTACCAACGAATAGTGGGACTGCCTGTAACATTATAACGCTCCCACGGCTAGAAGGGTGAGCATGTTTGGTGCGACGGGGATTCGAGCCCGTGACCCTCAGAGTTATATAGAAAACACACAAGACACTTACATAAGAATACAGACACAGAATAAGTGCTTAACGTCATAGCAAAAATATATAAAAGTTCACATAATTTTAGTAGGATGTTCAGAATTGTGCAGTTTTACAAAAACACTTAAAAGACGAATAACTGGAGAACCATTACATCTGGACTGCAATTGCCAAGTGAAATGATTTCGTGGATTTTGAATACAACGTTACAACTATTTCTAGTTTACTCATTTGGATCCTTGAAAGATCACGAAAGTTTCTACAGGATGCAAAATTCTTAGATATTTTGGAGAAATTATTATTTTCGTTTTGGAAGTTCTTTAATGCTACCTATTAATCCTCATTGCGACATCGTGACGTCTTGTCATTTGTTGAACAATACAAGTCTCTGTTGTACGATAACTTTGTTTGGGTTTCTCTGTGACTTACCACCACAACAAAGATATTGATACGATTGGATATTACGTTTTATTCATCTTCAGAAGTACTGCCTGAAAGAAGAACAGCGTACCTAGTGCCAGAAGAAACGTTTCTGATATATTTACGATATTTTGGAAGTTTGGCCATGTGGACTTTACAAGCTGTATAAATCTCTTGGTGTTTTTACAGAACTTAACTTCTTTACTTCATATTCAAGAGTAATGGCTTTCTGTTTCTAAGTAGATCTTGTTCGGCCCAGGGATTCAAATCCACATCAACCATACAACGATACCTTGCCTACACAAATAAGTAAATGAATCCGTGTTTACCTTTAAGTCTACATACCCTACATAACACTAGCTGGTACACACAAAGACGCAAATCAACCCTTGGCTTTCAATTAGCACCCAAACCTCTACTCACTATACAACACTAATTACCACACACAAACACGTAAATCAACTCGTGTTTTTTCATTAGTTTCTTGAAAAAAACGGTGCTCATATCTCACTGAACAGTATTTTCTTAACGAAAAACTAACTCTTTTCCTGAAGACAAAGATGCCAGCCACACGACAAACGTAATTCCAAATCAGGAACAAGCAGAAAACGAATACTGGATCAAACGTTAGTGACAAAACAAATACGTTGCCTCATTTATTCCATTTATTGGCAATGTCGTTACAAAAACAACATTCACGATATCAAGTTTCAACCAAAGATTTCCAAATGGGGAAAACTAAGAAACTTACTGATAAATCATTTCGTGGATTACAGAACATGTTGGTACTGTACGTTATTGTAGAGTAATAATAGTGGACAGAAGAGCAGTATGTTTTCAATCCGAGATACGAGGTCACGTATATACAGTACACAATAAAGATCCTTTGAAATGCAAACCCAGAAAATATGCAGAAAAAAACTAAACATATGAATCGACCACGATTTTTCTAAGTTTCTTTTATTTGATATTTCAATATCAAATCTTATGCCTTTAATCGACTGTTTTATATTTTTTTCTAATTACTTTTGGTAATATAACAGTTTCTATTTTGTATTGTTTTTATTTCAGAATAACTGTCTCACTAACTTATTATGCTTGTACGAATTAACAGCTTATTGTTACGTCACCATTTTGTTTTAACTGTATCATAAACGAGTGCTTTAAAGCCAGGGTGAGCTTAGCATCCAACACAACTAGACATTATTTCAAAACAAACGAAACTAATTTCATAGAGAATTTAGCATTCAACACATTTAAAAATGATTTAAATCAGCTGGTTTTAACGTTAGAATAGCCATGTACTGTGAATTAGTTAATCGCAACTTCAGGATAAAAAAATTATACCGCTAAAAATTGGGATTCGATATGTGGTGGACTCATCTCATATAGCCCATTATATAGCTTGTACTTAAAATGAGATATAGAAGTGAAATTTGTTTTAAAAAAATACTGACAGTAATATTAAAGCAACTTTGTAAATCTGTTTAGTTATAAAGTTAAAACAAGTATTTTTGTGCCGAGAGGGTGTTTTCATCCGCCATTTTTCAGTTTTGAAAGTGATAATGATTTTAATTTCGCGCAAAGCTACACAAGGACTATCTGCGCTAACCGTCTCTAATTTATCAGTGTAAGGCTAGAGGGAAGGCAGCTAGTCAGCACTACCCACCGCCAACTCTTGGGCTACTATTTTAACAACAAATGGTGGGATTGACCGTAACATTATAACGCCCCACGGCTGGGAGAACGAGCATGTTTGGTGCGACGGGGATTCGAACCCACAATTCTCAGATTACGAGTTGAACGCCTTAACCGCCTGGCCATACCGGACCAAGTGGTAATGTCCCAAGGTAACTTCCAAACATATTCCTTTAAAACTATAGAATTAAAAGTGAGAACGACCTCCTAGTACAGCACATTCAAATTCAAAATTATCTTATATAAAATAAATCAATTAATCTTTTAAAAGACACCAAATTAATACAAAAGTAATATATATAGAAACTGATTATTTAAATATAACTCTTAACAGGCAGCAGAGTCAACGAATGAGAAATTTAGTATTTGATGCATCTAAAACACTTTTTGAAGAAGTACTTTGGGTGGCTGAAAGACTTGGAATCCAGCTTACCTAAACATACTTTGAACAAGTACAATAGACAAATGAGATACCTTGAAATCCATCTTATACGTTTTAAGTATACTGGAAGAATGAAAGACTTGGAATTCTGATCAGCTAAACCTGTCTTTTAAATAAGTACACTTAACGAGTGAGAAACCTTGAAATCCAACTTAGCTAAACAGTTTTTAAACAAGTACACTCCACGAATGAGAAACCTTGAAAACCTGTTGATCTAGTTTAAACTTGGACGTTTGACGTAGAAAAGAGACTTAGGAATAGTGGCTGTTTAAATATAATCACCTTAAAAGCTAGTGTAGGTGATGGATGAGAAACCTTGGAATCCAGTTTATCCAAACGGATATTTTAAACTTCTACAATCGACGTAGAAGAGACCTTGGAATTCTGGTTATTTAAATATAATTACCTTAAAAGAATAGTGGATGCTAAAATCCAGTTTATCCAAACGGATATTTTAAACTTCTACAATCGACGTAGAAGAGACCTTGGAATTCTGGTTTTAAATATAATTACTTTAAAAGCTAGTGTAGGTAACGGATGAGAAACCTTAAAATCCAGTTTATCTAGCACATACCTTTCAATTAAATACACCTGACGAAAGAGTAGCCTATATTTTTAGGTTAGTTTTTAATTAAAAATAACTTTAAAACATGGGCATTCCAAGAGAGGGCGCCTAGAATCTAATACACATATCTGAAACAAATGAAACTGAGAATGTTTCGTTTTAAAACGGCTGGTATGAATGGAGAAAGCACTAATAGAGGAGCGAACAACGTTTCGACCTTGTTCGGTCATCGTCAGGTACACAAAGAAAGAAAGGGTTACTGACCGAGAGCTGACCACATGGTTGAAGGCGGTTGTAGGAATTGAGTGTAGTAATGTAGAGGGCGTGCTTAGAAGTTGGATATACTTATTAATACAGGTATAAAGGTATTCCTTTGTATTAGTTTATTTTGGGCTTGAGTTGTTGTATAAGTAAGGCTTCTTTAATTTTGAGGTTGTTTATCTTTGTTTCTTTATTTAGTATTTGGGTGTTTTATCTGGTTATGTTGTGTGTATTCGATTTGCAGTGTTCGAAAACGTGTGAAGGTGGCTTTTTATATTCTTTGAATCTGGTTTCCATTTTTCTACTTGTTTCTCCAAGGCAATTTGTTTGTATATAGTTGTGGTTGTTGTCTAAGCATAGGCACTCCAGTATCACCAGTTCTAGCCAATATTTTTATGACACAAGTTGACATACAAGCAATTAACACAGCATTACATCCACTACTATATTGGTACAGATATGTAGACGACACGATTGCGGGATTCACATCTACAGAACACACAATTTTTTCAATCACATTAACTCTATACATCCCAACATTAACTTCACATTTGGTAAAACTAGCAACAAAATATTACCTTCCAGTTAATACCAAATTTATTCAAAACCCAGGCACAAAACTAAGGTCTATACTATGTAAAAACTACACTGTCAAACACCACACCAACATGATTTATAAAATACAATGTGATAACTGCCACGACTTCTATATTGGAGAAACAAGTAGAAAAATGGAAACCAGATTCAAAGAACATAAAAGGCCACCTTCACACGTTTTCGAACACTGCAAATCGAATACACACAACATAACCAGAGAAAACACCCAAATACTAAATAAAGAAACAAAGATAAACAAACGCAAAATTAAAGAAGCCTTACTTATACAACAACTCAAGCTCAAAATAAACTAATACAAAGGAATACCTTTATACCTGTATTAATAAGTATATCCAACTTCTAAGCACGCCCTCTACATTCCTACACTCAATTACACAACCGCCTTCAACCATATGGTCAGCTATCAGTCAGTAACCCTTTCTTTCTTTGTGTACCTGACGATGACCGAACCATACTATGTTCACTCCTCAACATAGTACTTTCTCTACCCATACCAGCCGTTTTTAAATATATAATTTTCTCTACAAGTGGGTTTTCTCGTCATCACGGATGAGAAATTTTCGAATCACTACTACTCAACAACGCTTCGAAATATGGAGTCTTAAAATCAGGCAGACTTTGCAATCCAGCAAATTCCAAACCTAATCTTAATTTATGTGAACTGAAGGTTGGAATGTTCTCTAAATGTTTCTCACAATTTAACTTTGTGTAAGGATTAATGTTGGTTCCCAATGACGTCAAATAGACAGGAAATGAATAACATCACATTAGCTGCATATAATTAAACTCGACTGCTTATTCCCAATGTTTGTCTCGTGCGATTATATAACGAGAGATGTCCAAACAACCCTGCTGCTGGATTTCCAGCTTCACATAAAGAAGTGAACTGTTTAAGTATCGTTAAATGATATCACGACAGGTAAGGGAGCGCTCTTATTAATTTAATTATATCAGAACCACATTAACTTCTCCTATCTCGTTTCAGTTTGTTTTCACATCACTATAAACTTTCTTACCAACATACTACGCGAAAGTCTCCTAGTAGGATAAATACCAGATTTCCATTATACATAGGTAGCCGCGTACATACGTTAATCACAAGTAAACCCTAAGACAATAATATGTTCCATACTCTTTCATGACCATATTATCTAAAGTCGTACTTCTAAAACACTATAATATGTCCCATACTATTTCATGACCACACTATCTAAAGTGGTACATCTAAAACACTGTAATATGTCCCATACTCTTTCATGACCACTCTATCTAAAGTGGTACTTCTAAAACACTGTAGTATGTCCCATACTATTTTATGACTACACTAATTGAACACTTAACTTCTGCAACACTGTACATCTCACAGTCTTACATGCCTACATTTATTTCAAAACATGTGAGATTCAGTATCAACGCTCTTGCGTACACTAGGCGAAAGCTACCTCTATTATTATTCTAAAACACACGAACGATCAGTACAATCATATCTTAGCCTTTTCATAGTTACACTAATCCACTTCTCCCCTATAACCTCCTTGTTACTTTAACTGTACATTGCATTGCTTTAACTTACGTGAGGTCTCTTTTTTAGACCTTGTAATATTGTCAAAAATGGGTGATACCGAGTGTACACCGTTGAAAAGCAGTTTGTTTCTTAAGCCTCTTTATTCTCTTATCACATTCTTGAGCATTGAAAAGGAACGTTATTAATTAATACTCAAATTCATTAGAGATTTCCCACATACACACATCTCTCTCATTTGTCTGTGAGCCTTGGTACACGCTAGCTACTACGTTTTGTTCGTTACTATGCGAAATAGTCGTCCCTTATTGTGAACTTACATCCTACTAGAGGGTAGTCAACTACTTAAGAGCATCCCCCCTAACATCTATTGAGTTAGCCTTATCGAATAATGATATTAGGCCGTCACTTTTGTAATGCACGAACAGTCTCAAAGTGCGGAGCGTAATTGTATTTTTCTTTTTTTTTTGGTAACGGCATGCGAATCTTGGTCCCTCAGATCCACAACCAGGCACGTTAACAACAGACTCGCTACAGTAGATATGAGCCTTCTTACCTTTACCATCTATTCTTTAGATTGCAGTATTATTAAGACTGCTTGTATAATTCGAAATAATTTATTATTTGTCCATTCAATTTTACAAATCAGAGTTTCATTTCAAATCAGTTGAAAACACAAATGAAGGAAAGAGTAAAGTCCACTGATTTTACATCCGAAAGTAATAAATCTGAGGATTATGAAGCACGACGTTGCGATCGGTGAAATCTGTTCTTAAAATTCTGAAACGTACGTTGAATTTCTCTTCCAATTCAATTATGTGCTCACACTTGATCGCACAAGAACAGATTCGTTTATACACAATAGCCCTGAAAAATACTACGTTGGCTAGTACAACGGCAATCTATATCTTCATACACATATCGAACGTCATGAATAAAAACAACAATATTCAAGCTAATAAATTCTACTTTGTGCTCTCAGTTACGGGTATAAACATTGAATGTTTAATACTACAAAATCTTTACATTACCGTCCGGAACAAGAAGGCGAACTTTTTCAAACATAAGAACTCAGAACCAGAAAATAGGTCGAGACAAAAAATAACTAGCCTTACCGGAGACGGGAGAAGACTTGAACGAACGATTCCCGGAGCAGGAAAGAGAGAACTGGAACCGTACCGCTACACTTCAGGTAGCTCGGAACTTATTTCTAGCTCTAGGGAGTTACGACAGCTAATTTTAGACGATATTTTTCCTTTGGCTGCTCGTACTGAAGGAGACAGGGGGTATGTAGAGCCAAGAACGGAATTTTACAGAAGCGAGATCTGTTGTTACTCAAAGAGATAGAGTACCACACTCGGGTTCAAACACATTTAATGAGGGAGAATAGATCAGCATCTAACTACATACGTATATATAGCAGACAGCTCCGCAAAATCCTTGTTGAAGACTACAAAAGAAAACTAAACAACAGAAACCAGCATTTACATTTACTCAAAACTTCCCCTTCGAAAACTGTTTCATATTTTCTTCAGTTCCTCATAAAGTTTGTACAAATGGTTGTTACGAGAAACTAAGAAACTTTTTTTCTTTTTTTGTGAAATTGTTTGTCTGGTTAAAACAGATTATAATAATCACCGAAAGTAAGAAGAGATATTTAACATCAGAACACTTGACTTTCATTTATAACTGGCGGAATTTTAAATGTTTCAGTGAAAATAACAAGTATTGTCTGATTTATTGCATTTCGCGAAAAGCTTTCCGAGGACTATCTGTGCTAACCGTTCCTAATTTAGAACTGATAGACTAGAGGAAAGGCAGCCGGTAAACACCAGCCACCGCCAACTTTTGAACTATTCTTTTATTAACGAAAAGTGTAATTAATCGTAAGATTAAAACACCCTCAAGCTGAAATTGTGAGCATATTTATTAACAAAGTTAATATTATTACAGCAGGTTTTTGTGTACAATTAATCCAGATATCCAAAATTTCTTACCATGATAAACTTTAAGTGAATATTTTTTTCTTTATTACACATTATTTGTGAAATAAAAGATAGCCAAATGTTTACAACTGTTCAAAATTATAACATGTAAAAACGTACAAGTGTTTCACATTATTCAAGTAGTCCTCTATCACGTGGACACATTTATATGTAATAATACAACCACTAACAGTACTTTATTACATTTTCAATAGTACTTCAACTTTCTTAAAATCACGCATATCCAGCGAATGAAAATACTAATATAAAACCGACTTCCAGCACATAAACATAAGTATATTTGCATCCATGGTCTTCCAGCACGTGAACATAAGTGAAATGTTTATAATCACAGTAATCTGGCATATTAACATGATGGTAAAGCTACCATGGCTATTTGATGTCTTCCCTAATTGTCAACTACTGAACAGACAAAAACAGCCAGTTAGCAACATTCTACCACCCATTATCCGTGGTAAGGAACTGACTTTCCCCCTTATAACGCACCTACAGCTTAAAGTAGAGGGGGGGATTATTTTCTGGTGTTGCATGGATACGAATACGACTCGCTAGCTCCGAGATCAAGGGTTCTACCAAGAGCCAACCTGCTCCTACTTGTTATCATAGGTCTCTAACTCGCGAATATAAGTAAAATACTACCTGAACCCTCCAGGACACGAATATAAGTTTACCACAACTACGTTTCCTAATAGCATAATCATTCGCAAGGTAATATCCTAACAACGCTCTTGAGCACTTGATTAAAAATACAATATTTACAACCAAGGAATTTTCCGGTGGGTAAACGGTAAGTTTACGGAATTACTACGCCAAAATCCGGGGATAGATTTCTCGCCGTAAACATAGCAGAGAGCCCACTGTAGTTTGGCTATAAAATAACCAACCAACCACAGATCTTCAGTGTGATTAATATAAGTTTAAAATATTTACAAACACAGCTACTCAAAAAGTTAATATCAGGTTAATGTGTTTATAACATAATAATCTTCAACCCATAAGCTTAAGATTACAGTACGGAGTAGTTATAAACAAAATAGGCCCGGCATGGCCAAGCGTGTTAAGGCGTGCGATTCGTAATCTGAGGGTCGCGGGTTCGCATCCCCGTCGCGCTAAACGTGCTCGCCCTTCCAGCCGTGGTTTTTAGCGTATAATCATTTGAAATCCGAGTTTTTCTTTATAATAACTACGTCGCCATTCAGCGAGTGAACATTTGTGAAATGCTAATCACCATAATTCTTCGGCACGTTAAGGTAAATAAAATAGGTATTACAACATATCTTCAACTCATTAGTTTAAGTAAAAAATTTACAACCATACGTCTTCAATATGTTAGCATAAATAGAATACTTACAACCATTGATGACAGTAGTAACTCTGAACATTAATGACACTAGCAACTGTGAACGTTACTGACAGTAGTAACTCTGAACATTAATGACACTAGCAAATGACAGTAGAACGTGAAAACTGACAGTAGTAACTACGTGCACACAAATATGAATACATGTACATTTTGTTATAGCTTGAAACAGCGCGTGTAAGGCTCAGCTCCCATCATGTTTTTTCTCTTCTTTTGTGACACGTTTGAACACAGAGAAAGCAGGCGGTGAAACTAATAAATACTGAAAATTAAGGGAGTTAACTTTATCATGTTCCTGTTTCCTGCTAATGATAAGGTGCTTAAATGAACGATAAACATAAGATATTCTACCTGGTTGCTGAAATTCTGGAGCAAACTGTTTTGCGATTATTCTCGCAAAATTAGATTCTTCAATCGCGTTCTTGGCAGCAATGTCCGCTTGTTCTGCTTTGTCTCTTGCAGTGGCTGTCCTGTTAACAATGCAAAAATACCATATCTTCATTAGGTGTTTGGTCTTGATATCCTGTTTATAGTACAAAATTATAAGATATTGCACCAGATGAACTGTCTTTTTAGTATACAAAAAACATAACATTTAAAAACAGATATTTCTATGAACAATGTAAAAATATGACATTATAAACTAGATATTCTGCACTAGATGTTCTGTCTTTTTAATAATACTAAAATAGAACGAATTACGTTAGATTATCTCTCTTTTTAACAATATAAAAGTGTGGCAATATGTTCTAGATGTTCTATTCTTATAACAATATAAAGAGGCCCGGCATGACCAGGTGGCTCGACTTCTAATTTGAGGATCGCGGTTTCGAATCTCAGTCACACCTAACATGCTCGCTTTTTAAGCCGTGAGAGCGTTATAAAGTTACGGTCAGTCACACTATTCGTTGGTAAAAGAGTAGCCCAAGAGCTGGCGGTGAGTGGTGATGACTAGCTGTCTTCTTTCTAGCTTTACAATGTTAAATTAGGGTCGGTTAGCGCAGATAGCCCTCGTGTAACTTTGCGCGAAATTGAAATGAATAAACAATAAAAAACATGGCGTACTGTGTTAAATATTCTGTTTTGTTTAAAATATTGAAATATTAGACATTTCACTGACGTATGCGTCCTATCACGTCATGCAGTTCATATATTTTCATAAAAAATTACATCTGACGTCCCACAAATGTGTTTTTTAATCCATGCTTGTCTTATACGTTGGACGTTTGTACTGGTGAAGTTTGCTACGCTCTTCCGCCGAAGAACAAAAATTATTGTATCATAGCTCATATTTTACGTCCACACATCGTAAAATGCACAGGAGAGTTTTATCAAGCCAAGTATATTGTTTTTATATCATATATCAGACATTTGATCCCCGTGAGAAATATTACATCTTACTATACAAGAGTATTACATCTTAGAGTGACTTAGACCATACATAAAACATTCATTCTTTGTTAAAAACACCACTCCTTTCAAAACACAGTAGGATTTTATCAACAGAAAAAAATATTAAACCTTAGTTCATAAAGCAGATGGTTCTTCATCGCAAAAAATAACAATCATTCGCTGTACAGTTTATAATTATCATAAAAAAATGAACAAAACATCAAGATGACATCATATATCAGGTAATGTACCCTTACAATAAACAATCTTACATGGTTCATTAGAATTTTATGTGGCTTGGAGTTAAGAGTTTCGGGCTGTGGATTGAAGTTTCCGGAGTTCAAATGATTGGTACAAAGCCATGGTCAGTAGTTCAAAGTTATGAACTGTTATACATCATGTCTAGGAGTCTCTAATACTTCCGATTAGCCTGATGTATTTTCAGGTTAAAAACTCCAATTCCAGAATCTTGTAAGCAACTAACGGTGTAGAATTTCTAAGATGGCAAATTATGATCCTTTAGTGAGTAATGTTTGTGGCATTAAATTACAATAAGATTTATAATAAATTTGACACCATTATTCTACCCTGAACCAATACAAGATTCTAGAATAAGGAGTGTATTGATATTAAAATGCATTGTAATTTTAAGTGCTAAAAGTCAAAATTACTTTTTAAATCATCTTGTAACACATTCCAAACCAACCAAGCACGTGCAATATTGTATATTTTGTTGTTGGTAAGGGCAGGAAATGACAAAAGTTATTTAACACATCCTGAGTTTTAATTTATAAAAACTAGTTAAACAATCTATTGTTTTACAATAAAAGACAGAAACAGGACAAATTACAGGATTTGTCTTGTACTATGGTTTCATAAGAGACAAATGAATCCACGTTTGATATGATCCATTAACAATTAAAAATGATCTATCTTGCCTTTTACGTTACAAAAATAGCCAACCTGTCAGCCTACTCCCGAAAATGTACATCGACCATTTTATGACGCCATGTACGCTTAGAGTTATAATTACAGGTACAGCTTGATAGACCACAGAATACAAACAAACGTGTTACAAACGTAATCCAAACAATTAACTGTATCTGCCTGAATGACATGAAGAAAAGTCGTACTCAATGAGAAGTTGGTTCTTTGTTTGTATTAGAATTTGCGCAAAGCTACATGAGGGCTATTTGCGCTAGCTGTCATTAATTTAGTAGTGTAAGACTAGAGAGAAGGCAGATAGTCACCACTACTCTCCGCCACCTATTGGACTAGTCTTTTACCAATAAATAATTGGATTGAACGTCACATAATAACGGCCCACGATTGAGAGGGCGAGCATGTTTGGTGTGACGATGATTCGAGCTTGTGACCTTCGGATTACGAGTCAAACATTCTAATCACCTGGCCACGCCGGGCATCAACGAGAAATAAAAAGGTCTCTTGTAATATTGTTGACCATAGTAAACAGGGTGACATTGTTGTTTCATTCACGTGAAAATTATAGTTTCTGCACAGACCAAGTGGTGAAAACAAAGATAACTGACTTTTTGTGTTGTGAGGAGAAACTTGGAGAATAAATGTCTTCCAACAGCTGCTACTGTTTTACAGAACAAGTATGCTCTGATGTCATCATAAGGTATCTTTATAACATGGGATACAATTGTAGAGTAGCTGGGAGGAAGCTACTCCTCATGCTAGGCAGTATCATAAGTCAAGAACAGTGGACATCACAGACATCGCTATATCCTCCTGCACTAAAGCTCCAATTTGCACAATTTTCTGATAGTGAATGCACCAGTATTTGATGACTATTTCTGCTGAGCCTTCACCACGCGGCGACAGAACTTCTGGAAGAGTATGGGAGCCATTTTGGCAGCTGGTGGTATGCGAAGTGATAATCAACGGTGTTCGATACATTAAAATTCTTAAATAAGATCTACCTTTTTATACTAACGAGCGGATTATCAAACAAGGCAGCGTTTCCATGTAAGATAACACTCATACTCGTTTATCTCGAATTACAAACATTATCATTAATTTGTCACCAGGTCAGTCAGTCATCGTTTTTGGACTCTCTGAAAATTTTGTTGTCCATCTTTGCTTATATTCTAAACAATCCTCACCCATGTTTGTTTTGTGCCAGAAGTGGACCCGGCATGGGCAGGTGGTTAAGGCATTCGACTTATAATCCGAGAGTCGCGGGTTCGAACCCCCGTCACACTATATATGCTTGCCCTTTCAGCCGTAGGGGCGTTATAATGTGACGGTCAATTCGTCGGTAAAAAGTAGCCTAAGAGTTGGCAGTGGATAGTGATGACTAACTGCTGTCCCTCTCATCTTACACTGCTAAATTAGGGACAGCTAGGGCAGATAATCCTCGTGTAGCTTTGCGAGAAATTCAAAACTTTCTCACAATTTTAAATAAAATGAAAAATTTAAGAAACATTTACGATGTGCAACATAATATTAAATACTTTGTATTTCATTGTTCAATAGTTTTATTACTTTCTAATGTTGTGCAAATTGAGTACAAAGTGTTGTTAGTTTAAACAACTTTTAAACAATGTTCTTACTCTCAAATCGATCGAAGTTCAGATGACTTTAAAAATCATCTGAGGTCAAAAATCATTTCAAACATAAACCATGAATTTAGGCAGTTTCATAATCAAAATATATTGAACTGAAAACACTTTTCTACTCGGTTTGTCTGTTTAGGGCTTATCCTTATGTTAGGAATTTACCTTAGTTTGACGTAATCAAATTCACCTTTTATTCGAGTCTCAAGTGAACCGATATCCAATGATAAGCCAGTAGATGCTTACTTTACGTTCTGCCAGTACTTTTTAACTCTACGCACTTAGCTCTAGAATGTAAGATAAAAGTCGCTTAAGCTTCTAACAAATACAATTGCAATAGTTACTCACAGTATGAAGCTTTAAAACGTAGTGTCTTAAGAAGTAATAGTATATGAATAGATACATAAACATTTATCTCTTTGTTTATTTGAAGTTAAGCACAAAGCTACACAATGGGTTACATGTGCTGTGCCCATTTAAAGAAATCTAACCCCGATTTATAGGGTTATAAACTATGCTTCTTGAGGGACTTTACCATTAATGGCTAAATATGTTTCGGGAGAACGTAGAAAATAATTATTAATTACAGGAATTTACAAGCAAAATATAGATAAAGCTTGAAAATATTGAACTTATATGGTGGCTGGCGAGAAAATACTGGAATTATATAGTAATATAAGACAAGTGTTCAATGATAATGTATGCCAAACGTTGTTTCAGTAATAAACGTTTCTAGTGTTTAATGATAACGTATGTAAAAGTTATGTCAGTAATAAACGTTTCTAGTGTTTAATGATAACGTATGTAAAAGTTATGTCAGTAATAAACGTTTCTAGTGTTTAATGATAATGTATGTAAAAGTTATGTCAGTAATAAACGTTTCTAGTGTTTAATGATAACGTATGTAAAAGGTATGTCAGTAATAAATGTTTCTAGTGTTTAATGATAACGTATGTAAAAGTTATGTCAGTAATAAACGTTTCTAGTGTTTAATGATAACGTATGTAAAAGTTATGTCAGTAATAAACGTTTCTAGTGTTTAATGATAATGTACGAGGGCTGTTCAAAAAATACGCGGACTGACGTCATAAAACAAAATGTACTTTATTTAAAAGTTACAGGTCTGGGACCCCTTCAAAGTACTCTCCTCCCCAACGCACACACTTATCCCAACGGTGTTTCCACTTGTTGAAACAGTCCTGGTTCGCTTCTTTTGTAATGTCCTCCAGCTCCTTCGTCGCATTTGCCTTAATCTCGGGAATCGTCTCAAATCTTCTTCCTTTCAAGGGTCTTTTGAGTTTGGGGAACAAGAAAACATCGCAAGGAGCAAGGTCAGGTGAGTAGGGGGGTAAAACAGTGATCGAGTGTTTGGCCAAAAACGCACGAGTTCTGAGGCACAAATTTCGCAGCAACGCGGTGCATCTTCAATTTTTCGGCCAAAATCTCGTAACAAGATCCAACTGATATCCCAAACTCTTCAGCAAGCTCCCTAACAGTTAGACTTCGATTTGCCCGCACCAGGGTGTTGATTTTGTTGACGTGTGGGTCGTCAGTTGACGTGGAAGGACGTCCAGGACGCTCATCATCTTCAATGGACTGTCGTAAGCCATGTTAAGCATAGCAAAAGTTTCAGTCGCAGATTTTCCAAGTTTAACACAAAATTTCACAGCAAGTCGTTGCTCCTTCAGGTCATTCATTCTGAAATCCGCCAAACGAAAAAATCGCACTTCACTTAAAACCGCGTAGCTAATACACAAATGAAGATATCTGCAATCGGGAAATGGCGTCGTAATCAGCTGATCTGTGCGAACCTAGCGACATTAAGCAGATTCCACTGGAACCAACTGGAGCCGCGCAATTCAAACAGTCCGCGTATTTTTTGAACAGACCTCGTATGTCAAAAATTATGTCAGTAATAAACGTTTCAAGTGTTTAATGATAATGTATGTAAAAGTTATGTTAGTAATAAACGTTTCTAGTATTTAATTAAATTCAAGACAAAAGTTATATCAGTACTCTTAGAACTAGTTGTCGTTTATTTACACAATTATGACGTTGAAACTTCATTATAAAACTACTTCCTACTATGCATACAAAATAAGTCCTGCTGTTCTCATGTGTTATTCCAATCCTTTACTTTTTCATTGATTATCTGTTCCAGTAGCGTCACTCGTTTCAAGTGTCGCACGTGGTTGTCTAACTGTCAAGCTATACGAATATTATTGGCACGAGTTGAGACTTGTTTTTTAAGTTTCGATATGATTTCAAATTAGTATATTTTTTATATAATAGGACATGTGTATACGTACTGTAGACCGTCCAGTTAGTCTAGGATATTTTTTTTTGAGTCATATGTCAGTAAACGTTACCTTATGCTGCAACAACGTTTCTTATTTTTAACCTCATATTATGCTGATGTGTAATGAACGTCATCTTAAAACGGCGCGGCGTCTTTCATATTCATCAATATTTTGTTCGTAAGCTCGGGATTATGGCAAGCTTGCCCCTTTCGTGTTAGCTTGTGGTATTTTTGTTTTTCGTAGAACCAACTGTGTATTTGCTTTTGTTGTTTCAGCTGACCTTATCTTGGTAAAAATTAAACTTATCGTGGAATGATTCTTGTTATTAATTCAAGTCACGTGATGTATTATTGAACCCATCTTACAGTGGCATTGCTCATTTCGTATTCATTGATGGTAACATTTTTATTTGATGAATAACAATTAACTGGCTAAGCTTATTGGTGATTTTTAAACAGTTGCCAAGAGCAACCAAGACAAGCGATTGTTTGAAGCTTCATGCTTTGAGGAACCTTGCACTGTGTCGAAAAAATTAAAATATATTTACATATTTATTTTGCAACCTCAGTTGTTTAATCTGTTTAAATAGAATGCAATCAATTTATGTCTTAATATAAAAAATACTGGGTGACAAGTTCCCCTTAACGTTCCAACAAACTGACATCCTATGAGTGGCCAGTGTGATTGTTTTGCTGCTTAGTATCACATATTAGATAAGGCTGGAGCTGACACCTGTTGCGTTTCTTCCATTGATGTGTTAATACCAGTTCTAAATCAATTGTTACATTCCTCACCTTATGTGTCACTATCTACTTATGAATTAGTTGTCCCTAATTTAGCAGTGAAAGACTAGAGGGAAAGCAGCTTGTTATCACCACCCACCTCAACTCTTGGTCTATTGTTTTACCAACGAATAGTTGTATTGATCGCACACTGTAACGTCCTACCCCCCACGACTGAAAGGGCGAGAATGTGTGGTGGGACGGGTTTTGAACCTGCGACCCACAGATTGCAGATTAATCGATCGCTCTAACAACCTGGCCATGCCGGGCCTAATCAATTACTATGTCTCTTAACTTAATGTGTCAACACGAACACGATGTTAGACAAATACGCAGGTTCAAGAAGTCTTGGTAGAAATTAACAAAAAACATACAGTTTGTGTCAGTACATAGTCTTAATAAAACACTATGCCCCTTACCTTGATATGCCAATATCAGCTTTCTGTAGAGCTAGTTGTGAAGCTCTAACCGCGGCGTTAACTGCGGCCCCTACTCTTTCACGGATCCTAGTCGACCTGAGCAAGAACAAGTGTTTTTTCTTGCCTGAGGTCAAAAGAATGTTGTTTTTATACTTGCCCTCTTCTCTGGTCCCATCTTTAAAAGACGTAACACCGTATCCATATTTCTTGTTGTTATACCATTCGCCTTCGTATTTCAGTCCGTCTGAACGTTCTGAAATACCGAAACCACACCTCTTGTCGTTTTTCCACTCGCCCATGTACGCCTCTACGACATTAGTATCCATGACGTCATCCTGACTCACAAAGCTGACACTGGAATCCGTACGGCCGGAGGTTCTGGTCAAGCCGGATGGACTGTACTCGGAACTACCCGAACTTCCTGTCGATCTTGTACTTCGGAAAGATGACGATCCCTCTTTTCGATTAATATCACCTGTACTTCTTTGTTTTCTCAACTTCAAGGTCTATAAACATTTTAAATTTATTAGCGTATTATCGTTAATAGATTAGAATGGTGAAAATGTACAAAGTTAGTCTTGGTTAATATGAAATTTATTTGATAAATGATTTTTGCTATTTTGCAAGACTTGCTAAGCTTCACTACGAAATGACATCGTTAAAAAGAATTAATTTGTAAACATAACGACGTTTAAAAGAAACTATTAAAACAAAGACTTGCTCAATGTCATTGTTAATAAGCTAGTATTTATTTAAAGGATAGTGTTAACATAAAGACTTGCTAAACATTATTGTAAACATAACACAACGTGAATTAGACCCTTAACATAAAGACTTGCTTGAATTTTTTGTAAACAAAACACCAGTTAAATAAGACTAGTAGCATAACAACTTGTTAACTTTACTGTAAACATAATACAGATTAAATGGGCTGTAAACATGATACCAATTAAATGAGATTAGTAGCATAACAACTTGTTAACTTTACTGTAAACATAATACAGTTTAAATAGGCTGATACTAGTTAAATGAGACTAGAATCATAACAACTTGCTAACTTTACTGTAAACATAATACAGTTTAAATGGGCTGTAAACATAACATCATTTGAATGAGACCGTTAACATACAGACTTATGAACTTAACTGTATTCGTTTTACCTCTGTATTTAATATTTATTGAGTATACTGCATGTTAATTGACCGATACCTAGAAAGACCAGGGTTTACATATACATGCACGTGAATAACACGTTTACAAAAATAATACTATATCACCTGCCTTCCAGTATATCACATCGAACAAACGAGAAAGAAATTAAACCTTTTTCTAGAATACCACGTTTAAAAAGACAAGTACATTTAAGTATATTTAAAAAGAGAAATTCAAAGCTTTCTTTGTAAAGTCAAAGTGAACCGAAACACTAGAGGGAAACCAGCTATTTAACACCATCCACCAGCATCTCTTGGCCTACTGTAGCAAATAGTAGGATTTGAATATCACTCTTATAACGCTCCTCTCAGACAGCGGAGAGATGGTGCTTAATGGTTAGTATGCTCGCTCGAACTGTGAAACCGAGTTATTTTAGGTGCGTTGTTGAAAAAAACATTCGCATTTTGCAGTCTGGGGCCTTAGGGGTATTATACGATATAAGGGTGGGTGCTTTTGACTTAGCTACACTTCCTCTAATCTATCAGTACACAATTAGGGGCAGTTAACCCAAATAGTACCTGCTTTGCGCGAATATCTAAAACGAACAGAACTAATCAGTACGGTGATGCTCCAGGAAAAGAATCACTAATGTATCTACCGTCAAACATATACTTGTTTCTGATTGGTGCGGAAAGTTCTTTATCGTGGAGCTTTCCTGACGTGTACACAGTTTCGGTGTTACTTGTAACCATCACAGTGACAGCTGTAATGGCCAGGCGTGGTTGATGGTTAGAATGCCGGACTGTGAATCCACGAGTTCATGGTTTGCGTCCCAGTGCTGTAAGATTGCGCTCCGCAATTTGGGGAGATGAGTACGTTATAAGAGTGACAGCCAAGTACATTTTTTTTTATTTATGAGACAAGAATATATGAGTAACCCAAAACTTGGTTCAGGTGTTACAGACTAGTTTATCAGATGGCCCTTCTGCGGATATCCCCTTCAAAAAATTTCAAATGGGGACGAATCATTTTCAAGAATAAAAATGACAAATAATATCTACAAAGTTAGATGGATTGAGAAATATGGAAAAGACTTGAGATTCTGTGCATTAGACAGAAGTGGGCTGAAAGTTAACTTCGGAGAAACTATTGATTTCAATGCTGAGAAAAATGTCACACAAAAAGTTTTAATTATTGGTAACTGTGGTAATTATTCGATTTCAATCGTTTTAATTCTTTAGTAATTTATCTAAAGATACAATTTCGTGGTAGATGATAAAATTACTAATACTATGAGCCACTGAATAAAGGAAATAATATTACTGTAATGATGGGAAGATAAGACTTGGTGGGTAGAGGTAGGACATACAAGAACATTTTGCCCCAGGGAATTTCAGACTCATGCCATGACACTGCTGGGAAAATAATCCTGATTATAAGTTAGTGATGACAGAACTCCATCCAATAAACAGGTGGATTTAAAAGGTAGCTTTAGAAAAGCGAAAACTGACATCGGACGGAGTAAAGTACCATTGATCTGATGATATTAAAAACACTCTGAATACTTCTTCTAACAGGTCATAATAATCGTATGGTACCAGCTAACCTAGCCCTAATTAATCACATGGAAACTCTCCATTAAATGCCTTTTGCCGTCACAGAAAATAAATCTCCCAATTTATACAAGCATGATAAAGATGAATGAAAAAGTGACCATAGAAAAATCTAAGAACAAGCAAGAGGGGTTGTGTTAGATACGGCGTAATCGATCTCAGCAGATCTGTTTCTAGCTCTGACCAAGTAACTGGGAAGCTGCTGACTGGGGCCACTTGAAAATATACGCTACAAATGTTTTCTATGTCAGATGAGTCTCCTGATTTTAGCTTCTACTGAAATATGTCGTTTTTCAAAGACAGCACTTTCTTTTAGTTTACTGATACCAGTAGTTTCACTGTCTTTTTCTAACACACTTCTGATAGTGACGTTCTAGACAACTTTCCTTTTTGAAAGTACTTTTAATAATTATTCTCCTTTCATTACCGTACAGAACTGCCTTATCTCTCGCGACAGTCATGAATTGCTGGAGATCGTAAAACAGATCCGCATACAAAAGCCTTAATTTCCAGCCTTGATTGAGGGGTCTGTTATCTTCAACTAATATATCATACCAGGTTTCCTATTCTAGAATGACTGACTTCTCTCATCAACTGTAGACGTTGCGTTTCATAGACAAGTATTTTCTTTATGTTCAGATAAAGAGATTTTTTTTATATTGATCAAAAAGAATACCAGGAACGTGTAGTCTTACAGGAACTATCTTTCCCGCACTTTATAATGAAGTTGACAGCTTTGAATAACCAATATCTTGATTCAATAAAGATATGTGGATATCTATCGTAGACACAGTTATTGAAATGGAAAAATCAATATTTGATTTAAAAAAAAAACAATTTGGGAAACAGAACAATAATATTCTGTAACATTATAGAAAGGAATGATTCCCATGTACATCTATCTATGCACACGCCTGTCGGGCATCTAGAAGGAAATTTAAACAACTTCATAGAATTTTACACTTTACTGAATGGCGTTCACCCCTTTACAAAATACATTTTAAACCGTTCTGACTAAACAGAAGCTTTAAACGAATCACGAAAAAATTATTCTGGGAAACTATTTGATTGACTACAGTGAAAAGGCTTGACACGTTAAAACAATGAACTAACTCAGACACACTGGGATACTGAACAAGAAAGCATTAAGATTAAGACACAGAACAAGCTCAGATAGAACACTGAATAGACAAGTATAAAAACTAGAACACTGAACAAACTTAGATACGCTAGAACAATGAATAGACAAGTACAAAAACTAGAACACTGAACAAACTTAGATACGCTAGAACACTGAATAGACAAGCACAAAAACTAGAACACTGAACAAACTTAGATATGCTAGAACAATGAATAGACAAGTACAAAAACTAGAACACTGAACAAACTTAGATACGCTAGAACACTGAATAGACAAGCACAAAAACTAGAACACTGAACAAACTTAGATATGCTAGAACACTGAATAGACAAGTACAAAAACTAGAACACTGAACAAACTTAGATACGCTAGAACACTGAATAGACAAGCACAAAAACTAGAACACTGAACAAACTTAGATACGCTAGAACACTGAATAGACAAGCACAAAAACTAGAACACTGAACAAACTTAGATACGCTAGAACACTGAATAGACAAGTACAAAAACTAGAACACTGAATAGACAAGTACAAAAACTAGAACACTGAACAAACTTAGATACGCTAGAACACTGAATAGACAAGTACAAAAACTAGAACACTGAACAAACTTAGATACGCTAGAACACTGAATAGACAAGCACAAAAACTAGAACACTGAATAGACAAGTAAAAAACTAGAACACTGAATAGACAAGTACAAAATCTAGAACACTGAATAGACAAGTACAAAAACTAGAACACTGAATAGACAAGTACAAAAACTAGAACACTGAACAAATCTGAACACACTTGTACATACACTAAAGCACAAAACACACTAGAACTTTGAACAAACATGTACACGCACTAGAACACCAAAGAAACCTGAACACGCACTGGAAAATGAACAAATGTATACATGCACCGAACTGAACAAATCCGTTCATTAAAAAAACTGAGATACATTATAACAGAATAAAGCCGCGAATTACGTATTGAAATATCATTTTTTACGTGTGCTTATATTATATTCAATATTTTTAAAAACTGTCTTATTTTAAATAAAAACAATTGTTTGTTAGTAAGCTATTAATAACGTTTTCTCCCGCATTTTTTGTTTTTATTTCATTATACAACAGTGTTTAAAATAAAATTATAAATCCATCTCACACTTTCAAACTACTCTTCGGTTTCTAGTCCAATGACTAGAGAAATACAGCTGGTTGAGTACGTTATATCAAAATAATTTTGTTGCAAATCAACAAGTCACCTGACCACCACGGTCGATATAAAGTCGCGCTGGATGTCATGGTTTGGTTTGTTTTAAATTTCGCGCAAAGCTACACGAGAGCTATGTCCACTAGCCGTCCCTAATTCAGCAATGCAAGACCGCCAACTCTTGGGCTACTTTTTAACCAACGAACAGTGGGATTGATCGTAACATTATAACGCCCACTACGGCTGAAAGGAAGAGCATGTTTGGTATGACGAGGATTCGCACTTGCGACCCACGGATTAGGAATCGAGTGCCTTACTTAACCACCTGGCCATGCCGGGCCTCAGAATTACGTTTTGACATTGTTGGACGTATGTGAATAGCATGATGTTATAAAAAAATTGTTCACTCTCGGTAAGAGTACTTAACATTTTTGAAGCAAAATATTCATACAATCAAGTCATAAAAAGCTGTACAGATCGGAAATTAGAATTTACAAGACGGGGTTACCGTTCTACTTAATGATATTGCAATACTAATAAATATGGGTTAACTTGAGTACCAGGACTATCTGGAAAATATATCTAGGAAAAGTCGTGTTTCAGTGTTTGTAAGCCAAGGACAGCTCTCGTATTTGGTAAGGAACCACAATGACAAAGATCAGTGGCAGAAGATGTTCCCGTTTTCTGGGAAACATAACCAAAAATGATATCTAATTGGAAAACCTGCTGGAGGTTCAACGGCAAGTATGAGGGCTTATAACACTAAAAATCAGGTTTGGATACTTTACACCTCGAACAGCCCATTGTGTATTTTTGGGGCGTAATAACATTCTGTTTGGAAAAGCGATTCATCTTCACGACGGAGTCTTGTGCAATGAAAATTGCACTACAACATAATTTATCGTCAAACTGCACGGTTGTCATTTCGAGCATGACTGAACGTGGAGACATGTACTGTTACGACGCAGTGAGGCATCCAAAATAGTTTTAATATCACGTACTCGATTTTGTATATGCTAGTAAAAATTAAATACCATATGAACAAACGAGTATGTTGCTCAAAACCTATAATCTCATCAAAAACAAATAAAAAACAACATAAGACATTTCATTAAAAAGACTTGACCAGTCAAGAAGTGGATATTTAATTAAAATGTTTTTTACGAGAACAACAAATCGAATCCCCATTGAAGCTTGACGGTTAAGTGAAAATTTCATTTCTTTTTATGTCTATACATATTTAACAGGAAAAGACCAAGGACAGCGTTTTTCCGGAATTTGAGCAGCATTTCTATACTGAAAATTATAGCTTTACTTGCTGTAATGTCTTAAACCATAGCCATTTAAACAGTCCCTGAATAGGTAAAATAATTTGAAAACTTATTAATTATTATTATTTTTACAAATCAGAACTTTTGAGTCTGTGCAAAATTTCCCTCTTGTCGTATGGCAAGAATCTGATTGTTACTGTCCTGTACTTTAAGTATTTCTGCCACCGACAAATTTAGAAATATTTTTCACAACTTCTGACAGAGCATGGGCACTGTCATTTGAAACATCTAGGAACAGTTAGAGACCTGAAGTGAAGTGAATACATCTATAATCCTAAAAATATATATACAACCTTCATCTAGTCACACTGTAGTAGCAGCTCACGTACGACCAAATAGTAGTTGTTCAATTCTTAGCAACTAATAGGAGAAAATATATTTAACAAAGTCCTGTCTTTGGTCATGGTTTGAGTGAGATTTCTAAGATTATATCTCCATGATATAATTTAAGTATTACTCGAAAAGAGTATCCTAACAGTATAAGTTACTGCAGCCACTCAAGATCTTTGTGTTTGTTCGTTTTTTGAATTTTACGCAAAGCTACACGAAGACTATCTGTGCTAGCCGTCCCTGATTTAGCAGTGTAAGACTAGAGGGAAGGCAACTAGTCATCACCGCCAACTCTTGGGCTACTCTTTTATCAATGAATAGTTGGATTCACCGTCACATTATAACGCCCCCACGGCTAAAAGGGCGAGCATGTTTGGTGTGACAAGATTCGAACCCGCAACTCGCAGATTACGAGTCTAGGGCCTTAACTACCTAGATGTTTGTGTTAACACTGCTTATACTTCTAAATTGTCAACGGGTTCACGAAGTTATAATTAATGAAATTAAAATTTTCTATGGACTCGAAAGTTTCTTGGCGCTCTAACTTGTTGTCAAAGTCCACTGCAAAATACACACCATGTTTTAACTCACATTGGTAAGTTAAGGGTGGTTTTCTCTTTTGTTTTACATTGTAGAAAATCAGCCTTATGTTTGGCCTTTGCTCTGCGAAATGTTTTGTGATATAGACAGTCAGTACAAGACATCAGTGAAATGTTAAAGAAAACAAAAGTGTGACCACTGTGAATTATCACTAAGATCTTTATGGATTTACACATAATGTTTTGGGCCTTGGTTCTTTTCATATATCTATCTATATCGTCTCGAGTTAACTGTATGTAGGTAAAGCTTTTGCTCATTTTCATTGACCGAAACATGATTTCACATAACATTCATACCAGGCAATTAACAGGCTGCTCACGAGACAGTGAAAGACATGTTCGTTTAAAACAAAAAACATGCAACTTGGTTTCGCTTAATTTGAACTGAATGTTTTGTACATTTTTATTGGCTTAAAGAGAAAATATTTCCCACACTCCTTTAGCGTTGGTAAAAAGTACTTTGAAGTGGTAAGATGACTGAAATTCGCCGACGCATCACAAGCTTAACAGCTAAGCACAACAAGCATGGAAGTCTCCAAATAACATCAAAAATATTCAAGAACCTTTCAGAACCACCTTGGCAGGTATTGTTCAGCAAGCCGAATACAACATTATGTTTTCAAAGTGTTCCTGTCTTCTCATCTTAATGATGACTATCGTGATGGTTCAACCTTCTCTATCAAATCGTAAGCGAAATCGTTCGAATCTCAACTAAAAACTAATTATAAAAAGGTGATAGTTGAAGTCTAAAAGGTTGGTAATTGCTTAATTAATTATGCTGAGAATGTGGCTTTATTGATATATACTTAATTTACTTCCAGTAGGTATACCTTATTACTATGGAGATTCGAAGATGTTTTCTCTTAAAAATTAACAAACGAAATCTTGTCTCGAAAAGATACGTCCAAAACTACTCCCTTTAGGTGTTTCCAGATTGAACGTGCTTTTAATATTCAACAAACTGCAAAGACGCGTCATGGCTCCTAAGGAACGTGTTAAAACAGATTCTGCAAAATAACAATTTTAATCCAAGACTCTCAAATCGCTAGAAACCGGGTTTCGGTACTCGTGATGGGCAGAGCACAGATAGCCCATTGTATAGCTTTGTGCTTAATTCCAAACAATCAATCTTACTTTTTAAAGTGAGTAATATCATAGAAAATCTTTTTAGTGCAATCTAGACTGTACTCAATGTTTCCAGCACAGTAATATTATGGACGATCTTTTCAGAGTATTTCGAGATTACTAGTGTTTCAAATTGAGTTACATCCTCTTAATATCTTAAATAGTTAGTCATAATTTTTCAGATCTTGTGCTACTGCATACAAATAAAGTTAGACTATTTCCACAGTAACTACTAGAAACGTTTGATCTTGTCATAAAGCTTATATTAATGGCATATTAATGCATTAAACTCTAGCATTGATTAAAGGCAGAAGTAAAAGTCCCTTATTATAGTTGTATCTTCTTGTATTTAGGTCAAAATTTCACCTACAATTATATCAGTTTAGTGGATACTATATGGAAATTTTTAAAGATTATATGAATTACTTATTTAAAGCGAAACATCAGGGATAAAAAGTGTGAACCTGTTTGTTTAGAATTAAGCACAAAGTTACACAAAGGGATGTCTGTGTTCTGCCCACCACGGGTATCGAAACCCGACTTTTAACACTGTGAGTTCGCAGACATACCGCTGTGACTCTGAGCAGCTTAAGATAACAAAAGAATGGGTTACAATGCTAAGGACCATCGTTTGAGGTGTTCAAGAAAATCTTCCTATTTGTGGTACAAAGTTTAATATGTGCTTCACTTGTGTGCAGCTGTAAAAAAATGCAGGCACGTTATTTAACAACCAAAGTGTTCCAATTTTGTGCGGGAAATAAATTACGTTTAATATCTGCTTAATTTTGGTGATACCTAGCCTGATTGATATAATAAAGTTGATATTTTCTGATGACTGTAAACACGAGTTTGATTGTGACTTTCGCCAATATATTGAAAACGCGCGAGTACTAAGTTTACAAATAATTCCTATTTTGATAGTTTGATTAATAGAAATCGAGAAAATGGAATAGGTAATTGGTTAAGAAGAAGGGATTAGAAATTTCTCATTTCTTTTGTGTTGAACTATATGGTTAACAACATGTTAAATAGGTTTTGTTCAGGATCCTACGCAAAAATTATTAGCAGAAATTATCCGTTAAAGGTAACCACAATGAAAGAAAAAAAGTTGAAGTGTTATTTTATCAAATAATGTGTGTATTATTAAAGTTTAAGGAACACGTTACATTGTTGAGAGAGTATTCTTCAGAAAACGCACACCAGCCACTTTATTTCAGAAAATACCAATCATTTGTTAGTTTCAGGTATTTAGCTTCCATTTGTAAAGAGAGTGTGTGTATTTTCTTATAGCAAAGTCACATCGGGTTATCTGCTGAATCCACCGAAAGGAATCGAACCCTTGACTTTAGCGTTGTAAATCAGTAGGCTTACCGCCGTACCAGCAGGGAAATTTTTAGAAGTGATTACTTAATCTGTAAATTTGTCGAGATGCTTCTAAATTACACTCTTGTTTGAACATCCACATATATGTCAGTCTAAGGCTTAAGATAACCAAAAAGATTCAAGCGAACATTCATAACAGACACTCTTAAATCTTTCACGTCATTCTCAGGGGAGGGAAAACAAATAAAAACAAAAACAAACATGGTTGTGTGACGACCAGCTCACATGTTTAAAAACGATCATACCGTGTATTTCATTTCTGATTTTCCAACCCGTCATTCTTATTTAATATTACATTATTTTTTCTGTGTTTCAATGTGACCAGTGCAGAGTTTTCACTTTTATTTTTAACATTTCTCTTAGTTCATTTATTTTAAATTTCATAAAGTTTGTCCAATGTATACACAACACATTCACGTTCAATTTCATAAATACCTATTTTCTCTATTAAATTGATTTCATACTTAGTTGTACTTAATATTTGACTAATTTTTTCAGTGATCTATGAATGGCAGTAAGACTTGTGTTTTGCTTTTAAATTTATGAATTTTGCATGAGAAATCTGGAACATAACTGGTTAAAAGGAACATTATTTTTTATATATTTTATCAAATGTTGATTTTAATTTACGTTTTTTATAATCATTTGCTATTTTGTTAAATTTTTTTACAGGTCTATAAACAATACGATGAGAGGAACCTCTATCTAACAACATTTTACTTCCGTAATTTCTGGATTAGAACGTAAGTTTAAAGGCTTGTACACATAAGTGTGAAAAGCTGACATTTTTGGGACTTTGTATGACATGTTTATTGGTGACGGTAGGATAAGAGAAAGAGGCTTATGATAGACTGTAGTTTCTAACTTATTTCTGTTAGTCACAACTAATACATCCAAAAAATGTAAACTGTTATTTTCTGCAACTTCAAGTTTTCTTAGGCCCGGCATGTCCAGGTGGGTTAAGGCGTTCGACTCGTAATCTGAGGGTCGCGAGTTCAAATCCCCGTCGCATCAAACATGCTCACCCTTTCAGCTGTAGGTGCGTTATAATGTGACAGTCAATCCCACTATTCGTTGCTAAAAGAATAGCCCAAGAGTTGGCGGTGGGTGGTGATGACTAGATGTCAACCCTCTAGTCTTACACTGCTAAATTAGGGACGGCTAGTGCAAATAGTCTTCGTGTAGCTTTGTGTTGGAAGACTAAATAATCATACAAGGAGAGTGATTTAGGGTCGTTTGTGACTGTTGGTAGACTAAATAATCAGCATCTCAAGTTTATTCGTTTTTTTAGCTTGTTAGTATTGTTGTTTTTGCAAGAATGTATGGAAATAATTTAGCCAGTAAAAATTATAGAACATATTAAAAGACAAAGTCAAGAGCATATAAGACTTGTCGAAATCAAAGTAACATGAAACATCAACCACTCACTAAAACAACTTACCTGAAATAAAACTATATTTATACTTGACAACACCTCTTTATCTCTAGTTTTTGGAGTACTCTATTCTTAAGTATACATATATCTGAGTGAATAAAGTGACGTTGTCGGATTATTGTGTTTATACCACGTGTTTCTTTGCGTGTTTTTTTAAAGAGATTACACAAAGAAGGTTAAACTTCATATCTGTCTTATGGGCCGATTAATCACGTGAATCAGACTACGATGGTAAAGTTGGTTATTTGTATGCTTGTAGTTTTCTATCATCATGACTAATTTATGTTACGTGGAATTAAACCTGTAGTTACGTTTATGAAATTCAAAAAGAGGTTTTACCTTTTAGAATAACGACAATGAGTTGCAATCTTCTTCTTGAGATGTTTCGTAGGCTTAAAGCGTTTTTTGAACTTCGCGACTAACCCTACGAGATCTGGGCGTGGCTTAGTGAATACGTTCCTAAATTTCGAATGTGAAGATTCATTCTTAGTTACCCATTGTCGCAAAAGTTTGCTTCACGCTGTATGGTTCTGAGTGGCTATAGAAATGAGGTGAAATAAATTTCCACATTTGACCAAACGAGATTAACCCAAGATTCGGCGATTAATGTTGTTTACCAGCTGTCTTCCCTCTCATCTATCAGTTCCAAATTAGAGACAATTATATGTAGGTAGACCGTCTGTAAGTTTGTGCAAAATTCCGAAACCAAGAAACTCTAGTACTTGCTTAATATCTCGTCAAACATTAAATTATCATGCCGTTAGTGATAACTCGAAACGTTATAAAAATAATTGTTATAATATTTGTCGGTCAGCCTTCTTCTAACTTAGCAATGCAATCAATAATTATGCTGTTAACATTTAAGGAAACATGTCGAAGTTTAAACACTGCGAGTGCATTAAGTCAACAGTGGGTGGGATAAAGCTCGCACAGTACAGATATTCAAAAAACAAGTATATCTCGTGGTATAATGAAACCATTATATTACCAGGTTCTACAAGATGAATATAATTTGACAAGTGGACATATAAACTGTATCTTTTGAGTCTGATTCCATGAGTATGACGTACAGGAACTGGCGAATGGGTTAACACGCGTTATATACTTTGAATCTAATCTTATTTGAATGTTATACCATCTTACAAATCTTGTACAAATAGCTTCTTGACGATAACAATGTTGGTTCTTTTTATCTCACAAATAATGAGTCCTATTTATTTTGCTTGAAATGGCAATTTGGGATGGATTCATTGCCGTTTTCGTGTCAAACTACTCTAATGTTTAGATAACTTATACACTAGGCTAAGATGCAGTTTAATAATGCACTTGCATTGAAACAAAAACAAACGTTATGAGTTCTCGATTACAAAAAGGACATGAGGGACAACTTCTCTCGCTTATGCACGATAGAAAGTCTCCCTCGATCAAGAAAAACTATTGGTTAAACAGGACATAAGGGACAACTTCTCTCACCTATATACGATAGGACAACTTATCTATATACGATAGAAAGTCTCTCTCAATCAAGAAAACTATTGGTTAAACGATAGAAAGTCTCACTCAATTAAGAAAAATTATTAATTAAACAGAACATAAGGGACAACTTATCTCACCTATATACGATAGAAAGTCTCAATCAATCAAGAAAAACTATTAATTAAACAGAACATAAGGGACAACTTCTCTCGGATATACACAATAAAAATCCCACTCTATCACGAGAAGCTATTAAATAAACTAGACGAGGTACGTGTGTTCTGATAATTAGAAAATATATATATTATAATCTTAAAAGACTACTTTTTTCCCTCAATTAATTCAACAGAAAATCTGTGAGTTTATAATGTTAAATGGCGGGTTTCGAGACCCGTAATGAGAGCACAGTTAGTCCATTGTGTAGCTTTGTGTTGAACAAACAAGTAATACTGTTTCCTCATGTATGTATGGCCATTACCTTTTTATTTTGATACTTACTGATCCAGTGCCAAAATAATTTTTGCGACTCCGTTAATTTGTTTACTTTAATTGTTTCTGTTACTGAAATTTGTTCTTCTTGTCTATGATAACGTACATATCGTGGCATAAAAATAAATTATATAAATATAAAAATAGTAAAAGCACATAGAATTGAGCAGCTGTTTATTTAATAACTAATTCCTCTCTCCTAATTCATTGATGTCGCCAACCAATGATAGTTTTTCTTTTTGCTGTGACGTGAGACATTCCAAAGGACATTTCATTATTGCAACACTTTGGTTTTAAAGTAACACTTCCTGATGGTGTAGATGTTCAAACAAGTACATTTCTTGCAGTGTTCCTTAGTTAAGTAAAAAGAATCAGAAGAAGATATGGAAAAAAAAATGACGTCACCAGAAAGTATCGCCATCTTGATTTTCTCCACATTGCTTCACTTTTAAGGTCTTTACTTCTTGTACACTGATATCTGCTCAGTTTCCTCGTTTACTGTTGTTTTTCTAATAACATTTCTGAGATGTTAATTTACCTATTTTGCGAGCAATAGTTTTTAACAAGTTATAAAATCGATGTTAAATGAAAATTATATCTTGGGTTGAAGTATCGATAACGTATTTTTATGTATTTTTTCTATCCTTTTGATGTGTTAGAATGCAAATATATATTTCTGAAATGGGAAAAAAATCGTAATAATCTCTGTAAGTTTCTCTCCCACAACAGTACATCAACATTTATACGTATGAGTAAAATAACGTGTATATTTAAAGTAGAACTATTATTATTGTAATACGTGTCACTGGTCCAAAGGTTAGCTTTTTAGTTTACAATACTAAAACTTGAGTTTTGATACCAATGTCTGTCACAGCACAGATAAGCTTTGAAATAGCTTTGCACTTTAACACAAACTAAAAAATATTATTTTTATACTAAGTAACACATGAATAAAATCTACATGTGTATTCTAATACGTAAAGCAACTTTCGTTGTCGTCAAGGCCACTAGGGGACATGTGGCGATGACTACAGGTGAACATCGTAACCACAGTTAATTATCTGTAGAAGTAAGATACCCAACACAGTTTGACATATCGTTGTGTATCTGTACTGTCATGTACCCTGGTACATGTGGATAGTAATAGAAAGGTGTTTTGCTTTGTTTTTACATCATAGCTAAGAAGGACAGCTCTATGTATTTGTTGCATGAAATGGTTAGAATGGTAAAACAGTAAAATTTGTTATACATACATCGCATATTTTTAGTACGTTGTTTTATTACATTTAACATTAGTAGATTTTCATGGATAGTTCAGGCATTATTTTAATTTGTATTTATATGTTATATTTTCATAAACATACAAGGCGATTGATGGGGTTGCTTGCGTTTACTAGAAGACTAAATAATCATACAAGGAGGGTAATGTGGGGTTGCTTATTCTTATAAAGTAATATAATACGATTTATTTTTAGCATAAAACCCATATACCTTGTAGACATAAAGTGACTACAAACCTAGGTAATATAACCAGGTATATTTGTAGACATAATTAATAACTAATACACCTAATTATCAGAACTACCAGTAGACATAAAGTGACTACAAACCTAGGTAATATAACCAGGTATATTTGTAGACATAATTAATAACTAATACACCTAATTATCACAACTACCAGTAGATATAAAGTAACTATAAACCTAGGTAATATAACCAATTGTATTTGTAGACGTAACTAATAACTCAGAAATGTCAACAGAACTACTAGCAGACATGTTGTGACTAACAAACCTAGGTTATATAATACGATTTATTGTTAAGCATTAAAACAACTAACGCCACAATACTTTAACCATGATTATCGGTAAACGGTTAAACAATTTGTACAGACGGAGTACAGTGTCAGTGATAATCAATGGACGTAAAGCGTATGTATTTTCTTATAGCAAAGCCATATCGAGCTGTCTGCTGATTCCACCGAGGGGAATCGAACCGCTGATTTTAGCGTTGCAACTCTGTAGACTCACCGGTGTACTAGCGAGGACGGACGTAAAGTAACCAAAATATCTAGGAAATGCAGCAGTATGTATTGGTAGGCTTACTGCGACACATTGGCAACGAAACCATGCTTATTAATAAAGGTTTGACAGCCTGTGTAACGGTGTATACAGATGGCTTAATGAGATTTCTTTGGTAAAAAGATGCGACAGGGAGTAAGAGACAAGACAAGCATATTAATACTATTTTGAAAATAATATTCTTCGATAATGTTGAAACAGACAGCTAGTGTTAATGTGTTTTCTTTAGGTAAGGTATTATATTATTTATTTATTGTTACTTTGATTAAGAACGTCGGTTATAATAGTTAATATACTGAATGCCATTATTTTTTTATTTTTGTTTACTGTTAGAAACAATGCTTTGCATTGTTAGTTTAGTATACATATAGGATTAACATAAATCTCCTAAGACAGCCAAACCTACTTACTATTGCTAACAGCGAGGATGCCTAAATGGTAAAACTATGCATTTTAATCTTTATAAGTAAAAACATAATAAACGTATATATTTAATTAGCTGTGTTAATTGACAGGCTGATATTTAGTTGCTATCTAAGAACATAGTTTGTTATATTCAAAAGTTAATGTTAATTATTATTAGACGTAAAAGAGGGCTACTTGTACTTCAACAGGGTCTCCGAAAGTCTTGTGTTTCAAGAGGAAAACAAAATTCAGAGTAACAAATAACTTTATTTGATTTCGAAGTTCATGTGCCATGTTGTGATGTAGTCTACAAAGTTCAAAATTATTCTCCTTATTAATGGTATACGCACGTTTTACTCATTTTAATAACTAATGAAAGACCGACAGACAATACACTACTACCTAATGGTGCGAGTGATCAAAACAGGTTGATCTTTCTAGGCGGCTTTCCGACAAATAACTAAGCAGTATAAGTAGGTTCATTTGTAGATTTAAGTAATTACTAATATAATTTGAAAACGTAACCGTGACAATACAATCAAAAGACACAAAGTAACCTGACATGAAGTAAAATACACCTAATAAAATGTCACCAGAACTACTATTAGACATAAAGTAGCTACAAACCTAGGTAATACAACCTGGTATATTGTAGATGTGATTAATAACTAAGAAATGTCACCAGAACTACTATTAGACATAAAGTAGCTACAAACCTAGGTAATACAACCTGGTATATTGTAGATGTGATTAATAACTAAGAAATGTCACCAGAACTACTATTAGACATAAAGTAGCTACAAACCTAGGTAATACAACCTGGTATATTGTAGATGTGATTAATAACTAAGAAATGTCACCAGAACTACTATTAGACATAAAGTAGCTACAAACCTAGGTAATACAACCTGGTATATTGTAGATGTGATTAATAACTAAGAAATGTCACCAGAACTACTATTAGACATAAAGTAGCTACAAACCTAGGTAATACAACCTGGTATATTGTAGATGTGATTAATAACTAAGAAATGTCACCAGAACTACTATTAGACATAAAGTAGCTACAAACCTAGGTAATACAACCTGGTATATTGTAGATGTGATTAATAACTAAGAAATGTCACCAGAACTACTATTAGACATAAAGTAGCTACAAACCTAGGTAATACAACCTGGTATATTGTAGATGTGATTAATAACTAAGAAATGTCACCAGAACTACTAGTAGACATAAAGTAGCTACAAACCTAGGTAATACAACCTGGTATATTGTAGATGTGATTAATAACTAAGAAATGTCACCAGAACTACTATTAGACATAAAGTAGCTACAAACCTAGGTAATACAACCTGGTATATTGTAGATGTGATTAATAACTAAGAAATGTCACCAGAACTACTAGTAGACATAAAGTAGCTACAAACCTAGGTAATACAACCTGGTATATTGTAGATGTGATTAATAACTAAGAAATGTCACCAGAACTACTATTAGACATAAAGTAGCTACAAACCTAGGTAATACAACCTGGTATATTGTAGATGTGATTAATAACTAAGAAATGTCACCAGAACTACTATTAGACATAAAGTAGCTACAAACCTAGGTAATACAACCTGGTATATTGTAGATGTGATTAGTAACTAAGAAATGTCACCAGAACTACTAGTAGACATAAAGTAGCTACAAACCTAGGTAATACAACCTGGTATATTGTAGATGTGATTAGTAACTAAGAAATGTCACCAGAACTACTAGTAGACATAAAGTAGCTACAAACCTAGGTAATACAACCTGGTATATTGTAGATGTGATTAATAACTAAGAAATGTCACCAGAACTACTAGTAGACATAAAGTAGCTACAAACCTAGGTAATACAACCTGGTATATTGTAGATGTGATTAGTAACTAAGAAATGTCACCAGAACTACTAGTAGACATAAAGTAGCTACAAACGTAGGTAATACAACCTGGTATATTGTAGATGTGATTAGTAACTAAGAAATGTCACCAGAACTACTAGTAGACATAAAGTAGCTACAAACCTAGGTAATACAACCTGGTATATTGTAGATGTGATTAATAACTAAGAAATGTCACCAGAACTACTAGTAGACATAAAGTAGCTACAAACCTAGGTAATACAACCTGGTATATTGTAGATGTGATTAATAACTAAGAAATGTCACCAGAACTACTAGTAGACATAAAGTAGCTACAAACCTAGGTAATACAACCTGGTATATTGTAGATGTAATTAATAACTAAGAAATGTCACCAGAACTACTAGAAGACATAAGGTAGCTACAAACCTAGGTAATACAACCTGGTATATTTTAGATGTAATTAATAACTAAGAAATGTCACCAGAACTACCGTGTTTCTCCGAAAATAAGACAGGGCTTATATTAATTTTCACTCCAAAATATGACACAAGGGCTTATTTTCGGGGGATGTCTTATTTTGATATATTAAAAAAATGAAGTTACAAAGTAAAACTATTAAACTAACCATTTAAAATAAACTATTATTAAACTATTAAACTAACTGATTAATACTTAAACAAACTAATTAACTAACTATTAAACTAATTAATAAATTATTATTTTTTATTTCTTTCCTCTTCCTGCCACTCTTAACTAGAGCTTATTTTAAGGGTAGGGCTTATATTAAAACTATCCCCAAAAATCACACTAGGTCTTATTTTATGGGTAGGTCTTATTATCGGAGAAACACGGTACTAGTAGACATAAAGTAGCTACAAATCTAGGTAATACAACCTGGTATATTGTAGATGTGATTAATAACTAAGAAATGTCACCAGAACTACTAGTAGACATAAAGTAGCTACAAACCTAGGTAATACAACCTGGTATATTTTAGATGTAATTAATAAGTAAGAAATGTCACCAGAACTACTAGTAGACATAAAGTAGCTACAAACCTAGGTAATACAACCTGGTATATTGTAGATGTAATTAATAACTAAGAAATGTCACCAGAACTACTATTAGACATAGAGTAGCTACAAACCTAGGTAATACAACCAAGTATCAGTGATGTCGAGAAAACCCATTTGTAGAGAAGTATATATGTAAAAACGGCTCGTTTGGGTTGAGAAAATATTTTACGTAGAAGAGCGAACAACGTTTCGACCTTCTTCGGTCATCGTCAGATTCACAAAGAAAGAAAGAGGTAACTGACCGAAAAACCAGGCACAAAACTGAGGTCTATGTAAAAACTACACTGACAAACACCACACCAACATTATTTATAAAATACAATGTGATAACTGCCACGACTTCTATATTGGAGAAACAAGTAGAAAAATGGAAACCAGATTCAAAGAACATAAAAAGTCACCTTCACACGTTTTCGAACACTGCAAGTCAAATAAACACAACATAACCATAGAAAACACTCAAATACTAAATAAAGAAACAAACATAAACAAACGCAAAATTAAAGAAGCCTTACTTATACAACAACTTAAACCCAAAATAAACCAATATAAAGGAACTCCTTTATACCTATATTAAATATAATAAAATAAATAATATAAAATTATATATTTAAACATCTAACACCACCCTCTACATTCCGACACTAAGTTACACAACCCCTTCCAAACATGTGGTCAGCTTCCGGTCAGTTACCTCTTTCTTTCTTTGTGAACATGACGATGACCGAAGAAGGTCGAAACGTTGTTCGCTCTTCTACGTAAAATATTTTCTCAACCCAAACGAGCCGTTTTTTGCATAAATATAACCAGGTATATTTGTAGATGTAATTAGTAACTTAGATATGTCACTAGAACTACTAGTAGATATAAAGTGTCTAAGAACTCTGGATAATATAATATAATTTCCATATTATTCACAAAGAAAGTGATGATCAGACTCCCCATTACTTACTTATACAATTATGTCAAGGGAGGGTTCATACACTAAAAACACATTTAGGACAACCGTCTATGATAACTGAGCACGTGCATTTGCTAAGTTTAGTCCCGCTACCATCTGGGGAGGGGGCATAAGCACAATCTCCAACACGGTGCCCGAGGGATATCGAGAACTACCAAGAACAAACAATATGACGCTAGATTCGGTTTCAACGACCCCTGAATCCTTCTTCTTGAACCAAAGAGTCTAGGTGACATATCCATGGTACGTGGATACATTATATCAGTAAGAATCCTCAGCTGTCCGGAATCCGTCAACAAAACTTGGTTTGCTTACGAACAAACAAAGTGGATTAATAGATTTCTTCCAGACCTGGCCAGGCCCGTCATGGCCAGGTGGTTAAGACACTCGACTCGTAATCTGAGGGTCATGGGTTCGAATCCCCGTCACACCAAACATGCTCGCCCTTTCAGCCATGGGGCGTTATATATGTGACGGTCAATTCCACTATTCGTTGGTAAAAGAGTAGCCCAAGAGTTGGCGGTGGGTAGTGATGACTAGCTGCCTTCCGTCTAGTCTTATACTGCTAAATTAGGGACGGCTGCCGCAGATAGCCCTCGAGTAGCTTTGCGCGAAATTCAAAAGAAATCCATACTTGCCTGCTGCGCAAAGATAAAATAGATTGGTGGAGCGTTTTATAATACAGTCACCTTTCAGCCTACGTTATTAAGTCTAAAGTGGAACGAAATTCATCAACTGAAGTTGGCTAATCTGTCAGACAATGCAATGTAATACATAATTGAGTTCTACTTACCATTATACACTTTTCGATTTCGAATTCATTTCTGGTTTCAATTCTTGCTTTCTTTACTTATTTATAATATTTTCAATCTAGATATAGAATTATAATATAGTGTCACTCAGTAGATCGAATAGCACACCTCTGTCACGCGCCGTTGATCATATTCGCCCCTGAAAAAATACGAACATGCATCCGTATGTCCGTCGTGATAAAGAGACACGGGACATTTTTGTCTGGACAAAGAGAAATAACATTTTACACATGTCCGCCAAGTTTTATCAAAATCCATTCATTTTTTATAGAATTAATAGAACAAAAATAGTGTAAACATATCGGTCCTCCTGTTAACAGATAGGGATTTTTAAAACTTTCGTGAATTTTCTGTGACCTTGACCTTTGACATTGATACTCCAAAAGCTAATCTTCTTCTCTAAGTTTGGTTATAGTTCATATGTATACCAACTTTCATCTAAATCCATTCAGGATTTAGAGAAATCCTGCTGACATTCCCACTCAGGTGTGAAACATAATCCCCATCAGCCTATGGTGTCGGAGGTGATAGGATAGAAACAACTGTAGCATGGTGAAGCGTACAACCAATTGCTTCATCTGGGATCGTTAGAATGTAAATATGAAGAAATCGGCGTTCTTTTGTTTTTGAACTTTTATTTATTCAGAACAAAGTTACATATTATGTTATCTCAGTTCTGTACAAAACAGAATATCGAGCCTCGGATTTGGGGGTTGTAGGTCCGTAAAGTTACTGCTGGTCCACTGGTCCAAGCACTGACATTTTTATACTTAACGCCAAGAAGTATAACATAGGATATGACAAATTATTTTTTAAAATTCTGAACCTACACACAATGACTTGTCCTATGCTAGATCAACAGTAAGATTAGGACTTTAGAAATCTGGGTTGGATTAGCCATAGTGGACAGAATGAGATAGCGAATGAAACACGCGATTATTTTTATAACTATACGATTTCTATATTTGCGTAGCATATGAGAAAAGATGAAACAGTGTATCTATGGAAATCCTAGACTCATATGCAGTGTTCACTTACGTGAAATATACCTATCTCCTGTTTAATAAATGTAAGATGAAAAAAAAAGTTCCATTTGAAAATCTAAAATATATATATATGCTGACCATTTACTGCTTTATGAGATCTTTTCTTCACCTACAAAAAAGAAAGTCAAAACAAGTCAGGATTTAAAATCTTATAAGTTGAATGTACTGGCTACTTCTCACCTGAAGGATTGTTTTCTTTAAAGTTGAGGATTTATCGACAAGAGATCGTCTTCTGGGAGGAGGTTCGTCACTTTTCGCTTTCAGTACAAAACCTCCCCGGCAGTCATCTATTTTTCGATTTCTTATACTCGCAGGGTCAACGTGGTCATGTTCGAGAGACGAAACAGAAAATCGAGCATTCTTAGGACGACTGTGTGAAGCCAAGCCAAAGGGGGCGCTATTACGTACACCGTAACCATGGCGCAAACCTCTGAGCCACTGCCCTTGGTAAATGCCTGAAATAATTGTAAGTGATGAAGATGACAAGCATTTTCATAATCAGAAAAATTCACACCATTTAAAATTATAACAAAAACAACGACAACAACATAACAAATAAAAAAGCACCAATTTTTCAGACCTTAGATGACCACTCAAAAGTGCCACAATGGTCTGGAAGCGATGTTGATAAATATATTCAAACCTGATAGGTAAACTTTAATTATAAATAACAATAAATGTATAAGAAACATAGGAACATTGCTTCCTAGGCTAAATCTATGCGGAAATTAGTACTAGAAAAGACCTAATAACATTTTTTGTTGTCTTTTATGAAAGTTTCTTGAACTTCCCCCCCCCCATCTGTCCATATTTATAGTTCTACTATACAATGCCACTCTAAACTTCTGTCCATACAGATTGTGAACTTGACAATAATTTGTCTTCCATGTCATCATGCTTTAAAAGTCCTTACTTACCACTGTTAGAATACTTCACAATAAACACATCTGTCCTTACTTACCTTACTTTAACTGTCACAATTTCTGTTCCTACTTATCATTGTTGGAATACTCTACAATAAACACATCTGTCCTTACTTACCTTACTTTAACTGTCACAATTTCTGTCCCTACTTATCATTGTTGGAATACTCTACAATAAACACATCTGTCCTTACTTACCTTACTTTAACTGTCACAATTTCTGTCCCTACTTATCATTGTTGGAATACTCTACAATAAACACATCTGTCCTTACTTACCTTACTTTAACTGTCACAATTTCTGTTCCTACTTATCATTGTTGGAATACTCTACAATAAACACATCTGTCCTTACTTACCTTACTTTAACTGTCACAATTTCTGTCCCTACTTATCATTGTTGGAATACTTCACAATAAACACATCTGTCCTTACTTACCTTACTTTAACTGTCACAATTTCTGTTCCTACTTATCATTGTTGGAATACTTCACAATAAACACATCTGTCCTTACTTACCTTACTTTAACTGTCACAATTTCTGTTCCTACTTATCATTGTTGGAATACTTCACAATAAACACATCTGTCCTTACTTACCTTACTTTAACTGTCACAATTTCTGTTCCTACTTATCATTGTTGGAATACTTCACAATAAACACATCTGTCCTTACTTACCTTACTTTAACTGTCACAATTTCTGTTCCTACTTATCATTGTTGGAATACTTCACAATAAACACATCTGTCCTTACTTACCTTACTTTAACTGTCACAATTTCTGTTCCTACTTATCATTGTTGGAATACTCTACAATAAACACATCTGTCCACTTACCTTTTTAACTGTCACTAATTTCTGTTCCTACTTATCATTGTTGGAATACTTCACCTTATAAACACATGCTCTTCTGTATTTAATTACAACGTTACTTTAAGCTTCTGTCCCACTAAATTAGGGACGGCTGTTCCTACTTATCTTTGCTCGAAATTCAAAATAAATCACATACTTGTCTCCTGCGCAAAATAAAATATATTAACTGTGTTATATAATACAGTCACCTTTCAGCCTACTTATTCAGTCTAAAGTGTTGTTAAAATACTTCACAATAAACACATCTGTCATTATACGTTACCTTACTTTAACTGTCACATAGTTTCTGTTCCTACTTATCATTGTTGGAATAGAAAACAATAAAAACATCTGTATTATATTATCTTACTTTAAAACTGTCAGATTTCTGTTCCTACTTATCATTGTTGGAATACAAAACAAAAAACACATCTGTCATTATATTACCTCTCTTTAAACTGTCACACATATTTCTGTTCCTACTTATCATTGTTGGAATACAAAACAATAAACACATCTGTCATGATATATTACCTTACTTTAACTGTCACACAGCTTATGTTCCTACTTATCATTGTTGGAATACTTCACAATAAACACATCTGTAATTATATTATCTTACTTTAACGTGTCATAGTTTCTGTTCCTATTGATCATTGTTGGAATACAAAACAACAAATACACATCAATATATCTTATTTATCTTTAAAACTGTCACTGCTGTAGTTTTATTGCTGCTGATTACTGTTAGAACACAAAATAATAAATCTGTGAGTGATGTCAAGAAAACGACCTTACAAAAAGACTGCCACAACAAAAACTAGAAAAACTAAATGCAAACAACAGAAAAGATATCAACATGACACATCTTCAAGAACATAAAAGACACTGTCACAATTTTGTCGAGCACTTATCATTGTTGGAATACATAACCATAAACACATCTGTACTAAATAACCTTACTTTAACTGTCAAAATTAAGGAAGCCTACTTATCACAACTTAAACCCAAAATAAACACATCTGTAACGCCTTTATACCTATATTTATACTGTCATAAATTCTTTATATATTCAATCATTCTAACACCGCCTTCTACATTAAACACATCTGTTACTTACCCCCTTTCAAACATGTGGTCAATTTCTGGTCAGTTACCTCTTTCTTTGTGAACCTGACGATGACCAATCTGTCGAAACGTTGTACACTCTTCTACGTAAAATATTTTCTCAACCCAAACTTATCATTGTTGCAGATATAATAAACACATCTGTCATTATACATTTATCTCTTTTTAACTGTCACAATTTCTGTCCCTACTTATCATTGTTGGAATACTTCACAATAAACATCTGTGCCATTACATACCTTCTCTTTAACTGTCACTGCTGTATTTTTGTCCCTATTTATCATTGTTGGAATACAAAACAATAAATACATCTGTCATTATATTTTACCTTACTTTAACTGTCACAATTTCTGTCCCTACTTATCATTGTTGGAATACTTCAGAATAAACAAATCTGTGTTATACTTACCTTACTTTAACTGTCACAATTTCTGTCCCTACTTATCATTGTTGGAATACTTCACAATAAACACATCTCCACTTTCTTTAAAACGTCACCCCTATAATTTCATTCATACTTAATACGAGGAATAAAAGACCTTATAACACAAAAATGCTCTTTTTATTTAATTAGACACCCAACGTTTCGCTTTACAGCTTCTTCCCAACTAAATTAGGGACGTGCTTATATGCAGATACCTCACTCTATAGTAGCTTTGCTCGAAATTCAAAAGAAATCCATACTTGTCTCCTGCGCAAAAATAAAATATATTGGTGGAGTGTTATATAATACAGTCACCTTTCAGCCTACGTTATTCAGTCTAAAGTGGAACGAAATTCATCAACTGTTAAAATACGAAACAATAAATAAATGTGTCATTATACGTTATCTCTCTTTAAAACGTCACTGCTATAGTTTCTGCTCCTACTGATCAGTTAGAACAGAAAACAATAAAAAATGTGTTATTATATGCTATCTCTCTTTAAAACGTCACTGCTAGAGATTCTGTTCCTACTGATCATTGTTAGAACACAAAACAAAAAATTAATGGGTCATTATATGCTATCTCTCTTTAAAATATCACTGCTATAGTTTATGTTTCTAATGATCACTGTTAGAACACAAAAAATAAATACATGTGTCGTTATATGTTATTTGTTTTTTAAAAGTCACTGCTATAGTTCATGTTCCTACAGATCTCTGTTAAAACACAAAACAAATAATAAATGTGTCATTATATCTTATCTTAATTTAAAACGTCACTGCTGTAGTCTCTGTTCCTGCTGATCACTGTTAGAAAAGAAAACAATAAATAAATGAGTTATTATATGTTATCTCTCTTTAAAACGTCAGTGGTATAGTTTTTGTTACTACTGATCACTGTTAGAACACAAAACAATAAATAAATGTGTTATTATATGTTATCTCTCTGTAAAACGTTACTTCTATAGTTTCTGTTCATACTGATCACTGTTAGAACACAAAACAATAAATAAATGTGTCATTATATGTTATCTGTCTTTGAAATGTCACTGCTATAGTTTATGTTCCTATTGATCAGTGTTAGTAGAGAAAAGAATAAATAAATGTGTCATTATATGTTATCTCTCTTTAAAACGTTACTGCTATAGTTTCTGTTCCCATTCATTGGTGTTAGAACAAAAAAAAAAAAATGTGTGATTATATGCTTTCTCTCTTTAAAACGTCACTTCTATAGTTTCTGTTCCTACTGATCACTGTTAGAAGAGAAAAGAATAAATAAATGTGTTGTTACATGTTATCTCTCTTTAAAACGTCACCGTTATTGATTCTCTGCGTACATTAGAATACTCTATAATAAGTACACCTCTCTTCACATATTATATTGTTTTGTAACTTCATTATTATAGCTATTTTTCATATTTATCAGTGTTAGAATAATTCTCAATAAGAATACATGTTTTAACATGTTAATTTTGTTTTCTGTAATTTTCTTATTAAAATATTTCAGAATATTGAAGTATCCTTCATTGTGATAAAAGACATCTGTTATAAATTTATCATATCAATTATTGTCCACTTACCCTATAACACACACGTCTGTCCGTGTATCCATACTCCTATAAAACAGTTGTTATACCTAATGATGTCATGTTCATATCGTTTTCAAAACACAAATCGAAGTCTGAAATAGTTTTTACTTTCGAAACACAGTTGACTGCCTTGACATCGTTTATCAATATATCACAATCATGTAAAATAAATCATTATTTTCATACACTCCAGACATTGTATCACTAGTGTTCATTCTGCAAACACTCTATCAGTAGTTTTCATTCACCAAACACTCCAAACATTCTATCAGTAGTGTTCATTCCCCCAAACACTCCAAACATTCTATCAGTAGCGTTGATTCACCTAACATTCCAAACATTCTATCAGTAGCGTTGATTCACCTAACATTCCAAACATTCTATCAGTAGCGTTGATTCACCTAACACTCCAAACATTCTATCAGTATTGTTCATTCTCCAAACACTCTATCAGTAATGTTCATTCACCAAACATTCTATCAGTGGTGTTCATTCTCCAACATTCCAAACATTCTATCAGTAGCGTTGATTCACCTAACACTCCAAACATTCTATCAGTATTGTTCATTCTCCAAACACTCTATCAGTAGTGTTCCTTCTCCAAACACTCTATCATTAATGTTAATTCACCAAACACTCCAAACATTCTATCGATAGTGTTCATTCACCAAACACTCCAAACATTCTATCAGTAGTGGGCCTGGCATGGCCAAGCGCGTAAGGCGCGCGACTCGTAATCCGCGGGTTCGCGCCCGCGTCGCGCTAAACATGCTCGCCCTCCCAGCCGTGGGGGCGTATAACGTGACGATCAATCCCACTATTCGTTGGTAAAAGAGTAGCCCAAGAGTTGGCGGTGGGTGGTGATGACTAGCTGCCTTCCCTCTAGTCTTACACTGCTAAATTAGGGACGGCTAGCACAGATAGCCCTCGAGTAGCTTTGTGCAAAATTCCAAAACAAACAAACAAACTATCAGTAGTGTTCATTCTTCAAACACTCCAAATATTCTATCAGTAGCGTTCATTCACCAAACACTCCAAACATTCTGTCAGTAGTGTTCATTCTCCAAACACTATTCATCTTTTTATAACCTCTGTTAACATAAACAAATATGTATATATCTACCTCCAAATTAATTTCACTGTTTTAATATTTCCTTTTAAAAATAACAACTGAATACCCAGTTGTTTTCATATGTTCTATTACTACATATCTCTCTCCAAACAATAATTATGACCTTGACATCTGTGCTGACATTAGTATTTCACTGTACGTGTGCTATTCGTGACAATTCCTCTTCACAAGTAATTAATTCTTAGTATTTACTATTCTCATATCATCTAATAAGACAACTTGCTTTCATGTCTACTGTTTACATAGATTCACTATATCCTTTTAAATTTGTTACTAGTATTCTGATCGTACTTTATCTATTACGTATCTTCCCTACTAAAACAGTCACAAGTGTCTCCTTGAAGTATTTTCTTCTAACATCATTTACAGTTCTATCACACCGCTTCGGACAGTAACTTTAAATATGCAATTCTCTTATTGTATTCCATCCAATAACATTAAGTTTTACACTTTATTCTTATATTACATCCAATATCATAAGGTTTTCCACTATAATCTTATACTACATCCAGTGACATTAGATTTTACACTATACTCTTATATTACATCCAATAACATTAAGTTTTACACTATACTCTTATATTATATTTAATATCGTTAGATTTTTACACTTTATTCTTATATTACATTCAGTAACTTCATGGTGTTCAGCTCTATCCATATATATATATATACATACCGCTAATTAATTTTAGGAGTTTAAGCCCTGTCTTTGCATTCCAACCAAAAACTCCACAATGTGCTATTCTAGTTTTATGTAACTCCAGAATATACTGCTCTAAGTTTATTTCTTATCCAATAGTTTTAGAATGTATTAAACTAACTTCACGTTCCATTCAATAATTTCAAGACGTACAGCTGTAGCTGAATATACCACCGAATAACCATTAACATTCAACAACTATGTAGCAGAAAGGTTGAAACGCTACATTCAATAATATGAGAAACTAGTTGATAAAAAATGTTTCAAAATCTATTTATTAAATAATTTATTTGATTACTTTTATTTCTGGTTAAAAAGTTTCTTTTCTGTCAGAAGTGCATTTTGTTTCAGTATTTTTTTTCATTTTACTTTTTGTCTTCTTTTAAAGTACTAGACTGATTAAATATATTATTTACACAAGAAAAGATCACTATTTAGTATGTGAGTAACTTCAAGAAATGTTACTTTTAATATCACATTTATCTTAGAAATCTGAGGCTTTAATACTATATTACAAACCCAAATACCTTCCAGATGTATAGCTTCCATCTTATATATTGATGGTGTACAGCTACATCATACCACACCCAACTAAGTTAAAGATGTATTATTTTACAATTACACTTCGTCTAAGTTGTGTGATGTTCGACCAAATCTTACTTAAAAGATTCCAAAACATATAGATCGCTATATAAATATATTCATAGCCCATTTTATGTATGTATGTATGTATGTACTATAGCTAAAAAAACATTACTTTAACTTCTAGCAAATCTCGCCGTACGTACCACCATCAGCGTATGTTTCAGATCCATATCCGTCTTGCAGTCCGTTAGCCCACGTTCCCTCGTACTTTGCCTCCGATGTCATCGACTGCCGGACACCGTATCGACCTTTTAGCCCCTGGGTCCATTCTCCACGGTACATCCAGCTGCCACGGGTCTCTACCCCTAATCCATGTCTTTTGCCGTTTTGCCACTGACCTTCGTAATTACTGCCGCTGGGCCAAGTATACACTCCTGACACTTCAAACCCATAGTGCCATGAACCGCTATATTCACCCTGCCCCTTGGGGCCTGTGCACACACCATAGCCATGCGCTTTGCCGTCTTCCCACCCACCACAGTATGTACCCCCATCATCAAAGTCGAAGCGGCCGCCACTTGTGGCCGACCGGGACTCCCAATGAGAGCTGCTCATGAGCTGGGGTAGCTAGGATACGTACAGCGACGTTCGTATCCTTGGACAATGTCCTTACACATACAGGATGAGCCTGTGCCTCTGGGGTCCTTCGTTAATGATAGGCCTAGCGAAAGGTCGAAGCGGCTTGGTGATCTCCGCCGCTGTGTCCTAGTCTAGTATCTTGCTCCTGAGCACGGCCCGTGGCGTTCCTCTAGAAGCCAGGTTTTCTTGGCAGTGTCGTCACAAACGAACACTGCGCACAAATCATGCGCAGAGTTCTGTGAAAACGCTAGTAACATCGCCAGTGCTACAATCGGTTAAAACAAGAACGTCACTGTTCAGGGGTATAACGTCACACTTTCTCCATCTTTGCTCTGTGTAAATGTGAATATAGGAACGTCATAAAAATACTAGTAAGCAAAAATTATACACGGGTCAAATTGAGAAACAGGTAGTTTAATCAGAAGAAATGCTTAATGAACCAGTGTAATCCATAATACTGGTCGTGTCTTATGTTAACATTCTGTGGAATTGTGCGCATCTTTCTCTGGATTACCCACCCATCAACCAAGCATCATACACCATCTCTCCTATATAAAGCCAGTGGTATTGGTGTTGTTTTCGTAGATGTATGTGTGTGGGTGTTAGCAATGAAGGTATTAAAATATAAAATATTTGTATCAATATAAGTTATCACAATGGACTTTTGGAAAAGTTTTCTAATGTTACAAAATTTCCACAGATACGAATATTCTGTTATGAGACTATTTCTAAGCGACGGATGAGTTAGTGTATGTTCATAACACCGTGTTTATTGTCTACAGATATACCGTACAAAATGTATTTTCAACATTACTTTAATGTTAGTTTTAGGTGTAACATAAAGTATTATTCGATTGAATCAAATCTGATGTATATTAAAGTTTTATTATTTGTGGTATTTTTATTGTTGGTTGAAGTATTACACATAATAAACTTGTGCTAATGTGTTACTGACAGGTCTGAAAATAGTGTTTAAGAGAACTATTCTAAACTGAAACATACAAAAGGTACCTCTGGGAAGTAATCTCTATTCTTTATATAATCAGTATATAAGACTTTTCTTTTGAAAGCGGTAAAAACCAGACACTCTCTATAGATACTCTTAACATTAGTTCACGTATCAAGTACACCGAGTATACTACACCAAATGTTCTCTAGAGAATACTTTCAGCGTTAGTTCATGTATAAAGTACACAGTGTATTCCAGATGCTCTCTATAGATACTCTTAACGTTAGTTCACGTATCAAGTACACCGAGTATACTATACCAAATGTTCTCTAGAGAATACTTTCAGCGTTAGTTCATGTATAAAGTACACAGTGTATTCCAGATGCTCTCTATAGATACTCTTAACATTAGTTCACGTATCAAGTACACCGAGTATACTATACCAAATGTTCTCTAGAGAATACTTTCAGCGTTAGTTCACGTATAAAGTACACAGTGTATTCCAGATGCTCTCTATAGATACTCTTAACATTAGTTCACGTATCAAGTACACCGAGTATACTACACCAAATGTTCTCTAGAGAATACTTTCAGCGTTAGTTCACGTATAAAATACACAGTGTATTCCAGATGCTCTCTATAGATACTCTTAACGTTAGTTCACGTATCAAGTACACCGAGTATACTATACCAAATGTTCTCTAGAGAATACTTTCAGCGTTAGTTCATGTATAAAGTATACGGTGTATAGCGGATGATCTCTATAGCTACTCTAAGTTACTTGTGATCGAACTATTGCTATGTGTTGAGAGTTTAAAGAACAGAGCAAACAAAAGATAGGACAGCTGATAATATTTCTTGAAAGTAAATCTTCTGCTGTTTTGAACGTATGTAAAGTATTGATTTTACTTTTTCTGTCATGGTTTTAAATTTCTAAAAGTTAGAATGAATATACCAAACATTCGTCTTGGATTCAACCCGTTTGCACGACGTAACAAATCTAATCAGAGTATATTTAGCAACTCTTTGAAGTTATTTTTATTTTAGTTATGAATCAAGTAGCCTTGAGGAAATAAAACCATTGTTTCTTAAAACATTGGTCCGATTTTAGTTGTTTACCTGTTAACCAATATACAGAATATTGTGATGATAGAAGTTACGTAACCGCTTCTCTAACACATTTCTCAAGGAGTTTTCATTACTTACAAAACATAATCCAAACAAATCAAGAAATGTATAATTCCTCCAGTCTTTCTTTGTTAAACAAGGTAAGAAGTGTATCAAACGGTTTGTTCTTGTGTTAAAGTATGAAATATATTTCTTTAGTTAAACATTCTTTGTTTGGTGAAATAAAACAATCTGGTGAATTTAAAATTAATGTCCATCAAACTGTTTAATACTTTCATAATATTTCATAAAAAAACATTGGTTGCCCTTGAAGAAAAAAACAGACAAATATATTAAAAATTCTCTACCAAATGTTTATTGTGTCTTTGTGAATAGATATGTATTAGTTTCAAAACATATGCCCCCCCGCTAGTAAAGCAGTAAGTCTACGGATTTACAACCCTAAAACATGGGCTCAATTCATCTTGGTGGGCTCAGTATACAACCCGATGTGGCTTTGCTATGAGAAAACACAATCAAAACGTATTTCATAAAGTGATAAAAGTTTCACCTAAATTCCTGGCATACGTACGTGAATACCTAAGTAATTCTCAGTTAATTTATAATTTATTTAATTAAAATGTTATATAATCCTTCCAGCCTCAGGCTCGTTAATAAAATATTTATTGAAAAGTTATTAGTAGACTTCTCAATTGTTTCTTTACTTGTCCCGATAAGTTTTAGTTTCAATACTTTGTTGTGTCAATACGTATTATTTCTCCTAACTTTTCTTTTTACTTTTTTCACAAAATAACAAAAGGCATATACATTGTAGTTTTGTTATATTTTACGATAGGGAAACAAAAACAAATAAAGATTAACAACAGTAGAACAGAACAATAATATATTTGAAATATTTAAACTGTAATATTTTATAACTTTAAAATATAGACATACAGAACTCACGAAATAAAATATTGGATAAGATATTAATTATTCTTTCCAGTAATACTGCGTTTTAGTGTCTAATGAAAATACTTACGACCCTTCCCCTCACCAGTGGCAGGATATATATATCCTTTCGTTTAGCTTTGGGTTCAGTATCAAACAACAACAGCAACACGTAATATCATTCACAAGTATACTGGGTTTTGTTACGCACCTTATGATTAGTTTTTCGGACAGTTACAGGCAAATTAAATTATTTTGAAAAAATAATGGTTAAATAGATTTAACGGATAAAAGTGTTAACAGTATAATATGTGTTAGACCCAATTATGCAATATCAATTTTGCTGAATAACACCTAGTTAATTAAATGTTAAAATGTTAATTTCAAAGTTAACCGTGTTTGTTGTCTATTAGAAATAAAATAACGAATCTAAATTTTCCTATATCTCATCATGGCTTATTTCAGTTAGATAAAGTAATATAATAGATCAATTGCTTAAGGCACTTTTCCAGGTATTTGTTTGTTTGTGCTGCCATCTGTTAATAAATAAGGTAAGCATTTCCTATAAACTTGTTACCGTGAGATTTGACAACGTTTATTCGGCAGGGAGTACACACACGTTTTCGTCATTAATTTTTAACAACAAAAGAAAAAGCAAAAACAGAAAATATGAAAAGGTTTATCTCAGTGTGTTTTATTTCAACCAATTCCTGCAAGATAGGCCTTTGATTTTGGCATATATACCATCCTTTATCAATGACCCAACCCCATTTCAGATTGAAATAAAGAAAAAAAAATTATCACTGATTCACATTAAAATATTGAAATAAGGCTGAAAAGTGTCGTTAACGCTTTGGAGACAAACTTTTGGAGAAAGCATCAGTTAATGTTACCCGATAGATGCAAGTGAATATTATAATTACAGAGACATTTTTTGCACAAAACTATAGTATTTATTAGATTTGCAGAAATGAAAGTAAACTGACAAATGATTCTCAAACTGTTACAATTAGACTTGACAAATGGTGTGTTTGTGTGTGTTTTTCATATAGCAAAGCCACAAAGGGCTATCTGCTCAGCCCATCGAGGGGAATCGAACCCCTGATTTTAGCGTTGTAAATCCGGCTGACAAATGGCAATTTTTACCTAAATAGTTATAGTTCAATGACAACCTGAATATAAAGCACCTGTTTGTTTAAAGAAACAAAAAACACAATAAATTATTCCTGAATATATTTTTGTTGGTAGCTGAACAATTCTCAATCTTCATTGTTTATATTAGGTATCTCTAGTTTCATCTAAACTCCTGACAAGTAATTCTCGGTTAATCTATAATCTCTTTAACTTTTATTTAACTAAAATGTTATATAATCCTTCCAGACTCAGGCTTGTTAATAAAATGTTTATTAAAAAGTTATTAGTAGACTTCTCAATGGTTTCTTTACTTGTCCCGATAAGTTTCAGTACTTTGTTGTGTCAATACGTATTAACATTGTATTGTACACTGCTTTATTTCAATGTTACCAACAAGCATTAGTTGTTTATAACGAACTTTTTTTTTCCCTATCTTTTATCACCTTCGACTTAGAACATTTTGGTTTGCTTTTATACTTCTGTAATTATGATATTATTTATTCTCATTAAATCAGCAAAAACAGTGCTAAGTGTTTATTACCACCACTTGCACTAGTTAAGTACAAAGCTGCATAACGAGTTATCTCTACTACGCTTGCGTTATAAGTCCGTAGACTTATCGCTGTGCCACTAGGGGGCCGCTTTGTACAAAAGAAATTGTTTTTGTTTGTTTTTGAATATCGCACAAAGATACTCGAGGGCTATCTGTGCTAGTCGTCCCTAATTTAGCAGTGGGAAGGCAGCTAGTCATCATCACCCGCCACCAACTCTTGGGCTACGCTTTACCAACGAATACTGGGATTGACCGTCACATTATAACGCCCCAGGGCTGGGCGGGCGAGCATGTTTGTCGCGACAGGGATATGAACCCGCGACCCTCAGATTACGAGTTGAACGCCTTAACACGCTTGGCCGTGCCGGGCCTACAAAAGAAATACTTAAAATCAAGCTTTTCTTCTACATTTTCAAGTATTGGTTTGGCCACCAGATTTTACAACATCGTTACATGTAGAATGGTTATAAACTTGTATGCGTATTTTGAACATTCTATGAAGCAAACGTTATAACAAACGGACGATTGCCTTGTTTGTTTTGAAATTCGCGCAAAGCTACACAAGGGTTATCCGCGCTAGTCGTCCCTAATTTAACAGTGTAAGACTAGAGGGAAGGCAAATAGTCATCACCACCCTCCGCCAACTCTTGGGCTACTATTTTACCAACGAATAGTGGGATTGACCGAGAATTATAACGCCCCCACGCCTGAAAAGGCAAGCAAGTTTGGTGTGACAAGGATTCGAACCCGCGACCTTCGGATTACGAGTCGAGTGCTTTAACTACCTGGCCATGCCGGGCTTCTTCAATATAAGTCAATGATAAGTGACAAACAAACAAACTAACGTGGCAGGGGTTTAGTTTAGAGAGAGAGAAATCAGGAGAGTTCTCTCTCCAACTGGGGTGTTCAGGAACGTTGTGGTTCCTCTTCGTCCCCTTTCGTGAATTGTTATTAGGCAAACGATAAGTGAAATACGTATATATATATATATATACTGCTGACCAAAATTTTAAGGCCAATGAAACATAAAGAAAGAATATGCATTTTCCATTGTTAAAATCAACCACTTATTTGAGTAGAGCTTCGAAAGATGATAATAAGAAAAGGAAGAAAAAAAAAAACCTTTTAGCATTTAATAGGGAAAATGTGAACACTATGAAATTAGCCTAAATACTAACTGGTCAAAAGTTTAAGACCATACTGAAACGAAGCATTAATCGGTAAACACGTAACGAAATTTAGTCATTTGTGTTCAAGCATTAGCGTTGTCGACATCTCCCACTGACATCTCCTGTGTTACATTGGGTAAAAACATGGCAAAAGCTAAAAAGTTGATAGAGTTTGAACGTGGCAGAATTGTCGAGCTGCAAAAGCAAGGTTCTCTCTCAACGTGCCATCGCTTGTGAGATTGGGCGTAGAAAAACTGCTGTTGCAAATTTCTTAATAGGCCCTGAGGGATACGGAACGAGAATTTCAAGTGGTCGGCCCAAGAAAATTTCGCCGGCGTTGAGAAGGAGGATTCGACGGGTTGTTGGGCAAGAGACCAGCCGATCGATCGTCGAACCAGATTAGAGACGCAGAATGCAGCTCAAGAACAATAAGACGGCATCTACGAGAGAAAGGCTTTAAAAACTATAAACGTCTTTAAAGGCCACGCCTTCTTCCACACCACGAAACAGCTCGTTTAAACTTTTCTGAGAAGCACCAAACATTGGACGTAGAAAAGTTGATGGTCCAGATGGCTTCCGATGTTACTGGCACGATAAGGATATCCCACCGGAGACATTTTCTACACGACACAGTGGAGGAGGTTCCATCGTGATCTGGGATGCTTTCTCCTTCCATGGAACAATGGAGCTTCAGGTTATACAGGGGCGTCAAACAGCAGCTGGCTACACTGGCATGTCGGAGAGAGCATCCTTATTGACTGAAGGCCCTCGCTTATGTGGGAATGACTGGATCTTTCAGCAAGACAACACTGCAGTCCACAATGCTTGCAGGACAAAGGACTTTTTCATAGCAAATAACGTGATTATTTTGGATCATCCAGCGTGTTCGCCCGAACTGAACCTCATTTAAAATGTTTGGGGGTGGATGGCAAGGGAAGTCTATAAAAATTGACATAAATTTCAAACAGTGCATGATCTTCGTGAAGCCATCTTCACCACTTGGAGTAACATTCCAGCCAGCCTTCTGCAAACGCTTATATCGACCATGCCAAAGCGAATGATTGAAGTTATTCGCAATGACGGCCATGCAACTCACTACTGAGACTTCTTGTTGGGCATTTTCTGCCTTGTTTAGGAGTTCTTTTTGGTATGGTCTTAAACTTTTGACCAGCTAGTATTCAGGCTAATTTCATAGTGTTTACATTTTCCTATTAAATGCTAAAAACGTTTTTTTTTATTTTTGTTTTCCCTTTTTTTATTTTCATCTTTCGAAGCTCAACTCAAATAAGTTGTTGAGTCTAACAACGCAAAATACATATTTTTCATTATGTTCACTTGCCTTAAGATTTTGGCCAGCAGTGTATATTCCCCCCTTTTGATACAATCTTCAAAACTAGCAATATTTATATGTGTCGTGTTTCCTTAAAAATTCAAACTTTCTGTTTATAGACAGGGTAGATACTGCTGTTTATTTATTTAACTAACACTTAAAATGAGCTTCTTTACACAGACCCACATTCAAGACTCTCAGGTGTGAACCGCATACACCATCTCACAAAGTTTATTGATCAAAACGTCAAAAGAAGATTTAATGTAACGATTTATTACGATGGAACTAAATAGGAAAAACAAACAAAACAGGAAGCAAATCCGTACCATCATATCCATGACACGTTTCTACGCCTTTTAAGTTGTTTTTCATGCTATAACGCTTGAGTAAGAACATATCTATGTAAGAAAACAAAAATGATTTAGTAAGAACGATTTTGACCTCGCTCCTGTTTGTTTCCTCTCAACTTTCCACTCTCTTACATCTTTTGTTTGTTTTGTTTTTAAAGAGGCTCTCAAGTGGTGCAGTGATAAAATTGAGGACTTATACTGCTTACATGATTTGTTTGTTTCTGGCCCGTGTTATTTCTTACAATAAGCCCAGCATGGGCAAGTGGGTTAGACGTTCGACTCGTAATCTGAGGGTCGCGGGTTCGAATCCCCGTCGCACTAAACATGCTCGCCCTTTCAGCTGCGGGGGCATTATAATGTGACGGTCAATCCCACTATTCGTTGGTAAAAGAGTAGCCCAAGAGTTGATGGTGGGTGGTGATGACTAGCTGCCTTCACTCTTGTCTTACACTGCTAAATTAGGGATGGCTAGCGCAGATAGCCCTCATGTAGCTTTGTGCGAGATTCTAAAACAAGCAAACAAATTTCTTACAGAACAGATTCATCTCATAACAGAAGGTCAATGTTATTGTTACTTTTTATCGAAAACCGCTACATATAGATTACCTTGTATGACGTTGCTACCATCCCCGAAAAATACACATAGAAATGACAACGGGAAGTAGTAATGGTAATAGTGTTTTTAAAAAAAAATTGAGTTATTGTAAACTGCTACACAAGGAAGACATGTGAACATGCACTCGACAAAATGATATGTTTCGTATCTAATCGAGATACTACAAACTTTATAAAACGATATATCGACGGAGGTGAAAAACCAATCACAATTTCTTTACTTCATCAAGTAATGCACTTTGCACACAAGCTTGTGAAAATAAAACTAACAGAGAAAATCATTGTTTAATGAACTATAACTTCAACATTTCCTGAAAAGAAAATCAGTGAAACCGGTTAAATCATCGAATTTTCAGCATATCATAATTTATTTAGGTTTACATTATAATTTTCAAACGTGTTTACCAAAAGGTGAATTCAGAATATACTATTAAAGGTTTCTATTTTTTTCTCATAATGTTTTTTAAACTTTTATTGATTACTATTTACTTCGGATATGAAAGTTAAAAATTGAAGAAGTACTGTTATTTTCATTTCACCTGATACTCTATAACTGAGCTTATTATTGGTCTGACAGTATTACAGTTATTAATAGAACATTTATTTTTACTGTTTTAATTCACCAATTTTTAAGATACTTCCTATGCTATAATTATTCATTTTGTATTATATTACTATGAAACCTCCGCGTGTATTTCAAGGCCTAATCAATATACACCATGAGAGGGCAGAATATATTGGAACAGTGCGAAAAAAAATATTCTAGAAATTACAATAATAGCTTGTCAATGCAAAACAATAACATTTTCATATGCCGATCGAAAAATAAACATCCTCAGTTTTTTAAACCACTATGTTTTGTTAGGCTTACCTAGCACCAGTAGATAGAAATCTGAAAGTTCCGATCAAATCCCAGGAAAGACTTTTAGATAAAAACAAACAAACTATAACGTACCTGACAGATTAATATTCAATATATTAGACTAATATTATAACTTACATATCTAATAAACCATGTATGTTTATGGTTAGTTTGAAGATACTGTTTCAAGTGTTGTTGGTATATACTTGTTGATTTTAATTATGTTTGGGTGACTAACTGAATATTTTATAACTGCTTGTTTGAATGATGTTATAATATCGAATAACAACTGATCTAGTGGACATGTTCGACTAATATTAACCTCTTATTCAAAATGTTTTTGTTACTGAAACTTCACTTATTTATTTGTTGGTTAGTGAATAGTTGAAGTTACTAAGTACTTCTTGACCGAAATATTGATTCAAAATTGTCAAGAAAGTGGCCAATGCTAGAAAGGTTTTTTGTGTTTCCTTTTGAGGTAGATATACTACAGTAGTTTTTTATCAGCTAAGTTGTTATTGTTTTGAAATTAAAGGACAGGAAGAACTTTTTTTGACGTACACAAAATGTTCGTATTGTGTGTACACAAAAGTCGGGTTATTAGTTTAAAAACGTAACAACAGAGGGAGAGACAAAACAAAATATGTTTGTTAGCTTATGGCGAACTAAATAATCTATACTTATTTTTCACGAAATTCGAGAAAATAAAAAGACAAATAGAAAGCTGATTAATGGCTATAGTGTGATATTAATATCTACTTTTAATGTTTTAAAATTTAACCAGATGTACGTGGGACTTCAGTTGTAGAAATTATGTGACGACTATTAATAGAGGTTTATCGTAAAAGATTCAACTGTATGATGAACTATATATAGCAGCTAAAGATCTCTCAAACTGGTGTTAGAAAATCACTCGGAAACGATGTACTTATAGAAAAAATTTCAATAACGTTTTGTTTTTTGTCTGAAGCTGCTAAATTCATCAACAAGTATCTGTTATGCTAAGAGGGACTAGAATATTAATACTTGTAAATGTGTAAGTTTCATCTTTACCAATCAGTTTGTTTGCTTGCTTGTTTTGAATTTCGCGCAAAGCTACTCGAGGGCTATCTGCGCTAGCCGTCCCTAATTTAGTAGTGTAAGACTAGAGGGAAGGCAGCTAGTCATCACCACCCACCGCCAACTCTTGGGCTACTCTTTTACGAAGGAATAGTGGGATTGACCGTAACATTATAACGCCCCATGGCTGAAAGGGGGAGCACATTTGGTGCGACCGGGATTCGAACACACGACCCTTGGATTATGAGTCGAACGCCTCAACAAATGTCGATCAAACGCATTTTATTAGCTACAATGAATTTTGTATTTTTATCGGTTTTTTTCTCAGTTACTTAAAATTAAAATGTGTTTATTTTGTAATAGTAATCCGTTCTTATCATGGAGAATATCTTTCTTTCATTTTATTGTTGTTTTATTTAGTAAGCGGAAATGTAATGTTTTCATCACCAAAATTGTGGCTAGACTGCCCATTTATGATCTTTATCCTTGAAATGCATTTTCTGTATTGTTGTCATGGGGTTTCTATGGGGCAGATTATAAAAAAAACGATAGTTCACTAATTATTCATCTACTCATCAAAACCATCTTTATAAAGCGCGCGTGAAGATTTAATACCTAAGGTATGAAATTAGTAAGTTCTAATTAAATTCAACTAAGAACCACTAACTGTGCTTAACTTTTAATACCTAAACATACTACTTATTAGGTATTCGAGAAACGTTTCTTTAACAAAATATATACGACTTGTTTTTCTGTGATATTAGCGTTCGACTTTTTTCTTTTGAAAATTCGTTATCATCTCAACAAACTAAACTTCTGCAAGAAGTTTAATAGTGGTGAACATAGACCAATACTGTTTAATTTTTAACTTGACCCATTATCGGTTTGAATCACATTAATAGCTGGCATCCAGAGTTATTTTTATTAGAGCTAGTCTGCAACCCTCTTCTGAAGGAATTCTCAGGCTTAAGACGATTGTATTGTAATTGCAATAAAAGAAAGAAAAAATAAATGCAAAATATCCATTAGTTATAAACTCATATTTATTGAAATACTTTTAATTTTGTTTAATACCATTCGCGTTAAATAAGGATGATTCTTCAGTTTCATTGTATAATATAATATAGTACACATTTTGACACCCTCATTGAGAAGTAGAAACACAGAAATAAACATATTTCAATCACTTAATGATAGCATTTGTGACAAAGAGAGTTTTCCACACTTTCCATATGTACTCATATATAAAAGCACTGATATTAATTTTTTCTACACTTTGCATATCTATGAAACAAATGCCATTAACTTTTTCTATAAAACGAGTGTTATTAATATTTTTACACTTTCGATATACATAAAGGTATTAATATTAATTTTCCACACTTTACACACCTATAAAAGCACTAATATCAGTTTTACACACTTGTCATACCTAAAAATCCAGTAATATCAATTTTTCTACAATTTCTCTCTCTATATAAAATCACTGATATTAATTTTTCTATAATTTCTCTCTCTATATATAAACACTGATATTAATTTTTCTACAATTTCTCTCTATATATAAAATCACTGACGTTAATTTTTCTATAATTTCATAAAATCACTGACGTTAATTTTTCTATAATATCTCTCTCTATATATAAACACTGATATTAATTTTTCTACAATTTCTCTCTATATATAAAATCACTGACGTTAATTTTTCTATAATTTCTCTCTCTATATATAAACACTGATATTAATTTTTCTACAATTTCTCTCTATATATAAACACTGATATTAATTTTTCTACAATTTTTCTCTATATATAATATCATTGATATTAATTTTTCTATAATTTCTCTCTATATATATAAACACTGATATTAATTTTTCTACAATTTCTCTCTCTATATAAAATCACTGACGTTAATTTTTCTATAATTTCTCTCTCTATATATAAAAGCACTGATATTAATTTTTCTACAATTTTTATATATGTAAAAGCACTGATGTTAATTTTTCTATAATTTCTCTATATATATATATAAAAGCACTGATGTTAATTTTTCTATAATTTCTATATATATATATATATAAAAGCACTGATGTTAATTTTTCTATAATTTCTATATATATATATATATATATATAAAAGCACTAATATTACTTTTTCTACAATTTTTCTCTTTTTGTATAAAAGCACTGATATTAATTTTTCTACGCTTTGCACACCAATGAAACAAATGTCATCAACTTTTCCTGTACTTTGCATACCTATTAAACGACTATTAAAATCATTTTGTTACATTTTTCCCATCTGTAAAACAGCTGTTTTCAATATTTTGTACGCTTTGCCTGTCTATAAAATAATAGTTATTAACGTTTTATAAGACTATGTATACCTATGTAACATCTTACATTAACGTTTTCTACATTTTACACGTATTTAAATGTACTGATATTGCTCGTTTTACACTTTTCACATATGTTAAAGAACACATATTAAGTTTGCTATACAATAAATACATATTAAAGTTTATTTTTCTACGCATTTAAAATATACCAAAATAGTGTAATTAATTGTTTCTACACTTTACGTAGATACAAAAGTACGGACGTTAACTTTTTCTGTACTGAAGATACCTTAATATAAAATACATACATTCTGATAGAGTAAACAACTGCATTATTTACGTTAAAGCGAGTAACGAACAAACACGAAAATATTCAAAGAGGTCATGTGCCATGCATGGACTAATCCATAGACAAGCGACAGCATGTGTGTGTGTGTTTGGAATTAAGCACAAAGCTACAAAACGGATTATCTGTACTCTGCGTACCCCGAGTATCGAAACCCCGTTTCTAGCGATGAAAGTATGCAGAAATAAACCTGTGCCACGGGTGGGCAGACCAGCAAGAATCCAGTAAGTGAGTTGTTGAAATCTAGTTTCTTGACTTATCGGACTTGTGCTGATTAGATCAATAAACTTTTCCTATTTATTTTTCACTTACCACTTTATGGAAGTGTTTTAAGAACTCTGAAAGGTGTGGAAGAACATGTTTGGTGAAGCTGGTAGAAAACAAGTTGTTTTGGCATCACGTGACGTAACTGACTCTTCAGGCCGGTGCTGTTTAAATGTTGTCTATTTCTCACACTACCCTTTCTTAAGAAGCTACTGTAGAAATACAACATAACAAGATAAAAAATAATTTATTCAGTGTGGAACTGTCTATACTTGAAAAACAAATTTCTTTTGTTCTGTGTCCTTTAAAGTACAGGCACAGTCAGTGTTGTCCGTCTCAACACTGTGTGTGTGTTTTTTTTTCGTATAGCAAAGCCACAAAGGGCTATCTGCTCAGCCCACTGATGGGAATCGAACCCCTGATTTTAGCGTTGTAAATCCGGAGACATACCGCTGTACTATCGGGGGGCCGGTCTCAACATATAGAACATAATAAATCACACAGGCTCAATAGCATTTCTGGGGACAGAAGGAAATAAAGTGGTATTGCTCGCAAAATAACCCGAATTGTTTACTTTTATAAAGTGTCTGTTTACTTTTTCAACGGTCACAAAATTCGATATTAACTCAATTTCTCTGTGAATAGTTTCGCGTCGGACTGATCTGATGCTTTTCGAACTGCTATTGAATTCAAGCCAACTTTCCGGATAGCAAGTTATATAGTATGATTGATTACTTTATCCACCCCACCTCCAAAATATCACTGGGTGTTATAATGTAGTCTGAAAAATCTTAAAATACCAAATTCTCCATTCTCACATCTCAGATGTAGAAGACAGAGCTCTTCAGTGGAGGTCTGCTCTCCGCACCACTATGTAGGCCTAAATCAAAGATTTAAACTTCCGCCATTTTAGAATTCAAAGTTAAACAACAGTAATTAAAGCTAAACATGCTTATTATTTATTTTGGGCGTTATTAAACTAACGAATATCATCATTTACGAAAGCAGGATGTTTTTATTATTTGTACTGTTGGCGAGAGTAGATCTACACTTAAACCAAGACAGGAAGGATAACTTTATTTACGGGTACACCCATTTTTAACACAAAGAAAAAACGAATAGAAAAAGATGACCACTCTTTAATTTCATAGGTAAACTATACGTTACTTTTTATATCCTTATTTGTTTTTGCGCAAATCTACTAAATAAGCTATCTGCTCTAAGGAAATCGAGTCCCGAATTTTAGAACTATATGTCAGTAAGCTTACCATTGATACGCTTAGAAACATTTTATTTTTTACAGTGGAGATGATGGCCGAACGACTAATTACCTGACGTTATGACCCCCGCTAGTAGCGGTAAGTCTATGGATTTACAACGCTAAAATCAGGAGTTCGATTCCCCTCGGTGGGCTTCGCAGATAGCCCGATGTGGCTTTGCTATTACAAAAAACATACACAACTGATGTTTTGTTATCAGGTGGACTCGTAGGGCAACATTCCAACATACCTTCGTAGATGTTATTACATCTGACCTAAATAATCTGTCTGTTTTTCATGCCTGAAGTATTGCACGTTTTTAATTTTCATTTTTTTTATTTGCATAGTCCTACTCTTTTACATTTTAATTATATTTTAAAATGCTTTTCCAAATATCTGGTAACAATATTCTATTGGTTTTATATGGAAGTCACGTTTTTCTTTGCGTTGTTTACTTTTTAACTTTCATTTTAAATTACTTCTTTTTTGAAAGACGAACTGAATTTCCAGGTAACTTCTCAAATCTATTGCCAAAAATTCCTATTTTTATTTGTATAAAAAACAGGTAATTCCCCTTGACATGATGAGTATTGTGCATTCCTCTGTAGTTTATTTCAGACAGTTAAAAATAAGAAGTCTTTACTGATGTATTTACTCATAATATTCTGTTTTTGTTGTTAAACAAAGAGCTACACAAGGGGCTATTGGTGCTGTGCCTACTGTAAATATCGAAACACGAATTTCAGTGTTATTAGCTTTCAGACCTAACCGCTAAGCCACCCAGGGGAAGAATTTTCTTAAGGTTAAGTTTAACGAGCTGTGGGTAATCAAATTAATCACAAGCAAAACATAAATGTAAATCATGTGACATGAAAAATTTGCCGAGTTGTGTCATCTTAAGACTTGTTTGTAATTAGGGACGGAGCTACACAATGGGCCATCAGTGGTTTACTCACCCTGGGCATCGAAGCCCAGTTTCTAGTGTTCTAAGTCCGTAAACATACTGCTGTATCACTGGAGACGTCATCTCAAGAGTGAAATTAATATATATTTGCATAACAAAACACAACAACCCTGTCTTTGAATATCAAAGAAATGAGATAAAAAATGCCACTATATAAAGCTTCGTAAGAAGCGTAAGAGAACAAGGCTGGAGATACTGTAGACATTAAGTATATAAAGCTTCGTAAGAAACGTAAGAGAACAAGCTTCGTAAGAAACGTAAGAGAACAAGGCTGGAGATACTCTAGACATTATTTACTCAAACCACAAATTCCTATTTTGGCTCAATGCTGTTACCTAGAATTGGATTTGGTTTATTTATTTATTTCCTTACTTTTTAAAGATTTCCTACATCTGCAGGTTTTTAAATTCCCAATTTTTCATGTATCTTGTTTTTTTTTTATGCTCAACAATAGGCAGAAGATTACTTGATATGATAAATTTATCCATTGCAAAGATAATAAACGTAGCTAGTAGCTAGCTGTTACAGTTCATGATGCTTTACTGTAGCTATTGACTGATTGATCGAATTAGTTCAAGATATAAAATGTTAAGTTGCTGCTGAATATTGTCAGGGAGATTTGTTTGAGAATACAGTAGGCACTTATAGTTTCTATTTTATTAAATTATCTCTCTATATAATGCATAGCAATGGAAAATACGCGCTTAGTGGAAATTGTATCTCAGTCTAGGCGTGTATTTTCCATTTACCAAAGGGTAATGATAACATCGTTTACACTAGAATTATGATTTTTTTAATCCGTGATGACGAAAAAAGCCACTTGTAGAGAAAAATATATAGGTAAAAACGGTTGGTATGGGTAGAGAAAGCACTACGTAGAGAAGGTTGTTTTTACATATATATCATTTTTTTTTTGCTTATGTAAAACACAGAAGAAACAAACTGACTATTACGTTATTCAGAATTCTACGAAACGTTTAAGTGCAATATACCAAGCCGTTTGTGTTGTTAATAATTTAACATGTTTTTGTGTATTTTTGGGTGTGTACAGGTCTCAGCAGTTAGTAGCAAAGGTTTTAAAATGTTATTTGAGCTGAATCTTTACTTTTTAAAGTGATTTTTACGAATGTTCTATTAGGGTTTTTGTGCAATTCTTTGCGATCCATATTATGAACCACTATCGTGGTTTATGATAACCACACAGTATATCAAAGCTGGTAACAGACTGTAAAAATTGCAATCACAGATACAGCTGCTAAACACAAATATAACATTTACTATTATCTACATTTTGACATAATTTAATCATCATATTTACTGTTGTTTTTCGAAATTGGGTTTGACTAATTAAAAAATAAAATGTTTTTTATTCACGTCATAAAGTTAAAAAGTTTATCTCATGTAAATTTATTTTTGTTGTTTCCTTCCTGGATGCTAGACAATGATTCGAATATCGGGAGGTAGGAACTTTCTAACCATAATATCTATATCTTTCTCAATTGAGTAAGGTACACCTTTGTCTTTGATGTTGTCGGTTAGATAAGGCACGCCCTCTTTGCCGATGTTATCGTTAAGGTAGAAGTAATTAGGGGCCATTTGACACCGTACAGCCCTCTCTGGTCGCGAACAGGTTAGGCTTAGCTGGTCAAAAACTGTTCCTTTTCCACAAAAGAAACTCCATTGGAACATCTGATGTCTACTCAAGTACATGGCAGATTGACAGACATGAAACACTTTACAATCATTATTTATGTCAGCGTAGTAGCCATCCCCAGGACACACAAATAACTTCTTCACTTCGTCCAAAACGCTGTCAACATCATCTGGCAACAGGTAAGCTTCTCGTTTATCCTGAATAATATTTAATTAATACGGAACTGTATAAAATTTAAAGTTTTATTACAATGGACAAAGGTTTTAGTGTGTTAAGAATAAATGCATTTACTAATTCAAAAAAAAAATGTGTATTCTGTTAAACTCTTAACATCGGCATGGTAAAACTAACTACAGATTCACGACGTAAGTTTCTCAAAATAGACTTAACAGCCTAACTGTGAGACGATTAAAATAAATATTAAAGGATTACTTTCTTATTTACACTCTCACTTTCACATTCGTAAGTTTTTAAACCCAGTAAAGGTAAAAATAATAATTAATCAAACAAACTAGAATTAGCTAGACAATCACATATACGTTGTGTACACCATTTACATTTGTTTGTTTGTTTGTATTTAAGGCAAAGCCATATTGGACAATATGCTGAATCCACCGAGAGGAATCGAACGCTGGATTTTTGCGTTGTAAGCCTAGAATTAACGCTATCCTATAGAGGAATACAATAATTATTCAGATAGAGGCACATTTATTTTATGTTTTGGTAATATTTTAATGATTTTATTTCAGTGCTGCAAAGAAAAAAATAACTTAAATTTAATAATTATGGAAACTTGTAAGTACAATTCTAATGCTTTTTCTCTTGTAATGAACTTCCAAACGCTTACAGTGTGTCCCATGTTATCAATCAATTACAGAGTCAATTTAAATACGTTATTCCGTTAAAAAAGTTGAATAATTGTAAAAATATTAACAATTATTAAAACAACACATTTTCCTTTTGTTCACATGGCATCATTTGTTTTTAATTACTTCACTTTTTAGCCGAGTGAAGTATTAAACTGGAATTCTAGACTCTTTCTCTTTATATATAATCACTCAACTAGTTTCAATATTCATTGATTATTTCATTTTATTATACTCTTATTTACTTACATTTGCATTATTTAACCGCTGCTTGGTCAGTAACTTGTGTCTGGCATGGCATGGCCTGGTGGTTAGAGCCTTGGCTTTCAATCTATGGGTTACAAGTTTGAATTCCATCACTAAACATGCTTGTTCTTTCAGCCATAATGCGTTATGATGTGACGGTCAATCTCCCTGTTCTATTAGAGTAGTCCAAGAGAAGGCGGTAGGTGCTTTTATACAGTTGTCTTTCTTATACTTTAACACTTATTAATTAAAGACGGCTAACGCAGATAATCTTTGAGTAGCTTCGCACGAAATTAAACAAACAAGAATTAATAGATTGAGGTATTTTTGTCACACAACACATCTTTGTATAATTATCTGGTTCGATGTTATTTCATGTTTCATGCAGTTTTCCATCTTTAGATTCAACAGTTTTTCCATCCATCCTAAAGCCCATGTCATTCAGCAAATGTTCTATATGGCTGACGTCTGGTTACAAATGGACCAGGCTCCCAAAATCGACCCATTTTCTTTGCCAACCAGTTTTGGAGAAATTTAGATGTGTTGTTGGATCACGATTTCTTTGGAAAAGAAATATTCTTATATTGAAATTTCTAACTGAGCCATTTAGATTCCCCAGTAGAATATCCTTGTGCACTTTTCCATTCATGTTGTCCACTATTAACACAAACTCACCAGCATCTGAAGCTGCCATATACCTCCAACTTTAATGTTGCCGCCTCCGTGTTTTAGGGTTAAAATTTAATTAAGTTTTTATTTATTCTGATGGCTTTTCCACGACATCACTCACCAATTTGAGTCAAACAAATCAACATTTATCTGACCAACTGAATTTGCTGAAAACATAGCTTTGGCGTATGGGAGTATCTTTTGGTCAACACTTATTTCTTCTTGACCTCGTTGATGAAAGGCTTCTTTTTATCCCATTTGTTCGTATTGCTTACACCTGAACACTATGCTCTTCAACTAGCTCCTGCACAATATAAGTCATTCACTTGTCTATATTTGACGAGGATGCCCAAGAAATTCCCTAAACTTCTGAATTAAAAATCAACTTCTTTCAGGCTAAAAATATACCATCTCATGATTTATTTTCAGTACTTGAGAGAAGTTCAAGTTTTTTCAGAGTATTCACTTGTCTGTTTCATTCGGAAAAAACAACAAATAAATAGTCTTGTCACTCAGTGGCAACACCTTCCTTCCCTCTGCCTTTCAGGTTGCTTACTTTCTTGGATTGTTTGTATTTCTGTAGTAGATAATTTAAAATGTGGGGTAGCATATTCAGTTCTTTTTATATTTCTTTTTGATGTAATCTTCACATGATGAGATTAATACATGAAAGAAAGAGAACAACACCAGAGCACTATACTTTTGAACATTGTGTGATTTTCTTTGCATAATTTCAATTGATATCTGGTAAAAATATTTATAAGAATATTTGAAATCATACTTCTGCCTGATCAATTATTTTGAGACTACCGGATAACTGTTTTAGCACATCTGGCTGTCTTTGTTTGTTGTAAAGCACAAACCTACAAAATGGTTATCTATGCTCTGCCCTTGGCTGATATCGAAATCCAGTTTTTGTTGTTTTAAGTCTTCAGACTTACTTCCGAGTTACCGTTTTATTTTTATTTACAAGTTGTCTGAATATAATTTATTAAATACAAAAATTAATGGTTTTTTCTTTGGATAGTGGTAAGAGAATGGTGAATTTGATATATATATTCAATAAATAAATGTGTCACTAGTTGAATTATTACTGTAGACCCCGTCTCATCCTCAGTTTACCCTGACTTTTCCCAGAGTAGCCTGAAGGTCGCGTATGAAAGGAGGATCCCTCAGATACCATATTTACAGAGTAATGCCAATATTTTATCTACCTTTGACTGAATATTTACATTTATAAGAAAAGACTGGACGCAAGGTTGTGAACAATTACAGTCTTTGTTATGAACAAAAATAAAGCCAAGGTTTACACTTGAACAACTGCTTGTATCTAACTGGAAAGGGAAATATAGACCTTTATTTACACTCTTATCAGTGTTATTCTAGCTCTGTTATAATAAAACAAGGACAATCCTGTTGTCGTACTCTGATTTTTATCTGAAACTTGTTTTGGCGTATGTGTAATGTTTCTTGATGTTTTTAACATAATTTAAGGGTGCTGAATACAGAGAGTTTCACTTCGATATCCTTCGGGATTTTGAGATATTCAAGATGGCGTCGATAAAAGCTACCAAAACTGAAAAATTGCAGTATCTCAACTTTTAAAAGTAAGTGAATGGTGAATTTGATATATAGATCTAGGTTTATGGGATCTACGAACTCGAATTTGACATTAAAAATGAAAATTGTTTACAATAGAATTAAAAATGATATTTAAACTACTCAAGTGATTACTGAGGAAGTCTTGAACCAGTGTGTCCCACATTAACTGTAGGATGAAGAATTGTGCGGATGTCTTTGTCTGAATGTAACTAAACCACAGAATAGAAGCAAATTATTTAATTCAAAATAGTAATAATGAATGTATTATGGATCAAGTAAAGTTAAAAGATACACTCGTATATGTGCTATAAAAAGTGTGTATTTTTACAAATATTGTTGTTCTGATTAAAACCCGGCCATCATGAACTGCAGCCATTTTCCATATTATTATGTAAAACAGTAAGCACTTTAATACTATCCTATTACTAAAAGAAACTATCAATTGGACAAACAAATTCCGTAGCACAAGGAAAACTTAGTAGTCCCTTTTACCAATGTTTTATGCTAAAAATAAGTCTTGAAACATACCAAATATATGAAAAATTTTGTAGCAATCAAAGTGTTAAAAAATCCATCACATGTCTGCGTATCATAGTACTATAGGTATGGAATACAAGGTACATGGTTTCTATAATTAATCTGCACATTGTCTCAGTCCAACTTAGATCTGGTGTATACTTGATTTAATCTGAACAGTCATCGTAATTAAATAAATAAACTTGTGTTCATGTTAGTAATTAAATAAATAAACTTGTGTTCATGTTAGTAATTAAATAAATAAACTTGTGTTCATGTTAGTAATTAAATAAATAAACTTGTGTTCATGTTAGTAATTAAATAAATAAACTTGTGTTCATGTTAATAATTAAATAAATAAACTTGTGTTCATGTTAGTAATTAAATAAATAAACTTGTGTCCATGTTAGTAATTAAATAAATAAACTTGTGTTCATGTTAGTAATTAAATAAATAAACTTGTGTTCATGTTAGTAATTAAATAAATAAACTTGTGTTCATGTTAGTAATTAAATAAATAAACTTGTGTTCATGTTAGTAATTAAATAAATAAACTTGTGTTCATGTTAGTAATTAAATAAATAAACTTGTGTTCATGTTAGTAATTAAATAAATAAACTTGTGTTCATGTTAGTAATTAAATAAATAAACTTGTGTTCATGTTAGTAATTAAATAAATAAACTTGTGTTCATGTTAGTAATTAAATAAATAAACTTGTGTTCATGTTAGTAATTAAATAAATAAACTTGTGTTCATGTTATGTGTTTTGTTTGAATACATTGAAGTCTCGATACTCGTCATTTAATTATTTTAGTTTATTTGTTTCCTCGTAGATTCAATAGATTTCCATACATAGAGTCGTCAAACTTACCCTCAGTAGACTTGATACTAAGGCCGTGTTCACGACAGCTAAAGCACACAAAAATATAATATTGTTAAATTTAAAACACACCAAAATAAAGCATTCTAAACATTAAAACGCACCAAAATTAAACGTTTTAAACATTAAAACGCACAAAAATCAAGCATTCTAAACATTAAAGCACACCAAAATCAAGCATTCTAAAGATTAAAACACATCAAAATCAACCATTCTAAACATTAAAACACACCAAAACCAAGCATTCTAAGCATTAAAACGTACAACAATCAAGAATTCTAAACATTAAAACGTACAACAATCAAGCATTTTAAACATTAAAACGCACAACAATCAAGCATTCTAAACATTAAAACGCACAACAATCAAGAATTCTAAACATTAAAACGCACCAAAATCAAGCCTTCTAAACATTAAAGCATACCAAAATCAAGTCTTCTAAACATTAAAGCATACCAAAATCAAGCATTCTAAACATTAAAACGCACAAATATCAAGCATTCTAAAGATTAAAACGCACAAATATCAAGCATTCTAAACATTAAAACACATCAAAATGAAACGTTATTTTAATTGAACAACACCAAACTAGAGCATTGTTAAAACTATAATTCACTACGTTAAAATACTAACAGTGAAAACATCAGATTTGTCAAAGTAAGACATAGTTACGTATCTCTCTACTGGACCAGAAGTAAGTGTATGGGCTTCCAATCCTAAAAGCTGGAGCTCGATTCCCCTCGTAGGAAAGAGTACAGATGACGTATTATGTAATTTTGTGTTAAAATATTCTTGTCATCACGAACCTACCTAATTAAATCATTTTTCTACACACGTTAAAGCAAATATTACTCAAAAAAATTGTTGTATGTTAAGTAACGCCCATCATTTAGATCAGTAACTTGTTTTGATCAAGTTTTAGTTATATATCAATGTAGTTTTGCAGCATGTAAGTTTTATTTTTACGTTGACACATACCATGTTTAAATGACATTAAATGAATTACACCTTCGCCGACATTAACATTCTGTGTTCGCTTATCCATAAAACAGCTACTTTTATCTATATAACAGCAAATAAATTTTGTCGATGCTGGAGAAGGTCGTGTAAGCTCGATTAAACAAGATATGACTTCAAAGGTAATTAATACTAATTTATGACCAAAGCGAGCTTCCTACTTAGATATAAAGGAAAACGACAACTAATCGTTTATATATATATCGGGGTTATCGCTAACGAAGAGCCATCTATGTTGTGCCTACCACTGGTATAGAAATCCAGTTTTTGCTATTATAAGCCATTGGATTTATCGCTGAGTCGCAGAGGGGTGCGAACTGTTGTCACAAATCAATAAATTTATTCAGAGGGTAATATAAAGTTTATTTCTCTTTGTAAGTGTAGAAAAATGAACTTGTAGCTTTAGTTAACACTGAAATTGTTTTTTTACACAGAAATCAACTGAATTATTTTCACCACGGTGAAATACTATACAACAAAGAATTTGTTGCTTTCATACAAATTTCTAATTTATGTCTAAGTTTTATAGATACTATCATTAAATAAAATATTGTTTAGTGTAGATTCTATTCAGTTATTTATTTATGAGGGAATATTTTATTTTTGTTTGGTAATGAGAAAGTTAGAAACAATTAAAGTAAGTGTTAAGACAAGTTTAGTACCTAACTCGGTGAGAGTCGTACGTTGTGTTGGTAACTCACTGATACAGAGATTATCGAACGTAACGTAAAATCTATTGGCGTCGAGGATATAGCGAGCAGATGATTAAGTAATAAAATATAAATAATGTGAGATGAGTGAGAAAAGTAAATATACAAACAAAGACAAAGTAGACGAGAAGGAATTCAGCTAAAAAAAAGTTAATCGTTGTAGGAGTGGAAAGCCTAACAATTATAGGCCAAACGGTTGATATATTATAGTGAGACTAACTTGTTGAAAGACATAAGAATAATTATTTTGTCAAGGAGAAATTAAAGTAGTTGCATAGCCTCAGTGTATTTTGACAAATAGAGAGACGATTCTCGGAAATATAAAGAGAGAACAAGGAACAGACGATTTTAGAAGTACATGATATAACCTAGTGACTTGACGAAAACAAGGGAACTATACTTGAATAGTTTGGCAACAGTAATAAAGAAAAATAGTTCAGCTTGTCAACTGAAATTTTAAAGCAATTGAATAGGCCTAAGTGGACTTTGACAAAAAGAAAATTATAGCGTATTTATGGTATGCCTGTGATCTCTATAGTGTAAAGAGTTTGTTGTACATGCGTTTACCTACTTCCGAATATATATATGTAACTTAGAAATTGTAATATATGTATATATGAAAATACTTAGAGTGATTTTTGAATTTTTCACCAACAAATCATACACACCTACTGCGGAAGAACACACTCATATATTTACTTAATACATACTACTTATAAAGTAAGTTCATGTCAGATACCAAAATGTTTAAACTTATTTCAGAAGAGGACAATATTTTTTAAACAAATTGTTACCATTTTTATATTTTTATGTTAATATAATATAATTAGGTTTAAGAATGCCAGTGAAAGTTGTAAAATTGGTCAAAAGTAAAGTTCTGTCAAGTTTATGATGACGCAACGATTACAACCAGTCATAAAGTCTTGAAGTTTTGAAAATACGAGCAAAACGATTTTACAAAACAAGTAATATTAACAGTATTTCAACTCTCATACCTATCATCTGGTCAACTAATAAAAGTGAATAGAAGATAGAGTGTGATTAATTAATGTATCTAAAATGATAATAATTTCTTAAACTAGTTATTTACATTTCGACGGATACATATCGTGAAGAAAAAGCTTTATTCATGAAAGTTTGGTAAGTTTCTAACATTGTCACAGAGTATTAAACAAGTCATCAAGCGAAGCTGCAGCACGCACCATCCGTTCTAGACAACGTCCATCGTTTCTCGCAATCTAACCCCTAACGACTGTATCGTTTTGTGAGGTATTCTTAACTTGGATACCTTTTATTTGAGGAAAAAAATAACCAATAATAATTGGCAGGAGTTGCTAAAGTCAAAATGCCATTAATTTGACATCACAGTCGAACAATAGTGGCACAGTTTTACACAATGTTACACATTTTATTTCAATTACTAATTTCATATTGTTGAAACAGAGAGGGAAAATGAAACTCAGACCAGTTTGTAAGAAATCAAGATTAGGCATGCTGTTTAATATTACTTTAGAACATAGTGTGCAATGTTCGAATAGTGGGGTATGCTGTTTATTATTGCTTTAGAACATAGTGTACAATGTTCGAACAGTGGGGTATGCTGTTTAATATTGCCTTAAAGCATAGTGTACAATGTTCGAACAGTGGGGTATGCTGTTTAATATTGCTTTAGAGCATAGTGTACAATGTTCGAACAGTGGGGTATGCTGTTTAATATTGCTTTAGAACATAGTGTACAATGTTCGAACAGTGGGGTATGCTCTTCAATATTGCTTTAGAGCATAGTGTACAATGTTCGAACAGTGGGGTATGCTTTTTAATATTGCTTTAGAACATGGTGTACAATGTTCGAACAGTGGGGTATGCTGTTTAATATTGCTTTAGAACATAGTGTACAATGTTCGAACAGTGGTGAATAAAACCTATGATCCTCAATGCGAAAGCAGTGAAATTTTGTTTCCTTAGGTCGTATATCTTTTAAGATATAATCACTTCAAATATGGGTTTTGTGTATAATCTTGCGCAACTTTTGTGATAGAAGCCCAAAATCAATTAAAACGAAATAAAAATGCAACAACTTTTTGTGTATCATTAGTCCAGACAAGACATATTCTAAAATGTATAATAAACGCAATTAAACATATTTATTGAGAAGAAATTGTATTTTGTACAATGATGCTGTACTAATATGCAAATGCATCATTAACTGGTATTGTATTTTTGGACACTTCTATTTTACTAATACATTGATGCCAAATATCTGGTATTATATTTATGTACTAATATATAATGCATCATTAATTTTGTTTTACTAATACATAAGTGCATTTTATCTGGAATTATATTTCCGTAAAATTCTGTTGTACTAATATACAAATGCATTGGTTTTGTGTTTTTGATGGCAGGTCAGGTTGGAAACTTAGCACTGAAATTTAGAACAGGATGAAAAATGGTATACAATGTTTTTCCGAAACTCTACAGATATTTAAAATAATTAATTATTAAATAAATTTAACATAAAAAATGTAGCCACCATACTTACCAAGGAAAAACGTTGTCTTCATTGTTGTCTGTAAAAAACAACAGATTTTACTGATAATGTAACCTTACCTATAAAGATACATAAAGTAAACGGTGTGATTTTTACATATAGACTGCTGTTACAAGTCGTGTGAATGAACTTGGCTTAGTGCATTCTGGGATATTTGTATCTGCTTTCTGAACATGTTACTGCGCTCAGTGTTTCGTTTACTAACTTTTCCATAAATTTAACACCGTAAGTTTTCAATGATGTTTGTTCACGAAATCGCGTGATCTAAGTTTTTCATAGTTCTGCTCTTTTATTCGTTAATTATAAAATTCTGTTGTGGTCTGAAGCCTCGAGAAATGCTTAAAATGATAAGTCAAGATTAACCAATTACTATGAATAAGATTTGTACGCATATATAATGCTATGGTGAAGGTGGGAAGGAAGAAAATGTTGTACCATAATGTATTTTGTAAGATTAAACTTACAATAGAGAAATTATAACAATTAATTCTAGAGAAGTAATAGTAATGGCTGTCTTCCTTGCAACACTAGCAGTAAGTCTACGGATTTACATTGCTATGTTCCGGGTCTCGACTCCTGTCGGTGGTTACACCTTTGCTTTGAGGCAAAGAAATATACATACATACAGACACATATTAAACTCATGAACTTCTTGTATCACACGTATTAGATGAAAAAAAGGTAGCGCGAACGATACAGAATTTAGATCCTTGACGTTGTGGATTCTGAGACGAGCGCATTAACCATCTACTATACAGATACGTTGGGTTATAACGAGGTGTTATTAAACCTACAGATATGTTAAAAGTGTACAACAAGCAAGCGGCGAAGGTAATTGCTTGGAAATGTGATTTTTCATTCAGAAGAAATCTCAAGAAAATAGTTAGAGACACTATTCTTTCAATGACTTTTTATTTACTACAAACTCTATAATATGCGAAACGATGAAAGCTTAAACTCATTGAATATAAAAAATTAAGAATTGTATCCAGTCAAGTGTTTATACACTGGCGGTTGATTATATTTTAATATATTATATAGAAATTTAAAGGCGCATTATTAAGAGTGACAATTATATTAACAACTTGTAAGCTAGAAATAAACACAACATAATTTATTTGAAAAAAACAAAACAATTTGCAATCCTACTAAAACTACAGAATGTATATCACAAGGACATCTAAAACTTAAGAAAGATAAGCACAGAATATGTTCCTCCATGGGTTAGTGGAAAGTTTCCGAAATACATTCTCTAAAATACGGGGTTTGATCCCTCATCGCAGTGAATATTCAGCATAAAGTATCAACAGACTTTTAAATTGCATGAGAAGATTATTTTGTTAAATAAACCAATTATACACATGTTCACATAGCTTGCACGCTATTTTGGTAATTTGTAAGTGTTTTTACATTCTGAGATTTTCTGACCGCTCACTAGAAATAATGCTTGAACATTTATTACTAGAGTTTACTGTGTCTGTTTGTTTGTTTGTTTTTGAATTTCGCACAAAGCTACTCGAGGGCTATCCGTGCTAGCCGTCCCTAATTTAGCAGTGTAAGACTAGAGGGAAGGCAGCTAGTCATCACCACGCACCGCTAACTATTGGGCTACTCTTTTACCAACGAATAGTGGGATTGACCGTCACTTATAACGCCCCATGGCTGAAAGGGGCGAACATATTTGATGTGACGGAGATGCGAACCCGCGACCCTCAGATTACGAGTCGCACGCCTTAACACGCTTGGCCATGCCGGGCCTTACTGTGTCAGTTTTGATAAAATCTTACTATACTAATCTCTCGCATAGACAACCTATGGCTAACTATTTTTCTCTTGTAGAGCCCCTAGAGCTAATCAATATTTACTTTCTAGATACCCTACGATTAATCAGTGTTTCCTTCTTTCACATGGAGACCGTAAGTTCACTCAATCTTCTTTTATATAGATCATGGAGGTTAATAAATATCACTCTTAAATAGGATCTAGGATTATTCAATTTATTTAGTAGAGTTTTACTTAGCTTCTTTTTAAAGTACAAAGTCACATAATAGCTATCTTTATCCTGCCAATCGCAGGTATCGAAATTTCAATTTTAGCGTTTTAAGCTGTGAGAGTTGCTGCTGAGCTCTTGAGGAGCCCTCTGGAGTGTCTATCATCTTTTCTATCATGGATTTACATTTTTATTTTCATAATCTTATGTGATTAAATTGATTAAAGGCCTTAGAATTTAGATTACCTCTTTCCCTGACTAACTCGTTTCTTTGTTTATGAATGAAAAGCATTTGTTAAAAATTGTCCCACGTCTGCTGATTGTTCTTTTATTATTCTGAAAGGTTCTGCGAATGTGTATCATCAGTAAATGTGATAGGCTTAGCTTTACTGTAAAATATCACCGGAATCGTCTACTTGATTTTTAGTTACACGGAGTGAAGTGTATGAAACTGGAAAATTTTAAGTAAAGCTTTATACCTATTGTCTGTAGCATTATGATGAATTAGAAATTTAAGCCTTTTTCGTAACGTACCAATTGTGTAAACGTATTAAAAAAAACAACTGACCTATACCTTAAATCAAGATGATCTTTAAAACCTGGAAGATTGCCTTCATTGTACACAATAAGCAATAACTATACATTTACGTGTCTTTTCTATTTTCAACTAAGCACAAGGCGATGTCGATTCTGCTACACGTAGCTTTTGATTCGATTGGGTGATCATACAAGTAAGAAGTCGGAAATGAGGTTGAAAATTATTTAGCTGCGAATAATAAGCTCATAAAAACCAGTTGTTGTTGTTTCAAAAGCAATCTAAAAAAATCAGTTGAGTTGCGAAGTGCTTTGCTTTAGCGTAATATTAATTGTTGAATCGGTTCCAATACAATATTAACAGGAAAAATAGATAAACTAACTTGAATAATTTCCGTAAGTTTCACTTTAAATGCTTCGATCTCGTTATCGACCGTAAAATAACATTACATTTAACATTGTGAGGTTTTGTCCAAAACTATCACTGAATAAGATAATGCTTATGTAGCTAGATGGTTTGATTAGTATTCTGATTGTCTTCTTTTGTGTTGGGCCCGGCATGGCCAAGCGTGTTAAGGCGTGCGACCTCGTAATCTGAGGGTCGCGGGTTCGCATACCCAAATTCCAAAAAACAAACAAAACAAACTATACTATGTAAAAACTACACTGACAAACCCCACACCAACATTATTTATAAAGTACAATGTGATAACTGCCACGACTTCTGTATTGGAGAAACAAGTAGAAAAATGGAAACCAGATTCAAAGAACATAAAAGTCACCTTCACACGTTTTCGAACACTGCAAGTCAAATGAACACAACATAACCATAGAAAATACTCAAATACTAAATAAAGAAACAAACATAAACAAACGCAAAATTAAAAAAGCCTTACTTATATAACAACTTAAAACCAAAATAAACCAATACAAAAGAGCATCTTTATACCTATATTAAAATAATCTAATAAATAATATAAAATTATATATTCAAACATCTAACACCGCCCTCTACATTCCGAGATTCAGTTACACAACCCCTTTCAAACATGTGGTCAGCTTCCGGTCAGTTACTTCTTTCTTTCTTTGTGAACCTGATGATGACCGAAGAAGGTCGAAACGTTGTTCGCTCCTCTACGTAAAATATTTTCTCAACCCAAACGAGTCGTTTTTACATAAACTGAGTAACACAAGGAGATAAGTAAATTATGTAACACAAGGAAATAAATAAACTATGTCTGCATCAAAGTATACAACATGAAAATAGAAGTCATAAAAAGTAGTCAAATTCCCAGGCATCACATAACACGCTATAATTTAGGACAAACGCATTACAAAAATCACTGCCAAAGCCATATCTCGACTTGATATCCTTAAAGTTTTAAACAAACTAAAAGTCAAAATAAAACCAACAGTATACAAATCACTAGTACTATTTAGCTACACACACACTAAAGAACTGCGAGCAAAGCGCAGAATCCAATTAACGTCTTCTTTCCATTTATTTAACAATACTCTTTTTGGCGACAAAGAATCCTATCTTCAAATGACCTGATCCATCAAAAACAGTGTCTACAGTAAACCTTGTTTGTTTGTTTTTTAAGTGATAAATTCAGCCTGGGTTCAGTGTTTTCTTTTTCAGGCGCAGTATGATAGCTATGCTAGAGCAGAATCTATTAGGGGAGACCACAATTCTACTGTAGATAGGGGTATTGCCTATGAAGGGTACTACTATCCTCAGCCTGGATTATAAATTTCATCAGGTATCATAAACACAGAAGAAGACTCGCTCCACCTTAAGAAAAAAAACCACAAAGTGAAGAAAGAAGATAATCGTTAAATAATTGAGAAAAAAAAAAAAATATTAATTGAAAAGAATCTTCACCACGTGAAGAGTTACTTAAGTTAACCCTAACTCTCTCCTCCTAACTACAGCTCACAACCTGCTCTGACTTTCTTATCTATGGCATTCCCTCTATACTCTAACTAGCTTCTCGGCTTACAAGTAAAAACATTTTCCTACAGGTCCCTGATAACCCTACTTTTACTTTCTTAAGCGACCTAAAATCCTTACTCCATTCCCTTCACAAAAACTTCTAGAGTGAATGAAGAGAGATACTGATCCCTGAGCATCCTTGAGGGAATCTTTCAACCTAATTCCTCGACTTTTTTTAACTTTGACCTAAACTCATTTGACGAGCAGTTTTTAAACCTACTACGCCTGCTTTAAATTCCACAGAAACACATTACACTCTGACTGTTATTTAAAACAAATAAACTAGAACAGATTAATTCTATTAACAAACTAGTAGGTTCACAGACAAGTTATACGCTAAACTATTACTAAAACAAATATACTGCAATAAATCCGGTTTGTTAACTAACTAGTATCCTTACAGACGAATTAAAACAACTAGACTTGAACGACTATACCTTGTGCACGTTGAACGAGAATTTGCTTTTAAAGTTGTATAACAATAAGATCAGAGAAACGTACTTACATGGTAGGCATATGTATATGTTTACTGGTAAGTTAAATGTTAACTCCTTTTTGAAAATACTTGTATGTTATTTCTTACCTGATAGGTTTAATTAATGTTGTTACTGGACCTATGTTAGTAACTGTTGTTTCTTCGTAATGTTTCACCTAGAAAGTGAATATAAAATAGATTTCAGGAAAAGTAACACCCAGTTTTTTTCCAGGTAAAGTAGCAAGATAGATTGTAGTCACGTGACGTCCCAAGGATTACACACTAACACAGGTAAAAGAACTGGCCACCTTTATTTTTATCATTTCTTGACCTAAATCTACTAATAAAACTTTTTTCGCCTGGGTGTAATATCTAAAAGTGATTGTTTTACTAAAACAGGATCACGTGAAAAAGTTCTCTTGAAGTTTTGAATTGAAATTGAAATGACGATTATAATATAAACCGTGATATTGTTTGGTAACAGATAACAAGATTACTGTTTCTGTCCTGATAATAAGATCACTGCTTCTGTTCTGATAATAACGTCATTGCTTCTGTACTGATAATGAGATCGCTGCTGCTGTCTTGATAACAACGTCATGCTTATGCTCTGATAATAAAATCACGGCTTCTGTCTTGATAATGACGTCATTGCTTCTGTCCTATTAACAACGTCACTGCTTCCATCCTGCTAATAAGATCAGTTTCTGTTCTAATAATAATATTACTGCTTCCGTCCTGATAATAAGATCAATACTTCTATCCTGATAATAAAATCAGTTTCTGTTCTAATAATAAATCATTCCTTCTGTCCTGATAATAAGATCACTGCTTCTGTCCTGATAACAAGATCACTGCTTCTGTCCTGATAACAAGATCACTGTTTCTGTCATGATAATAAGATCAGTGCTTTATCTGAATATAACGTCATTCCTTCTGTCCTGATAACAACGTCATTGCTTGTGTCCTGAGAGCAACGTCATTTCTTTTGTCCTGATAATAAAGCCATTGCTTCTGTCCTGATAATACGATCACTATTTCTGTCCTGATAATTAGATTAGTTTCTGTTCTAATAATAACGTAAATTTCTGTACTAATAATAAGATCACTGCTTCTGTCCTGATAATTAGATCACTACTTTTGTCCTGATAACAACGTCATTGCTTCCGTCCTATTAATACGATCACTGTTTCTGTCCTCATAATTAGATCAGTTTCATTTCTAATGATAAGATCACTGCTTCCGTCTTGATAATAAAATCACTGTTTCTCTTCTGATTATAACGTCATTGCTTCTGTCGTAATAATAAGATCAATGCTTATGTCCTAATAACAACGTCACTGCTTTTATCCTGATAATAGCGTCATTACTTCTGTCCTGATAATTGCGTCATTGCTTTTGTCCTGATAATAACGTCATTGCTTCTGTCCTAGTAATAAGATCACTGTTTACGTCTTGATAATAAGATTATTGTTTCTGTCCTAATAATAAAATCACTATTTCTGTCCTGACAATAAGATCATTGCTTTTGTTAGGGTTTAAGAGAATGAAAATGAGTGCTGCCTCGAAATCACGTGACCGCGATTTAAGGCCTAGAACAAAAAAATCATACAGAAAAAAATATTCTTATGTTCAGCTAGAAATTATCAACGATGCTGATTCAGGATTTAAAAAATTATGAGGATGCAGCCGCTCAAGGAACTAATTTTATAGATTCTTATAGATTCAGTGATTAAAAGATGTCGTAGATGGAGTATGTTATTAACGATCTATGATTATATCTAACTAAGAAGCGTGGATTTTTGACGGCTAACGATTTAGAATATGACGACTGTGTATAATATGAAACTACCAGTAAAAATGTTATGAAACTGAAGTTGTTGACGAAGGTACTTTAACATTACTAATTCATGTTGTAAGTGAATGATTAAAAGGTTTAAAGTTTTGTACATCTTTCCTCTCTTACTATCATAGTATATAACAAAAAATTATTAATACATATCGATATATGAAGTTACATCAGTGATAGAGGGTTACACACAACACAATTAAAATGATGGATAATTTGAAGATGTCGTACTCGGAGGTGTCAAAATATAAAACCAAAACTGTTTATACCCATATGATGTTACTTTCGCATTATCTAACATTAGAATACGTGTACGCAGATAAACCTGCTGTCGAATGGTTCATAATGTAAAGCTGGTGTGTATATAAAGGACGTTGTAGGCGAAACAGTGAGAATGAATGTCTTCGAATATGTATACGTGAAAGATGTTAACAGTTGATAGTTTAACTTTTGTGAGTAATTAATATGTGCACTTAGAGGATGATACTAATAATTAAATATCCTTTATAAGAATCACGTTGATGTGTATTTAGATGTTGCAGGTGAAAAGGGTTAAGGGTTAAGCCTTTAAATTTAAAAATAAATCAACTTGACAACATATAGTTAGGTGACATTCCTAGTGGAGAGTCCATCATAAAAAAGTTAATATATTGTATGGTTACGTCGTATGGTTAAGATGTGTTGTTGAACTTTTAATCGGAAAATGTATCTCGCTATTCGCACAGTAATAGAAAACGTTGCAATAAAACAATTTTGCAGCATCGCCACGTGCGATTATGCTTTATCTGACCATCATGCACCTTGACAATAGCCCTGCATCGTAATTTCCACTACAATAGACTCTATCAAATGGCTGTCATATTCAAAGCACACCACTCTCCCGAAATGTTTTCCATAGTTCATCTAGCATACAAGAATTATAATATTTTAGTGCCCTTTCAACAGTTCTATTTTACAGAAATCCATAGGTTTTGCATTCGGCGAGTTGTCATGACTGTGTTGCATACTATTATCTGGGATACAATGAACGTCTTTCGTCAATTAACTTTATACATCTCGATTTTTACCTGTTACAAGACGTTACACTTGTCTTAATATGGCTGAGGTATTATTAGCCGCAGGTTGTTTTATGATGGTGCTGTCACCATGAATTGATCCATGTTCCTTTCTTTTCCGGTGTTATTAAATACAAGTGATATCCAAGTCTCTGAATATCTGACTGTTCGATATGAACACACTGAATGTATGAATGTTTGCATCGGAAAGGGCTGTTACTTATATTTCCCAAAAGTTATAAATTTGTGATGGCATGATACTACCTAGTGCAATGAAAATGCAGTTCTGATACATTCCGTCCCACAATTACTATGTATTACCTGTGGCTGTCACATGTCTTGCTGATTTGGCTATTCAGTTCCGTTTTCATCTATATTGGAAGAAAAAAAAGGAAAATCCATACATAAATCACAAAATCACTTAGATCAAAATATACAAAGAATACTTCAAATGATAATTTCTTAAAGTTTATAGAGAAAAAATGCTGTATCAGCTACAGTGAAGAGTGAATTATTTTTATTAATTGTTAAGTACAACATATAGAGTCAATGAAAGTCATTGTCAAACTTCCATTCACTGAACATAACTTACAATTTGATATAGTAAATAGATTTCCCAATTTTTCTAAAGAGAGAAAGCCAGGGTTTTATTATTTAAGAGTCAAATCATTTCTAATTATCATGGAGAAATCATGTATCACATATGATGGAAAATCTGATCGAACGAAATGGCATTGCGTTGCACAAAAAGTAATTGAAATGGGCATTTCTTAAAATATGGTGGGTGTTAAAGATAGTGGTTGTATACGCAACATTGAGTATTCGTTTCAATACAACTCCTTAGATATATATAGCATATGGAAAGGATTGCCATTGATAAAGCGTTCTCTGCCTATTTAGGTCATTCATTGCTTTCATTTACTTTCAGTTGTTAAAATAAGTAAAACATCAGAAGAATCCGAATTAGTTTGCTTGTCGTGAACCTCTTGTGGCCATGTTTAAATCTGATTTCACAAACTGGCTTTGATAAAATATAATGAAAATTGGTTTAGATTGCGTATAATATTTTATTTATTAAGACACCTTAAACCTTGCAAGGTGCGATCGAAACAGTTATATGCATGGAACTGTTAGAACTTTATATAGATATTATGTATCTTACTGAATAAAAGAGTGGTGCCAATCCGTCTTTGCGAATGTCATCTGCAAACTCCGTCAACGTAGCAAGTGCTCCACGCTACTTAACCAGTTTTAGGTGTAATCATAGATAAAAATCAAGCTATCGGACGTACCGTTGACATATTTCTCTAATATACAGCTAAGTTCAGCTGCTTATAATATCATTTCAATGACACAGGTCATTTATGAGATGAAAGGTGGCCAGACCAGGTCGTGTTTCTCATTATCTTATTTGTATATCAAACAAGAATTATTGTTCTATGATTAATAGTGATTGTTTTATTCATGTCCAAACACACCAGAAAACTTTATGAGAACCATGAAGATGGATAATGGGTAAATAAGATAAGATACAGTACTCACGTTTGTTAGCCTTCTTGTGTAAGTGAGTGACAAATTAATTCAACAATATTTGTTTTTCAGCTTCTGTTAAATTATCATGGCATTGTTATTTGTTCTGTTATTTAATACTGTATGTTCTGTTATTTCAATAAACAGACGTTATTTGGTAAACTTGTTGACGTCGAGGTTGTTTCTGAAATACTGATGCATAACCGTATTTACAATGGTTTTTATATGTAAATACGTCGATTTTAAAATACAGTTTTACTGGAGCGATTACGTTTTTATCGTACTCATGTATGATAATAATAATAGATTATTTTAATTAAAATTAATTGTTGTATAATCTATTGAATGCTGCAGCAAGTAGCCATATTTCAAAAATTAACTCAATTTGAACTCTAGAAATACCGTTTGTTTTACTAACAGTTAGACTTACGCCTTCTGAGTAAATCTTTCCATAGCATCGTTGTTACTGACGAGGCTTAGTAGCTAGAAAAATGTCTAATCGAAAATGAATATTTATACAATACAGTTTCATACACGTATTCATGTTGAAAACTTGTAAAACGCTGACCTCAGTAGTTTTGTTTTCCATTACGGAAATTCGTGCAAGATCTTATATGCTCGCTCGTCGTTCATACTAAAGGGAAAGCAACTTGTAACCATGAATTCTTAGGCTCTTCTGTAATCGATTAATGAAATATGGCGAATCATTCTTATAACACACCCACGATCGCAAAGTGTAGAGTGTGCTTTTACGGCAACGAGGCTCGAATCATTAGACGTACCTGTTTATCATTTAACGTTCGTAAAATAACGTTTTCAGACTTCAAGTCGGTTCTTTTTTTCACTTATAAAATAATGTATCATACCATACTTACCGTATTTCACGACGTTGAAGATGCACCCCCATTTTGATTAGCCAAATTTTGAATAAAAGATAAACATAAGAATAAGGTCACAGCATTTCCACCAATCTTAACAAGGTGTTTCATGGATTGTTTAGTGACTTGTGGAACATAAATTCTCTTGTCCACTTCTCGTTTTATGTGAGCTGTATGCTTATATTAACTACCTTTGAAAGTGTATACCTTATTTTACCACTGGAATATCTGTATTATTACTAGTGGCGCAGATAGCCTAGTTACTTTGCGCCGTAAAACACCAAACCAGCTAACCAATCAATTATTACCAGTAATAACGTTATTCTAAGCCTATTCTAGGAGTGCCTTTTCTTTGTTGAAGCCATAATATGGGCTGTGTTAAAAGAAAAAAAAAAGATTCAGCTGAACTGTTGCAGAGAACTCTTACAGAGAACAGGTCTGTGTTTAAAATCGTTACACAACTGTACAGAATAGTCTGAACAGAACCAAAACAAAGACGATATTTTGACTGCTGTTACTTGGTAGTGTTTCCACAATTTTACTTTTCATATGTTCTTATAATGTTGCTTTAATATCAAGATCGTTTTAGGTGAGTAAAAAATTCATTATTTGATGGAAAATAGACAAAGTAGACCACCGCCTGGTTTACCTTAGTCTTCTGCAGAAGTATCAATGAATTTGGTAATCATTTATGATTGTCTTTTTTATTTATTTGTAATTATTTTGTTTATTTAGTTGTACATTATGGGTTATATAGAAGGGCTTGGATTACTGTCTTGTATCGAAACACTTTCTCTAGTCTTAGGTTTAGGCCCATGAGCAACGTAGCCCTCGGCCTGGATGACGCAGGGTAAATTTTTAAGACTTATTTTGGGGAAACAATGGCGTCTTCGACGCCGGAAAATACGGTACCTACTGCACTGCCTCCCAGTTTCTCAGGAGTAAGTTTGTGAATTTTTAGCGCTAAAAACCAGGTTTTGATACCCATGGTGAGCAGAGCACAGATAATCTATTGTGTTTCTATGTGCTAAACAACGACCAATCCAGTTGTATTTCGTGACAATAGACAAAGTTTATTTATCCAAATATACCTTATAGCAGTGGTTCCACTACAGCTGAAACAACTTCTAGAGAAAGCATCAATATTGGTCAGCAGTTTGTAAACCGGATTCCCATCTCACACACTCTTGATTTCCCACCAGAAGCATAATGTATTTATAAAGGTTTAGTTACAACGCTTTGCTTTACTTTTCTTCTGCTGTTGTAACGTTTTAAGTTTCAACTTCTAAACGATATATTTATCATGCGTTAATCTGGTAAGAGACGTCTTGCACCTTTGGTGGCATAAATAATTGAGTCGTAGAAATTCTAAATGCTCGAAAAATAATTTTTATGACCTGAAACCATAAATATTTGCATCGGAGAGGGATGTTACATACCCTTTCCACAAGTGATCATCTAGTGAGCCCATCATACTATCTCATGCTGTGGAAATGCTGTTCTGATACATTCTATCTATATAAACTGTTGTTGTCACATGACTTGCTGATTATAGTCTTCATCCCCTTCCCCTGAACAATAATATATTTGTAAAAGTTTCACTTTCATGCTTTCGTTAAATTTGGTGTTCATGACATTATAACGGTATTGGAAATTCTAATTGCTTGATGTGAACATATTTTTATGAACTGAGTGCATGATTATTTTCCACTAGAAAGGATTATAATTGCATACCCACTTTGTGGTTTCATCGCGTTACTTAAGATACGTTACAACAATATCGAACTCTTCTTCTGATAGATGTCGCTTCACCGAGATCTGATATCACCTATGATCCTCACGTGACTTGCTGATTTGCGTATTAAAACTTGTGTTAATTCTCGGCATCACTATTTAGAGCTACTGGTTCTTAAATACTCCAGCGTTGTATTAAATAGGATAGATTTAGTATTTCACTAAATCATTGTAAATAGTATATTATCTTTCTGAGTGAACTAGGTTTCACCTCTACTTTTGTTCATTTATCATCATAACTTCGTTTTCTATTTACCACTATTTTCATGTCCTTGGTTTCGTTTATGATATACTAACTTTACCGTGCGTTAATATGTTTTATAACTTTGTATCTCAAGATGACCTAAGAAGGTCGAAATGATGTTCTCTACTTTATATTCATATCGGCCGTCTTGAGATACTTTTTACTTCAAGTGTGTTTCCTGTCGTCACGAATTTTTGTGGTTTTGTAACAACTGCAAAAATATCTCACGCTCAGTAAATCGTTATGAATAAAGAAGTTTATTCACAATTTGTACAAGAATATGTAGCCAAATGTCGCACACATGATGACAGAACACAAAAATAAGCCACATGTAATACATATTTCATGTTCTGTTGTTGCTGTTCTATCTACCGCTCTTCACCCTTTTCTCTTGCGTCACATCCGATGGTGCTTCTACGCCTTCCGGTGCTTTCTTCGTAACTAGTTCAATTGGATTAAACGCAATAATACGTATATCTGGAGGAAGAGCAGCTGCAACAGGAAGTTCTATTTCAAACTTCCTGTTGATCAGAGGAAGTCTTCCTCCTAGTAACGGACCTGTTTTTTCTGTACCTTGTTCTGTCAGATTGTCTTCAAGACCAATGTTATCATTAAGGTTCAAAACATCTTTACTACACGGTGGAACATCCTCTGGAGAACTGCAGGTTAAGGTTAACTGGTTAAAAACTGTTAGATTCCCACACATGAAACTCCACTGTTGTACCTCTGATTTAGCATTAGCATGAGTGACTGTGTGACAAAGGTGGTATACCTTACAGTCGTTGTCCACGTCAGCATAATAGCCATCTCCAGGGCACGAAAACGTAGTTTGAATGTTTCCAACAAGTAAATCGGCTCCAGCTGGAAGTTCGTATGCTCGCCGCTTGTACTGCAGAGGAAAAAAAAAATATTTATAAATATTACCTGAGCAATTCTGAATACGACAAATACGCCAGTGTATCAAATATATAGCAAAGGTAAAAATTCAATAATTTATACAATTGAATACAAGCTAGAAATGTTTATTATATAGATATTTCAACAAACAAGGAACTACAAACAGCTAGCGATAGTACAAACTGATCAAGAAAACTATAATATACAGATGAACAACCACCATGGAATGTGTGGTGTAACTGAGATCGTGAATAAAATATTAGTGATGCAAACAGCTCAACATGGGGCTAGTTATACCACAAATGCTTCAACAAGGGGCTAGTTATACCACAAATGCTTCAACAAGGGGCTAGTTATACTACAAATGCTTCAACATGGGGCTAGTAATACTACAAACACTCAACAAGGGGCTAGTTATACTACAAATACTTTAACAAAGGGCTACTTGTACTATAAACACTTCAACAGGGGGCTAATAGTGCTACAAACACTTTAACAAATAGCTAGTGTCACTACAAACAATTCAACAAGGGGCTAAAAGTTTAAGAAATAAGCCCATGAGAGGCTAGCGGAAAGTTGGATACATCGTATAAATTAAGAAGTAACAGAAATTTAGCCCTTGTTGAAAGCAGATAGAGGTAACAGTACTGTCATTCTTAATATAGAACATTATTATCAAAAAGTCTATAATATTTTAAGAGATAACATCAAGTTTAAAAATACCGTAGAAGTAGTGCGGAGCTGTTAAGATGAAATGATATTTTAGGTTTAATTGTAAAATCTAGAACCACACTAAAGGAGACTGTACAGTAACAGAAACAACTTGTATGTATTTGAAGCAACAATAGTTATGTTAATGACATCTTTTTCATTGTTAAATAAGAAAGTAATGTTTATTTATTGCTGAATCAACAATGAAATAAATAGAGATTTGAAAGAAAATTAAATTTTAAAGTTTATTAAAATTTTCAAAATTAGAATATTTGTTTGTTATTTGTTTTTGAATTTGGCGCAAAGGTACACGAGGGCTATTTACACTAGCTGCCTCTAATTTATCAGTGTAAGACTGGAAGGAAGGCAGCTTGTCATCACCACCCACTGCCAACTCTTTTACTACTGAATAGTGTGATTGACCGTAACATTATAAAGCCCTAACGGTTGAAAGGGCGAGCATGTCTGTTGTAACGGAGATTTGAATTCCATTAATCACATTATTTGTATTCAAAAGAGTTGCCTGTGGGTGATGATGACTACCTGCCTTCTCTCTAGTCTTACACTGCTAAATTAGAAATGGCCAGCGCAAATAGCCCTCGAGTAGCTTTGCGCGAAATTCAAAACAAACCAAATTGATTTCCAACCATAATATACTATCATTGAATCTGATTACCCCTGCGTTACTATATGATTAAAAACATGGGGTATAGTTAAAGTCAAATTCGTTAATCGGAAAGTAATTGGATATAAGTATTATATACAATTACAATAAAAACGTATTCAAACAACTAATTAACATAAACGTTTCGTAAAGTTGACGTGTTGAAAAGTAAGCGTTCATTTCTTATTTATAAACTTAAATTATGTAGACTTCATGTGTTTCTGTATTTGTGTAAATAACCTGTTGAGTATCTATAGTTTGCGTCAGTTCTTTTCGTGATATAAAATGATTAATTCCAACCAGTTTAACAATGAAAAAAACTTAGAGAGAGTAAAAACTTAGAATAACGGAAAGTGTTCTAACAGTTGATTAAAATCCTAGACCGGATTTAGTTATAGTTTTATTATTATTTCAATTGCACACATAAATCAACAAAGACAGTGAAGCTACAAACACCTAACTAAGAAACTGGTGGTGATTTTAATAGATTGTCAAATATCTCCCCAATGATATGATGGAGATTTCAACAGGTTGATAATAAACTAATTGGAATTCGAACATATCAGGAATATACAAATGATAAAAACATCTACCATGGATGTTATTTAAAAGATTGACTAGAAGCTAGTGGTGATAACAACAGCTCAACAAGGAATTTTGATAAAAATAAACCAGTAAGAAGACTTGTTCCACTATTATCCTTATAGAACATACAAATTAGCTTATGAGTATTGTCCAATACATCTGAAATACTTGAGCCTCAAAAAATTTGATTTAAAATATATAACATTATGTAAAAGAGACAATATTTCTTTTTCTAAACATCTATTAATGTGTAAATTGATGCAGCTTAGTAGCACAGGGCGCTTATGATAACAGATGGGTCTTTAGTAAACCGATCAATCACATTACAGTAAAACTTACCCGAGGTAAGGCGGTCACAGCTGCTATACTGCATGCTACTGTAAAACATACATTATGTATTACTACATCACTAAGAAGTATTATTTAACTACTACAATCTCACTCATATGTAATTATTACTATGTCGTTCACAGGTAATTATTACTATCTTACTCAGATGCAATTATTATTTTATCATTCGGATGTAATTTTTAGTATTTCATTCAGATATAATTATTACAAACTCAATGAGGTATAATTATTACTATCTTATTCAAGTGTATCTGGTGAATGTATAAATACATATATTTCTTTTCCTTTAAACTATAATTTTCGATGAAGTGATGCCCTCGGTGCTACAGCGGTACATCTTCAGAGTTACAACACTAGAAACCAGATTTTGATACCCGTGCTGGGCAGACCACAGACAGCCCATTGTGTAGTTTTACGCTTAACCACAAACAAACAAACAACTGGAATGATAAGTCAAGTTTTAACCAATGTTATTTCGCTTTGAATAAGAAATTAGTAACTATTATTTGAAACATAAAAATCTATGCCCCTGAAAAAGCTGTAGTCCGTTGTCCCTTGCACTAAATTTGATTTTACTTGTATTGAATGTTTAGATTGCTTCTACTATATTTATACAATAACTTTTCTTTTAAAATGGTGATGTATTTTCATTAGGAATATCGTTTTCGTTATCTGCTCCATGTTTGTCTCCAGTTTGGTTGATAAATATACACAAACTAAACCGTGTTAAATAAAAGCATCCAGAAGATAAACTACATCTTATGACTAAAAAGTAAATCAGTGTAAAGAACGATAGTAGTGATTTAACTTACCCAGGATGATCCACGTTCCCATTTTGTGATTTAGTCAATACCTACGAATAAAAGAATTGCTAATGAATTTTATAAATGTTAATTGGTTTAGAAACGTATAGGTACATTCTTTTAATTAGGGTAGGTCCAATTAAGGTTGTTTAGGAACGTTTATAAAATATTTTCCCTCATAATATTTAAGTTTATAGGACACATTAAAATACCTCAAAACACAAAATATCAACATTCACATTTGTTTATGATAACTGTGTTGTTAATTAAACTTATTAACACAATAACTGATATCTGTTTTATTCATATATTTATTGTAGAATTTTCTCTAGTCTTTCGAATAGATTAGCTATAAATCTGATTTCGATACTCATGTTGGGCACAGCACAGATAGCCTATTATGTAGTTCAGCGATTAACAATAACCAAATTAACCGATCGAATACATTATTCGTTACGTTACTATATAGAATACAATACAGAAACAAAACAATAAATAAATATATAATCATCGGGATAGGACCAATTGAAATAATAAAAATAAACTAATTTTATTCCTGCAATGGTTGTTACAAAAATGATATCTGTTACATGTTACATGATTAGTTTAATTTTCTCTTATGCCATTTGATTTACATATTCATATGCACATCATAAGTTTAAGTATGTAATTAAATTTACTATATCAGTCTGTTATGTTTAACAACAGTATTAATTCAAATAGTTCGTAATGTGCAAAACCGATATTTGTAAAGAAAACGTAACACGAGTTAAAACGTAGAGATGGGAAAACATGATATTGGTGTGGAATCAGTTAACACAGCGTGGAAGACTATGAACAATAGGTTCCACATTGGAAGTTCGATCTCTTTCAGGGATGAACGATTGCTTTAAAAACCACGAGTCCACACGAGGAGTCAAAATCTTTACTTTTTATCAGAAAGTTTGTTACATTGACATAAGACGAAAATTTGGTATATATATATATTTGTAGAATACAAGTATAAAGAAAACTATTTGTATAAAGTAAATAATAGTAATAATAAAAGGTTTGAGGGATCATATCAGACTAATGGTTAGCATACTCTGACTCTGAATCCGATGGTTTGAGATTTGTAAACCGTTCACGTTAAAATGCACTCTGTATTTTAGAGCCTTGTAGTGCTAGAACAGTGAGTAAGTTTTACATCTCTCTACTTAGTCAGACAAGAGTTGGCGGTGGATGTTGTTGACTAGCTGCCTTACCAGTAGTTCACAATTAAGAACGGCTATGCGCAAGAAGTCCCGCGTAAAGTTTCTAAACCAAACAAACTTCTGTAGTTATGATAGACAAACTGTTCTGGTGACAGTCATATCCCTTTTAATAACAGACGTCACATTCTACTCACAAGCAAAAATCTCAGCTGAGATATAAACCTATTTTAGTTGTTGTTAATGTTTTGTATATGGATAGATAAGCTGTATTGATAACATATGTGTCAGAAAACGTTTTGACTTACCTAGGCTAGTTCAGCGGTATGTCTTCGAATTTACAACGCTAAAATCAGGAGTGCGATTCCCGTCGGTGGGCTCAGTAGATAGCCCGATATGGCTTTGTTATAAGAAAACACAAACACAGACTTACCTAGGTTAAGGTGCTCTCATTTCAGCGTGCACGTGGATCAACCAGTGCCAAACACTGCCGTATTAATTTTGTTTGTTTGTTTTGGAATTTCGCACAAAGCTACTCGAGGGCTATCTGTGCTAGCCGTCCCTAATTTAGCAGTGTAAGACTAAAGGGAAGGCAGCTAGTCATCACCACCCATCGCCAACTCTTGGGCTACTCTTTTACCAACGAAAAGTGGGATTGACTGTCACATTATAACGCCCCCACGGCTGGGAGGGCGAGCATGTTTTGGCACGACTCGGGCGCGAACCCGCGACCCTCAGATTACGAAGTGCACGCCTTAACGCGCTAGGCCATGCCAGGCCTCACCCGTATTAATTAAACATGATATATTAATACACTGTTGATACACAACCAGGAATGATCTGCTATTTTCAGTTCCATACCTTTTCGACTATATTTTGGTGAAAAAGTTTAGAAACAACGACCTTCACACTCCAGATACATATGTTTAAAAAGATTAAACACGTTTCAACTTTGCGGCTTCCTCACAACTGTTTGACATTAGAATAGTCTTTAAGTGGATACAACAGACAATGGACCATAGAAACATTAAATATTTACTAACATAGCTCAAGCTGTGTGGTTCAAACTACATCTCTAAGATGTTTGTTTTATTTGTTTGTTTTTTTAATTTCGCGCAAAGCTACTCGAGGGCTATCTGCGCTCTGGCTATGCCGGGCCCATCTCTGAGATAAGGCTAACTAAACTTATATCAATAGATACAACAGATATTTACTTACGTATCACAAGTCATAGGGTTAAAATAAAAGGTCTGGGATAACGTTAACTGAAAATATAGTTAAACAAATAATCAAATATCTACTTACGTATCACATTTTGCGGAGTTGAAGCCAATGTCTGGGATAGCATTAACTAATCTTATACCAGTAGGTACAACAAATATCTACTTACGTTTCTCAATCATGTGACTAGGATTAAAACTCATGTTCTGAGGAAACTGATTAACGTTCCCTATCACGTGTTGTTCATAGCGGAACTCAGCTTAATATGACGTCAAGACGTATTGTGTCAGTAATGTATTGTGCTACCAAACTCGAAGAAGCAACACTACTGTTATCCAAGCATTACGTTAGAAACGTTTTCCTCCTTGACCTGGGTCAACCGGGTTCATCTCATTTGGTGGAGCCACCATTTGGCACTTGCCACCAAATATTTCACGTACTTCTAATGTTACTGACCTTTAACCAAACAAACCTCCAGTTGAGACGAAAAGCTAAATAACATTAAACATTTTAACCTATAACTGGTAAATTTCAAGCCAAGTTTGGCCCGGCATGGCTAAGTGGGTTAAGGCGTTCGACTCGTAATTTGAGGGTCGCGGGTTCGCATTCCCGTTGCTTCAAACATGCTCGCCTTACCGGTCGTGGGAGCGTTATAATGTGACGGTCAATCCCACTATTCATTGGTAAAAGAGTAGCCCGAGAGTTAGCGGTGGTTGATGATGACTAGCTGCCTTCCCTCTAGTCTTACACTGCTAAATTAGGGAAGGTTAGAGCAGATACCCCTCGAGTAGCTTTGCACAAAATTCAAAAAACAAAACAAAAACAAATATAACGCGTGTATTTTTTTAATGGATATGAAAATATGAATCCCTTCCAGTAACTTCTTTTTTAAGTATTGTTAGTAGAACGTTTTGTTGAATAGAAAGGATTTGATTTTGCTGAGAATTTTTAAAAGTTACAGATACTTTTCATTTTCCTGAAGTTCTCGATGCACACAGGTATTTCCATTTTACTAAATGAAGTAATATATATTCAAGTTCAAATGGAATACTTGTTAAATGTGATGATTGAAATTCCTCTGAGGAAATTTAAAGCTGTAGCCAATCCATGTGATAATGTTATAAGTAAAATGTACAGGTTAAAACAGTTTTTGTGGTAATCACGTTTTCTGTACGTGAAAACCCTACACTGATTTAACAAGTATACTTCAAATGAAATTCATTCATTGGTAAAAGAGTAGCCCAAGAGTTGGCGGTGGGTGGTGATGACTAGCTGCCTTCCTTCTAGTCTTACACTGCTAAATTATGGAGGCTAGCGCAGATAGCCCTAGAGTAGCTTTGCGCGAAATTCAAAAACAAACAAGCAAGCCAAGTTTACGCCTTCTAAAGATTTGGATATGATTTTATGACACTTCGAAAACTTCGGTACACGACTTTGAGTGCAAACCCCCACTTTTTTGTTTGTTAATTGTGATATCACGCAAAGTTAGGCTAGAGAATAGAAGTAGAAAAATGTCAAAAATATGCTTCGGATTCGTAGAACTTTTATCATATGAGTAAACAAGTCACATAACAACCTTGAAGAACCGTGAGTCTAGAAGTTGATGTCCCTAAACTCTCCATTTTGTGAAACTAGATCGAAAAATCTTAACCTGTTGTAATTTTCACTTTGTTCGGACAGCAGAGCTAAGAAAACGACGTGAATGTAAAGTGTTTAAATAATATTATGACTCGAAGAACCTTCGATGTATTGACTTAATATGATCAACCCGACCTGACTTAATCACACACTGGAAAGTTAGCGTGTTGATTAAACAAAAAATATTAATACAATGTTTACACCAAACTCAGAATACTCTTGAATTTTTATTTGTATATTTGCCCAATTAATGAGATAAAACTGGCTATTATTGTTCGAAAAATAATGGCAGACTTTTATATTGACATTTTAGTGATTTATAGAGATAAGAAACCTGTTTTTATTACTTCATATATACCACAGGAAAACTAAAACTTTCTTCTATTCGCTTTTATTATTTTCTAAAACTTTATTTCCAATATTTCATCCCCTTGCAATTAATGAAAAAAAAGTTGCTCATCATTTTTGGCATGAGTTTGCTCTTAGTCACAATACATTACAAACAGCTCTTAATATTAACCAAGCATGGGGGCAAAGGAACCACCTCCGAACCTACACACACGTTGGTTTCAAAAGTTTCGTAATGGAGATGGGAGTTTTGAAGATAAGGAGAGCAGAGGACGCTCTTATAATGTTGCAAACGATGAACTAAGAGCGTAAGTGAAAAGAAATTCGCGTTAAACAGTTCGAGAAATGGCACAATAATTGGCTATTGGCATTTCCACAATTTCGGATCATCTTTAGCCAATTGGAAAAGTGAAAAACTTCGACAAATGGATTCCGCACTAACTCAGTGAGAATCAGAAAAATCACTGTTTTTAACTGCGCTCTATACTGATTTTGCGCAACAGAAATGACCTATTTCTTGATCGAATTGACACCTGCGACGAAAAGTAGAACCTTTACAACAACAGAAAGCGATCTGCGCAAAGGCTCAGACGTGACGAGGCTCCAAAACACTTCCCAAAGTCAAAGTTGCATCAACAGAAGATTAAGGTAACTGTTGTGGTTTGCGGCCGGTATTATCAATTACAGGCCAACCAGGGCCACAACATCACAGCGGAGGTTTACTGTTGAGAACTGAAAGAAATCCATAGAAAGTGTCGTGAAAAAATGCCAGCGTTAGTAAACCAGAGAAGACCAATATCGCTTAATAATAATGTTCGGCCACATGTTGCTCAAATGACGCTCCAAAAGCTCAGTGAAATGGGCCATGAAACGTTCTTTTGTCCTCCTTGCTCTCCAGACCTGTCGCCTGCCGACTACCACTTTTTCAAGCATCTCGACGCTTTTTTCAGAACAAAAGATTCAATAGCAAAGTAGCAACAGAGAATGGCTTTAAAGAATTTTTTAGGTCTAGGACTTCAGAGTTTTATCGTCATGGCATAAATAATATTGTTTCTCGTTGACAACTATGTGTAGATTCACTAGGTTCCTTTTAATTTTTTTATTTCCTATTAAAGCTATAATTTAAAATCCGCCATAATTTTTCGAACAACCTGATATTATACAAGAATATACATTAAGATAAAATATCTGTTTACGTATCTCAAGCCGTAGAGTTAAAAAAAACTTTGGGACAACTCTATCTAATATTATACCAATAGATTCACTAAATATCAACTCAAGCTGCAGAGTTAAAATCAGAACTATTATAAGCTGCTTCTGCTCTGTGCAAACTGGTTAAAGTTTTTCATCGCATGTCTTATTTATACTTAACTCAGCCTAAGAAGACGTCAAGATGTATTGTGTCAAAGAAAAACTATAAAATATGTTACTAAACTTGAGATAAAACGTTATGCACTATGTGAGTATTACATAGGGATACTTTTATCATTGATATAGGCCAACCGCGCTCACGATATTTGATGACACCGTCTTTGTACTCTTGCCACCAGGTGTTTTATGTAGTGCCAATATAGCTGGCCTTTAACCTAACGAAACTAACTAAAACCAAAAAGTAATTACGTCGGACATTGTAACTTATAACAGGTAAGTTCCAAGTCAAGTGTGTATCTACTAAAGATTTATCTATGATGTCACTTCAAAACCCTTAAGACAGTAAAACCTCCCTTCTTTGTTACTTGTGATTTAACAATGATAATGTCATAGTGTGCTAAACATTTGTAGAACATTAACCATGTGTCACTTCCATTGTCATAAAAACAAATAACAACGAACTTGGTAACTTTGATCAAACGTAAGTCTAGGATTTGGTGTCCAAAAATTATTTTGTAATACACTATGCCGAGAAGCAAGGAATGTTTAGATATCTTCAGAATATATAAAGATACAAGAAAAATATAATAAACAAATAAGATTTTTTCCGTGTGTTTTAAATTTGGACCAGCCTGTTCCAGTTACGATAACAACCTTTACATACAACACTTACACGTCAGACGTAATCAAATTGTATAAATCAAAAGGTAAGTAACATTCAATTGACACAATCTAAGTCGTCTATGTTGCAAGTGTCACATATAACAGTCTTAATAATATAGCCCCCAAGAAGTTGCAGTGGTGAAACGTTGGCTTTTACATATAGTTTTTTTTTCTTTTTGATCAGTTTTGAATTTCGCACAAAGCTACACGAGGGCTATCTTCTCTAGCCGTCCCAAATCCAGCAGTGAAAAACTGTAAGGAAGACTGTTCGTCATTACCACTTACCGCCAACTCTTGGGTTACAATTTTATAGTGAGACTGATCGTTACATTATGACATTTCCATTGCTGAAAGACCAAACATTTTTGGTGGGACAGGAATTCGAATCCTCGATCCTTAAATTGCAAACCAAGTGCTCTGACTGACGGGTCCTTTATTATTATCTCGAGAGTATAGGTGTCGTTGTTTTTGTTTTTTTTAATTTTACGTATATTTTTTGCAGAGCAGATCTAATACACTTGTGTGGATTGAGGGTAAGTAACAATATTTATATATAACTTTCCAAAATAACGTGATTGTATGAAGTGAAAGTTTATTTACAACCATCATGTATCAAACAGTCGAAATATGTAACTAACACCATTACGTTAGCTAAAACATAAATAAGAATTTTATGCCAGTGATTGTGAACCAGGTTTTACAAAAAGTGTTGACCAAAAGTTAACCTAAAAATAAAATTAATACGTGGAACAGCTAAACACTAAATCTATCACAAAGCGATCAACTGAGTAAAAAGCTAAGACCATTAAACAGTACAGAAACTGTATTCAGATACTTTGTAGATTATTCAATATTGTGAAAACAAGACCTTTACATGTGACAGCTGTAATATAGGCTTAACCATTCTGTGACGTTTAACCACTGAATTGAGAAGTTCATAAATAACCCTTAGAGTCTAAATTCAGACAATTAAGCATCGTCTGTCTTTTTCAACATACTGTAAGTCTACATTTATAGTATCTCAACTGATCACGTGACCTTCTTTCAATCTTTTTGTTTCTTTGTCTACTTGCTATTTCATTTACGACATCATTTGTAGATCTGTTCTATACTATGTCTTACCAACTACATGGTGAACTTTGTCATTGAATCTTATTCCTCTGTGACCTGAATACTGATCTTTATCAGATGAGACTCTTAACAATTTGACTTTTTCTTTTGAGAAAACTTGTTATTGTAGTTGTTTTTTTTTTATTTCGCTAGCCGTCACTATTTTAGCAGTGTAAGACAAGAGGGAAAGCAACTAATTATTACCTCACATCGCCAACTCTTGGCATACTCTTTTACCAACGAATAGTGGGATTGACTATCACATTATAACGACCCCACAGTTGAAAGGATGTACATGTTTAGTGTGACGGGAATTCGAAACCGCGACCATCATATTGCGAGTTGAACGCTCTAACCGCTTGACCATTCCGGGCCACAAGAAAACCAGTCTTCATCCTTGTGATGAGGTCCATGATCTTATGATCCTCACTATGACAAGTCAGTTAAACTGAATGCTTCACATTCTACTGTGAACAAACTCGTTCATCCAGTTTTGGCCACTGGCCATTAAACATTAGATGTCTGTGTCTTCATATGGCTCCAACTACTGCATCACCTTTTTTCTTTCATCTGTTGCTATTTTCTCTTCTCGTTTATTCATCTCTGACTTTGTGTACATCACTTCTGACGTCTCCTCCCCACATACCTTGTATTTTGTCTAAAATTGTCATACGGTTTAGAAATTGAATCTTTCGTACTTCACGAGTACTTTGTGTATTGTTGAAGACAATCATCACATTATATTTATTCTTCACTCAACTTTCTCTATACGATGAATACGGTTGACAATTTTTTGGTATTTTTATTGCACTCGTGGGAAAAAATGTTTGATGTATCGCTATTGTAATTCCAAACCTGTTGTAACGAAGAATAGATTGAAATGTGTGTTTTATTTGTATTCACTCACGATGTTGGAACTGAAGTATGAACAAAAAATTATTGTTGCTTCGTTTTCCTCGTGTTTGATATATTAAAATCCCCAATAGTAAAAACACAGTGAAGTGTCCTTCACTACTCGTTTCATTATTGTACTTATAATAAAAACATGCCATCGCTTTCAGTTGATCCAAGTTTTCATAAACATGAAATAAATGTAAAACTATCAATACCATACCTTCTCATTCGCTCGTGCTAATTAAGTTAGAGTTAAGCACCGGATCTATTGTGTTATCATTTAATGTAAAAACTGGAGCTGGAGCCATTAAAAATCGGTTCTACTAGCTTTTTAGTGATTGGGTTATTTTTAGCTTTCAAGCAGAATTGTATCACGTTATTATATGACACAAATGGTTATTCAGTATGTCGGTGTGAATATGTAATAATATTGTTTAGCAAGAATCTTATAAATTATACATATTCTTTCTTATAACCATAACAGTCTGTTACTGGCAGTGACTGTTTTCATAACTTCCTCGTAAAATTTTGTAATATTGGTGCTCGAGAATAATTTTTGATAAATCCCTGTTGATAATATCACTTGAAGATCATATTTCTTGGTTTTCTCGTAACATTATACTGTGATATAAGCATCAATAAGTATTCCCTACCTTTTGGATAATGGTATCTACCATATTACCTTTTTCATAAATGTATATACCATATTACCTTTGTGATAAAAATATATATACCATGTTAACTTTTTGGTAAATCTATATACCATATTACCTTTTTGATGAATGTATGTACCATATTACCTTTTTGATAAATGTATTAGGTTGAGGAATAATTCGTGAGCGTTTTTAAATAATTTCATTCAAGCATTACATGTAAGACTATACAATACTTCAATGCATGAACACATTACACCCAAAACATTTATTATGATACTTTATTTCATGTAATACCAAGGTATATAGTATGCATTGTTTTAAACGAAATTGCAAGAAATTAAATGCGAAAAGCAGATGGTGTCGAAAATGCTCGATTTTGTCCACTTGACATTCCATTTAATGAGCTGAAAATGAAAGCAAAAATTAAAGACATATGAAAATCAAACACACCATCTATTAGAGCAAAAAATTATCTACCAAATGACATGAAATATTTTGCGAAAGCGTTTCATTTATGAACATATTTTTTTAACTTGAAAAACCGCTCACGAATTATTCCTCAACCCAATATATACCATATTACCTCTTTGATAAATGTATATACCATACTTGGTTTTATACCAAGATGTTATCCGATAAAAATCTTTCTTTGTTTTTTTTGATGGAATTCTTTGATGACATTTCATAACTTTCTAATTTTTATCTTTTCAGGAAATATTTGCAATGCGATCTCTTGATAGTTATTATTTCATGTATCATGGTATAATTATAACGTTCTATCCTTTTACACTCATTACTTTCTGTATTATAGTAAAATTATTCCATTTTATCTCCTTACACTCATTATTTCTTACAGTATCATATAATTACATCATTTTATCTCCTGACACTCATTATTTCTTACAGTATCATATAATTATATCATTTTATCTCCTGACACTCATTATTTCCTACAGTATTATATAATTATATCATTTTATCTCCTTACACTCATTATTTCCTGTAGTATCATATACTTACATCATTTTATCTCCTGACACTCATTATTTCTTACAGTATCATATAATTACATCATTTTATCTCCTGACACTCATTATTTCCTACAGTATCATATAATTATATCATTTTATCTCCTTACACTCATTATTTCCTACAGTATCATATAATTATATCATTTTATCTCCTGACACTCATTATTTCTTACAGTATCATATAATTACATCATTTTATTTCCTGACACTCATTATTTCTTACAGTATCATATAATTACATCATTTTATCTCCTTACACTCATTATTTCTTACAGTATCATATAATTACATCATTTTATCTCCTGACACTCATTATTTCCTGTAGTATCATATAATTATATCATTTTATCTCCTGACACTCATTATTTCCTGTAGTATCATATAATTACATCATTTTATCTCCTGACACTCATTATTTCTTACAGTATCATATAATTACATCATTTTATCTCCTGACACTCATTATTTCTTACAGTATCATATAATTACATCATTTTATCTCCTGACACTCATTATTTCTTACAGTATCATATAATTACATCATTTTATCTCCTGACACTCATTATTTCCTGTAGTATCATATAATTATATCATTTTATCTCCTGACACTCATTATTTCTTACAGTATCATATAATTATGCCATTTTATCTCCTGACACTCATTATTTCTTACAGTATCATATAATTATATCATTTTATCTCCTGACACTCATTATTTCCTATAGTATCATATAATTATATCATTTTATCTCCTGACACTCATTATTTCTTACAGTATCATATAATTATATCATTTTATCTCCTGACACTCATTATTTCCTAGTAGTATCATATAATTATGCCATTTTATCTCCTGACACTCATTATTTCTTACAGTATCATATAATTATATCATTTTATCTCCTGACACTCATTATTTCTTACAGTATCATATAATTACATCATTTTATCTCCTGACACTCATTATTTCCTATAGTATCATATAATTACATCATTTTATCTCCTGACACTCATTATTTCCTGTAGTATCATATAATTATATCATTTTATCTCCTGACACTCATTATTTCTTACAGTATCATATAATTATGCCATTTTATCTCCTGACACTCATTATTTCTTACAGTATCATATAATTATGCCATTTTATCTCCTGACACTCATTATTTCCTATAGTATCATATAATTATACCATTTTATCTCCTGACACTCATTATTTCTTACAGTATCATATAATTATGCCATTTTATCTCCTGACACTCATTATTTCCTACAGTATCATATAATTATGCCATTTTATCTCCTGACACTCATTATTTCTTACAGTATCATATAATTATATCATTTTATCTCCTGACACTCATTATTTCTTACAGTATCATATAATTACATCATTTTATCTCCTGACACTCATTATTTCCTATAGTATCATATAATTATATCATTTTATCTCCTTACACTCATTATTTCTTACAGTATCATATAATTATATCATTTTATCTCCTTACACTCATTATTTCCTATGTTATGGTATAATTATGCCATGTTATCACCTGATACCTATTTCCTGTATTTTCCTTATTCTGTTGTGGTTATATATTTAAATTGTTTGTTTTTTGGCGTTACATAATAATTATATGATAGGATAATCTTACAGTAAGTATTTTTAGTGTTATTTTTTAATAAATATAAGGTGGTAAAATCTGAGAGTGATTGTTTCTGAGTCCATTAAAGTATTATATTTTAGTTTTTATACAGGGTGTTCGGAAAGTCACTGTGTGCTTATATATTTATTAACAGGTATGTTTCAATATAGAATATAAACAATGTTGAAAGTGGCCCCCGTTGGCATCAATACAGATCTGGATCCTTCTGAATTTGTTTCGAAACACCGCTATTAGTTGCTGGTTTGAAGTAAATTGTTTGTGTTTTGGAATTTCGCACAAAGCTACTCGAGGGCTATCTGCGCTAGCCGTCCCTAATTTAGCAGTGCAAGACTAGAGGGAAGGCAGCTAGTCATCACCACCCACCGCCAACTCTTGGACTACTCTTTTACCAACGAAAAGTGGGATTGACCGTCAAATTATAACGCCCTCAAGGCTGGGAGGGCGAGCATGTTTAGCGCGACTCGGGCGCGAACCCGCGACCCTCACATTACAAACCGCACGCCTTAACGCAAAGTGATTTTCCGAACACCCTGTACCTTTCGAGCAAACCTATACAAATGGTATGTGCACACAGCCGTCCATAATTTTAATCTCGAGATTTCTTTCTTCTTTTTCTCAAAATGTTTGTTTACAACAGAATGGAGAATATATACATTATCATTTCCCCTTCCAGTGGCACAGTGTTATATCTGTGGACTTACAACTCTGGAAGTCGGGTTTAGATACACGGGGTGGGCACAGCACAGACAGCCCATTGTATAGGTTTGTGCTTAACTATGAAGAAAAAAACAAATTATTAGAAGCTGAATAACTAGACAAAAGACCTTCTACCATCATGCAACGATATTGTTAACTAAAAACTGTTTGAAAAATGTGTAAATTTGAGTTTTAAAGATTTTCAATAAGTAAACTCTCCTTAACGTCTGTGATTAGTGGCTTAATCAGATAACAGCTTAACGTTACAGTATTTGTTTGTTGGCTTTCTTGTGATTAGTGGTTTAATCAGGTAACAGCTTAACGTTACAGTATTTGTTTGTTGGCTTTCTTGTGTAATTGGGTGAAGTAAATTACAGTAGTTATTTGTTAGCGACAGTTTCACCTGCTAATATTTACTTTTTAGCTTCTGTTAGATGAATATAGCATTGTTGTTTGTTCTTAATTAGTTTCGAACCTTCTGCTAATTTTGATGGACAGGCGTTCTTTGGTAGATGTGTATCAAAATCTAGGTTGTTTCCAAAACGTTTATGCATAATCGTATTTACAAAAGCAAACACATTGATTTTAAAATACTATTTTACTGGAGTAATTATTTTACTGCTGTATTGGCTTACACCAAATCACAGCATCGCTAAGAACGACAATCTTTAGTAGGAAGAACAACCGTCAGCTCAGAGATAAAGATTTTTACAATATTTTATGAAATACAGTATTATTGCAAAAATACGCAAACACACGAAGGTGTTGTAAATCTCTTTTCCAAGAAACGTGTTTGTTTTAGAAATTTGTATGGAGCTATAGACCACACTGCGAATTATGTTATCGAATAGCGGAATTTGATTACCACTCTAATAACGCACCTGGGCCACGAAGTATGGAGTGTGTTTTTGCAGGAAAAGGACGCCAGTAATGACCCAGAGATTTACATTTCTTCACGCTAATCATTAGGCCACGCCCGGTTATTACACAGAAGAATACAGGAAGTGCAACGTAAGTAAAATAAGGAGTTTGGGAGAGTTCAAGTCATTTTTCATTTTACTGTATCATTCCATTGCTATTGTTGAGTAAAAGTTCTATCATGTTAAAAAAAAACAAGCATGCGTTTTATATATAAATAGATAGATGCAGTAAACTAGTTTTTATTAATTAAAATCATTAACACCATTCACTTGTATTATTTATTGATTTAAGTGTATGTTAATGTTACAAAAGGGCCTGGCATGCGACTCGTAATCCGAGGGTCGCGGGTTCGCGCCCGCGTCGCGCCAAACATGTTTGCCCTCCCAGCCGTGGGGGCGTTATAATGTGACGGTCAATCCTACTATTCGTTGGTAAAAGAGTAGCTTAAAGGTTGGCGGTGGGTGGTGATGACTAGCTGCCTTCCCTCTAGTCTTACACTGCTAAATTAGGGACGGCTAGCACAGATAGCCCTCGAGTAGCTTTGTGCGAAATTCAAAACAAACAAACAAACAAACAAACAAAGAAACGTCTTAATTTTATTTGATAGCGTACTTTGCGATTAGCTGGTTTTACTGAGCAACATGCGATTTCATTGATTGATATTAAGGATATACATGTGATAAGATAAGTGTAGACTTGTTCTTTAGTCATTTATCTGCAAGTATTTGCAAAATACTAGGAGTAAATTCTTCAAAACACGGCGAAAGACAGATAAAGTAAATAAAAGTTTTATGGTAAAACAGCCAATGGGATCTTTGCACAACATCGTCTTTTAAACTTTGTCACGTTTTCTAGTGGTAAACAATATACAGAAATAAAAGGTGGATACAAAGTACGAAAAAATAAACTGAGCAAACTTGCATAATTAGTTCTACATACAGTTCGATTCACGTGGGTAAAATAAGATTGTGTCAAAAGAAAAATGTTTATTTCCCCAAGTATTTCGTAGAGTAGGTTGTTCCATCGCAGGCGAAACACCCTCTCAATAAATAGTAATTTTCTGGCTGTCACTTACAAGAAGATTCCCATTTTTATACTTTCCACCACCCCTGAACAATAACGTATTTGAAAATGTTTTTGCTTTCACGGTTTCGTTAAATTTTGTATTCGTGCCGTTATAAAGTTTTATATGTTTTAAGTTTGACTTCTCAAATACATTTCTATCGTGCATTTTCCAGTAATGTTTGCTGGTCTGACCGATGGTGACATCATCAATCAAGTCTTTAAAATTCTAAATTCCTCATCTAAATATATTTCTATGATCTGAGGCATAAGTATTTTGCATTAGAAAGTGTTGTTACATGCACGCGCAAGTATGATCAATTTCTCGTTCATCACGCCACTTACGACGTGCTAAATAATATCAAAATGCTGTTCTGATACATTTTGTTCCTCCGGCTTTTAATATTAGCAGTGATCCTCACCTGACTCTCTGGTCTCCAATACTTAACCCTCGTTGATTTATAGTAATTCTATGCTCTAGAATTTAATTAAACTCTGACACCAGTGGTAAGTCAGCAGACTTACGACAATAAACCTCGAGTTTCGCTACCCGTGGTGAACAGAGCACAGATAACCCATTGTGTAAGTTTGTGTTTAACAATAGCCAACTAAACAATTCAATAATCTAGCATTCCATTAAACTGTAAATCCTATTTTAAATTGCTGTTTGAACTCTGCGTGTTAATTGACTTATTGTTTTATGAATGTAGCCTCGTTCTATAGTTCTTTTCACTTTCTTGGTTTCAGTTTTCTTAAATAATAGAGACATTATAACAACTACAAAGAACATTCTTTCCTCAGTTAGCCGTTATGAATAAAGTAGATTTATTCAGAAGTTACATACAAGCATATCGCCAAATGTACTGAATATGAGAACAATGACAACGGGATCTCCTAACAGTAATTGAAATATTAAAACTTATTTCTTCATGTTAACAAGTTTTCCAATCCAAGGCAGGGAAAAAAAATCTGTTGTATACGATATGTATTTGATGTTCCGTTCCTTTTTTTCAGTTTAACGTTATTTCTTAACATCTTTGAATGTTTACACGGCTATAGGTGCTTTCTTTAAAACAGTTTGAGTGGCAAGAATACGTAAATCTGGAGGAAGATTAGAAAGCCTCGATTGGATCAACGGAACTGCCTTTTCTGTGTCCTTCTCTGTCAAGAAGAGAGCGTCTTCAACACCGATGTTATTGTTGACGTAAAAAAAGTCTTTAGAGTTAGCGCACGGTATCACTTCATATGGAAAACCGCAGGTTAGGGTTAACTGGTTAAAAATCGTAAGGTTTCCACACACGAAACTCCACTGTTGAGCCTCCGATTTACCATTAGCATGAGTGACGGTCTGGCAAACGTGAAATATCTTACAACCATTGTCCACGTCAGCATAATAGCCATTCCCTGGGCACGAAAACGTAGTTTGAATGTTTCCAACAAGCAAATCGGCTCCAGCTGGAAGTTCGTATGCTCGCCGCTTGTACTGCAGAGGAAAAAATATATTTAGAAAAACAAATATCTAAATAATTTTAAATATACCAAATACACATATGGGTGAAATATGGAGCAAAGTTAACATTCAATAACTTACGGTCGAAATAAAAAGTAGCAGAATTATTTTCTGTATTGAATATATTTATATGTACTAAGAAAGCTACACAGTACCTTACAAGAAGCTAAAAATTCTCAAAGAAAATTGTTCAACAAAAAACTACGACAAACAATCCAACAATCGATCACTGGTGTTAGAAACTGATCAACAAAGAGCAAGTGATCGAATAAGCCAATAAGAAATGAGTTGTGTGACAAAAACAAGTCTAAAGGAAGTCAGCAGTGCTTGAAAAGCCAACAAGGAACTTTGATGTTACAAACAGATAAAGCAGAATCACTTATTGATACAAATAGGCCAACGAAGTGATACTACGAAGTCAGTAAGTGCAGATGGGGCTGCTGTGGTATTCTCAGGTGAATCGATTTTCTCCCAGATATTAGATATGTAACAATAGGATCGAACAGGAAATTTAGAGTAACCTGAATATGAAAACTCGAATGAGTTTTAAATTGCACGAGAAATAAACAAACTGGACAAGTGAAAAATGTTAAAACAATCATTATTGACAACACAACAACAAAACAAAAGCTGTGTGTACACATATTAAAAGAGAATACCACAATAGCAGACTCTTTCTTTTTTCTTTTTGACAGGACGCAAGATCAAATCTTTATTGTTACTTTACAATCGACTAGTTCCAGCAACACAGTTACCATCGTCAGAGTTAGCATCTATATTGTTAGATGTGCATCATTTAGTTAACACTGTAGATAAGATCCTTGATAATGGTAACTGCATTACAGAAACTAGTTAGCTGTAAATAATACAAAGATTTTACCTCTTATTCTGTCATAAATGCTCGGTTTTACGTTTTCTAATCCTAATATTGGAGCACAGTGTACTTGTTTGTATTAGTGAACAATCGCCTCTACTGGATCAGCTTTTGAATTGGCTACTTTATATATTTCATCACAGGTTTCTTTTTGTCCATCCAAGAATGGTGATAACCAAGTAGAAGGTATAGAACTAAACTCAAACTGATACAGGAAACCTTGGTTCCTTTTTGTTGTAATAGGATCACTGGCTGACTGGTCATTCTCTTACAGCATTCGTCAACTGTAACACACAGACGGCCAGGTGATTATGCCAAAACTACATCAAAACTGGCAAAATCAAACGAAAGATCCTATATTTATAAAAATAGGTAGAAAACATATGATATGCCTGCCTATCACACTTTTCCTTCGTCCTCTCAGACTTTTTCTCAAGCCGAAAATTAAATTTCACTTTAAAAGGAATAAACTTTAAAATTTTGACCAGTTATCTTTCCTTTCTTCCTAGAAACACGTACACGCCATGTGGTTGACACAACTCTTTAAGAAAGACCTAGAGCTAATTACAAGCTAGAACCCCACAAAAAGAATTACAGTTTAATACGATAAAGGTAGTCTTTAACTGAGACTTAAATTAAATGCATTAGAGTTCAAGATGTAACGAAACAGCACCTTTTAACACTAATTTAAAAAAAATATTACAATATAATACTTTAAAGTAAAACCGTTTATATGAAAATTACAAAAAACACATTTTAATAAAAGAAAACATCTTAAACATACACTGCTGGCCTAAATCTTAAGGCCAATGAACATAAAGAAAAAATGTGCATTTTTGTGTTGTTAGACTCAACCACTTATTTGAGTAGAGCTTTGAAAGATGAAAATAAGAAAAGGGAAAATAAAAATAAAAAACTTTTAGCATTTAATAGGGAAAATGCGAACATTATGAAATTAGCCTAACTATTAGCTGGTCAAAAGTTTAAGACCATACCAAAAAGAAGTCCTATACAAAGTAGGAAATGCCCAACAAGAGGTCTTAGTAGTGAGTTGCACAGCCGTCATTGTGAATAACTGCAAACATTCGCTTTGGCATGGTCGATATAAGCGTTTGCAGAAGGCTGGCTGGAATGTTATTCCAAGTGGTGAAGATGGCTTCACGAAGATCGTGCACTGTTTGGAATTAACGTCCATTTATACAGACTTTCCTTGCCATCCACCCCCAAAATTTTCAATAAGACCAGTCAATAAGAATGCTCTCTAAAACATGTCAATGTAGCCAGCTGCTGTTTGACGCTCCTGTATAACCTGAAGCTCCATTGTTCCAGGGAAGGAGAAAGCACCCCAGATCGTGATGGAATCTCCTCCCCTGTGTCGTGTAGAAAATGTCTCCGGTGGGATATTCTTATCGTGCCAATAACGTTGGAAGCCATCTGGACCATCCAGGCTAGATTTGTTTCTTATCAGAGAACAAAACCTTCGTCCACTTTCTACGTCCCATGTTTGGTGCTTCCCAACAACGTTTTACCGAGCTGTTCGTAGTGTTAAAGGAGGCGTGGCCTTTGAAGACGTTTGCGATTTTTAAAGCCTTTTTCTCTTCTTGTTGTTGAGCTGCATTTTGCGCCTGTAAGGGCCTTAATCTGGTTCGACGATCGGCTGGTGTCTTGCCGGACAACCCGTCGATCCTCCTTCCCAACGCCGACGACATTTTATTGGGCAAACCACTTGAAATTCTCGTTCCCTCAGAGTCTTTTAATAAATTTGCAACAGCAGTTTTACTACGCCCAATCTAACCAGCGATAGCAGGTTGAGAGAGGCCTTGTTTTTGGATCTCGACAATTATGCCACGTTCAAACTCTGTCAACTTTTTAGCCTTTGCCAAATCTTTACCCAATATAACACAGGCGGTGTCAGTTAACACAAATGACTAAATTTCGTTACGTGTTTACCGATTAACGCTTCGTTTCAGTATGGTCTTAAACTTTTGACCATGTTTTGATTTTGAATTTCGCACAAAGCTACTCGAGGGCTATCTGTACTAGCCGTCCCTAATTTAGCAGTGTAAGACTAGAGGGAAGGCAGCTAGTCATCACCACCCAACGCCAATTCTTGGGCTACTCTTTTACCAACGAATAGTGGGATTGAGCGTCATATTATAACGCCCCCACGGCTGAAGAGGCGAGCATGTTTGACGCGACGGGGATGCGAACCCGCGACCCTCAGATTACGAGGTCGCACGCCTTAACACGCTTGGCCATGCCGGGCCCAACTTTTGACCAACTAGTGTTTAGGCTAATTTCATAGTGTTCACATTTTCCCTATTAAATGCTAAAAAAAAAAAAATTCCCTTTTCTTATTTTCATCTTTTGAAGCTCTACTCAAATAAGTGGTTGAGTCTAACAACGCAAAATGCATATCTTTTCTTTATGTTCATTGGCCTTAAGATTTTGGCCAGCAGTGTATTTGAACATATAATACAAATCATTTCACAATAGCAAAATAGCTTAAACCTGTTTAACTTTAGTGAAAACTAATAATATGAAATTACAGACAATCATATGAACTAAGTCAAAGAAAAAACCCGATAATGCTATTCAATGTAATACTACACCAGGAAAACTTTCAACACAGAAGTATACAGAATATATTCTAATACAGGACATATAAAAAAGCTTTAAAATAAAGCCAATATGCATGAATACAAACTCTTTAACGTTGAAATAATATGATAAAATATTTAAGAACTATTACCTTTTAAAAGAGAGTAGTCTGATAAACAACCTAAAACTGCATATAAAAATGAATACGAAAATCCTTTAGTTATTATAATAAAATGATGCAAAACCTTTTAATGATTAAACAATACATAAAATAATATCCTGAAAGGATGAGGCAAGCAGATATAATAAAAATTCTCCTATTCCCAAAAAAGTTGTAAAAAAAGCTCACAGTTATTATACGAAGTAATAAAACATGCAATGAATTAGTGAAAACACTATAAACTATAAGCCAAACATTTTACGTTACTCTAAATATAATAAGGAAAAGATAATTAAACGAAACCGTTCATAATAAAAACGTAAATATGATCCAATAGGAGAAGATAATTGAACGAAAACGTTCATAATAAAAACATAAATATGATCCAATAGGAGAAGATAATTAAATTGTTTGCTTTTTTGGAATTTCGCACAAAGATACTTGAGGGCTATCTGCGTTAGCCGTCCCTAATTTAGCAGTGTAAGACTAGAGGGAAGGCAGCTAGTCATCACCACCCAACTCTTTACCAACAAATAGTGGGATTTACCGTCACATTATAACGCCCCCACGGTTGGGAGGGTGAGCATGTTTGGTGCGACTCGGGCGCGAACCCGCGACCCTTAGATTACGAAGCGCACGCCTTAACGCGTTAGGCCATGCCAGGACCAGATAATTAAACGAAAACGTTCATAATAAAAACATAAATATGATCCAATAGGAGAAGATAATTAAACGAAAACGTTCGTAATAAAAACATAAATATGATCCTTTGCATATATATATATAATAGAATGTTCTAGTAAATCATGTAAATACTTTAGAAGAAGTAGAAAATATTAAATAAATAAAAATAAAGCATTTTTCAATATATAAAATACGCGCTGATAAATTGTGTTGTAATCTCCAGTGATGGAGCGTTGGTGCGGGAACCATTCTTATTTTTCGGACCTTGAAATCAAAGTGCAGCAGCTTCATCGTTCGAGTGATTTGGGGGCTGACCATTAGCTGAGCTAGTTTGACTGGCATCTTCTCATGGTAGTTTTCAATTGTACTGGTACTTCATCAAGCAGTGGAAAACTATGTGAACGCTCAGCTGAAAAGGGCCGGAGAAACTTTCAGTTAGTTTGGGAACGTGATAACTGGATACATCTGGAATTAGATCTGTTATATAAAATCCACATTCAAATGTGACATCAGACAAATTCTGTTTTTCAAAAGCTCAGTCAGGTATGTAGGTTAATTGGTTTGTAACACCTGGTTACACCCATAATTGTGGTGACCTGTATTGGCAGAGCAGCATATCCGTGAGCTTTGCAGGTGTTCATGCCCTTTCTAACTCAGAGAATATATATCTTGAGAACCTGAGGACTTTCCAATCTCCAGGTTACTAATTAACCAGCTACATGTGGCCACACTGTTCTCTGTTGTTCCTTCTTCACTACTGAAACATATCTCATATTTCCTAATCTCTAATTATTCTTCCAATTACCTTTCAGCGTCTGTTTCCAGTAGAAAAAAAAAGGTCGAGGCTGCAACTACGCGTTGCAACATATTGAGTTGACTGACGTAAGTAGGCAATAGTCACCAATACCATCAACTGTTTACTTTTTGCCAATGCTTTTATCATCTTCCATTGGAAATATCCAATGAATTACAAAATAAAATTTCAGCACACTAGTGTTTCTTACAACCTCCTCTAGTACTCATAAAGCTTGCATTTTAATAGTTGAATAATATATCTTTAATGAAACAATGTTACAAAACTGTTTGCTTATTGAAACTATTCTAGCTAGGCAACTAAATATATTATCACAACAAATAAAGCACTGGGTACATCACATGTATACACTTCCTACAATAGCTAAGATGACGTTTGTGAATTCTATACACCACTGATAAGTTCACTTATTTCAACTTGACCTAGTTAAAATAATTTCTGGGCGACCCTTTATGAGAAACCCTAGATAAAACTGTAGTTTCCTCTTTTCTCAGACACAGTATGAGCCTCTTAGTTATTTTTATCCATAATATGAGTGTCACAATGTGACGAATAATGGAATGTCGAAACTGAAACATTCTCTTATCAACATTTCTGAAAATAACACGTACAATACGTTTTTCAGTAACATTTTTAGGTCTGTTATCACAGTTGACCTCATAATAATCAGTTATTAATCAAATACTTTGTCTGCATGCCTTTACTAAGTTATATCGTTATTATATTTGTGAAATTCATTAATTAATGATATACAACGTTTCTTGATGACTTCATGTAATGTTCATAGATGCATATGAATGATTGAGTGATAATCATACCTTAGTGTGCAAACATTTGATATTTTGGAAAGTAATGCGTCAAAAGCCTTTTACATTCTTGGTTTCAGAATAATCAAGTGAAAATCATACAATGTAGTGCATACACTATATAGTACCCCACAGTGTGACAATGGTATGTCTGACTAGATGCTAGAAACCGGACTTCGATGCTCATTGAGTCGATTTGTACTTAGCTTTAAACAAATGTTATATCGTGTACTTCACCTGATAGCTTGTTAGGTAAGGAATACTACTTCCTTTGCTGTTATGATCTTGCAACTTAGTAAATGACCTAGTTACTGGTAATCAATGAGTCCCATCCATATTGGTCAGGAACACGACATTTGTGTTTTAACCTATTTTCTGTTGTTTCTAACTCTAACATGACACCACCTTCAACACAATACATTCATCATGGACCACCAGAAACTCTTTTTAATTTCATTCACTCATTGGATGAGTTAGAATGAATTGAAATGGTGTTCTCATACTCCTTGACTCACCAGCCTCGTCAGCCGCTAATACAGCGGTAAGTCTACGGATTTACAACGCCAAAATTAGGAGTTTGATTCCCCTCGGTAGACTCAGCATATAGCCCGATGTGGCTTTGCTATATGAAAACACACACACACTCATCAACCTCATCACCAGAATTCTGATCAATCGAGTACACCAAAGACTCGTCTGAAACACGTGGACATGGCTTATTAACATGCTCCATGTGCTTTCACGTGTCTTACATCTTCTGCAACCCGTGCATTAATAGACCCGTTTCTCAGGGTATCAGGCGCGAGCCAGTTCAGTCAAATCCAAATTGCTTCTGTGCTGGTGAAATGCATCGCAACCACATCCAGTCTTCAAATGGGATAATCTGCTCTTTTACCATTTCATAATAACACTTCTGTCATCAAACAGCATTTCCTAGTTGTTGTAAGGTGCACTTGAGCTTGTTAATCGTCATATACCTCAACCATCCACACATTCCTGAGGAACGTGTAGGATATCTTCTTGTGGGAAATGACCGCCTCTTAGGAAGCACACACTACATAGCATTTACACTTTTTCTGAAAATTTATATTTTAATGTGATCAAACAAACTACCAATGGATGTTAGCAAAAGTACAGGTAATACATTTGTACTCTATAGCTCTTTTGTAATGCATAATTTCAAGAATTTCTTGTTGTACAGCTCTGGAGCCCACTAGATCTGCCACAGGTTATATGTATCTGTGCTATGTGGTTCTATTATTGCAACTCAGGATTCACCTTCCTGCACAGCCAGCAGTATCCATGCTAGGTTGGGGTCCTTCAACTTTTCTTTATGGGAAATCTCCTACATCATAATGTGTATCTGTTTTGGTAGAAATGGCTATAGTTTCAACTCCCACAATAGATAGGATCTCACTGTGTGGTGAAAAACTCCACTTGTTTCCGTGTTGTTAGCACTGATGATGAAATATCATCCTGGATCAGTGTTTATACCAGTAGATCTCTTTCCCTAGGAACAGGTCTCTGTTGAACCAAGCCTAATGATAACTAAGTAAAAATACACAGAACAAAGAGTCCACACTGATACAGGAAACATTATTTTTCTTTTTCTGTGTTAGTATTACCACAGGACTGCTAATTTCTCCCGCAGCATTCGCTCTCCAGTGGCACAATGGTATGTTTGTGGATTTACGACACTAGAAACCGGGTTTCGATACCCCGTGGTGGACAGAGCCCTTAGTGTAGCTTTGTGCTTAATTACAAATAAACAAATTCATAGCATTCATCGACTGTGACATAAATACATCATCTACTGAGCCAGCAAAGCATGTTGCAGTCATGGTCTTTTCAATACAGATGTACTGCAATATCTTCTTAGATAGAATAGATACTAATTTGAAATAGAGAAGAAAGACACAAATGCATCTTGAACAAGGTATCTTCAATGGCTTTATCCATTATGTGCTTATGACAAAATTGCAAAACAATTTTTGTAAAAAATCCAAGATCAATAAAAGCAGGTAGAAAATACATATGTCTTCATATCACATGACAAAAAGATGACTATTACTACAAAGCTAACAAGGAGCCAGACGCACTATACAAGGAGCCCGTAGTGTTACAAATTGGTCAACCAAGTGCTATTGGTGCAATAAAACGATCAAAACGATGTATTAGTTCTACTAATAGACTACCAAGGTGCAAGCAATAGGCTACCAAGAAGGAACGACTAATGCTACAAATACACCACAGAAGGTCTAGTGATGATAAAAACAGATAAACAATGAACTTGTGGGCTAAAATACTCAGAAGGAAGCTGGGAGTTCAATGAAGAGGCTATCATGGGGCTAGATGTTCTAGATCTACAAAAAACCAACAAGGATCTTGAGAAAAGTTGGATGAATCTAACGAGTCAAGAATTAAAAAGTAACAAACTCTAGTCGTTATTAAACCAGGGTAAATATTAAAATACTGTCACTCTTAATATAAAATAGTTTAGGAGATAATAGCAAGCTGATTGTTATACCACAAGCTCACTTAGAAGATATGAGCGATAGAAATCTCCATCAAAGAACTATTGATGGTTTTAACGCTTTGGCTAGAAGCTAATAGTGATGACAACAAGTACACTCTTGTGCAAATTAATTGAAACAAATGGTCATTTTACAATATTTTCAGCATGGCGCCCGGTGTAGGCTCGCTGGATCCGCTGATTTCCTTTAATAGCGATTTTTTTACACAGACGGCATTATTAATTGTGTTTTGCAGTACGGTCGATCTATATTTGGAATATATGACGAAATTTTGAAGAATTTTACGTCATTCGAAATAGTGTTAGAAGGGCAAAGAGACCAGTCAAAAACCAACTTCTTACCAACTCAATGAAGAATAAACGGTATAAATGAGGTCTGAAATACACGAACTGGACGCAAAAACAATGGCGGAAGGTGTTATTTAGTGACGAGACTCATTTCTTCGTACAGGGTCAAAGAAGACTGCATGTTCGCAGATCTCCAGGTGAGAAACTTCGAGAATCTCACATCAATCAGTTCGTAAAACATCCCTTGAAAAAGATGTTTTGGGGCTTTTTCAGCTACTATGGCGTCGGAGGCTTACATATCGCAGAAGGTATGATGCAAGGATCACAGTACATCGAAGTTTTGCAGAGAAGAGTCGTTCCAGAATTGAAAAAAAGATTTCCAGATGGATCTGGAATTTTTCAGCAAGATCTGGCTCCGTGCCACACATCGAAACTTGTGAAGAATTTTATGAAAACAACGCGAATAAAGGTGCTGGACTGGCCTGGAAACTCTCCGGACTTAAATCCTATTAAAAATCTTTAGGCGATTTGTAAAGAAAGACCTCGAGGAAAAGATTGTACTACGAAAGATAAGCTAATTGAGGCCATAATTGAGGTGTGGTACCGCGATCCAAAAATTAGTAAAGATTGCAGTCAACTCGTGGACTCAATGCCAACGCAGATTAATGATCTTCTGAAAAATAAAGTCGGTCATATCATGCATTAATTTGTGAGTAATTTTTGGATTATCAGAAATAAAACGTAAAATATTGAAAAAATCGCAATTTTCCGTCTTGTTTCAATTAATTTGCACAAGGGTGTAGTTAATGATACTGCAAACAGACCGAGTCTAAACTGATAGCTGTGCAAAATCAATAGGAAGATGGATTCAGTTGTACTCAATACAAACAACGCATTTTATGAGTCTCCAAATGTCCGTGAAAGTTTTAAACGAACATAACTGAGTCTAATAAATTAATAACATTATATGCAATATTTCAATTTCTAAGAAGTTTTTGACGTAAGGAATCATTAGAAAATTAATCAATCACATTACAATAAATGAAAAACAAAATAAAAATTGATGTAACACTTACCCGAGGTAAGGCGGTCACAACGGCTACTATACTACACGTTACTGTAAAATAAAATAATTATTAACACCTCATTAAGATGTAATTATTAAAGTCTCTTTCAAATGTAACTATTAGTATCCTGTCTAGATGTAATTATTATTGTCTCACTCAATTGTAATTATTACTACCTCGCTAAGATATAACCTTTATTATCTCATTCATAGAGGCCCAACATGGCCAGGTGGGTTTAAAGTGTGCGACTCGTAATCTGATGGTCGCGAGTTCGCATCCCATCACATCAAATATGCTCGCCCTTTCAGCCGTGGGGGCGTTATAATGTTACGGTCAATCCCACTATTCGTTGGTAAAAGAGCAGCCCAAGAGTTGGCGGTGTGTGGTGATAACTAGCTGCTTTCCCTCTAGTCTTACACTGCAAAATTAGGGATGGCTAGCACAGATATCCCTCGAGTAACTTTGCACGAAATTCAAAACAAACAAACAAACATTCATACAAGTATGTCTGCTGCCTTACAATGCTAAAAGCCGGGTTTCGACACCAGTGGTAATCAGAACAGAGACAGTCCATTGTGCAGCTCTGTGCTTAACTCTAACCAAAGTCATTTTAATGTAATTATTACTGTATCGCTCAGATAGTTATCACCACCTTATTCAGTCGTAATTATTACTACATCATTGATTTCTAATTTTTACTACCACGCTAAACTTTAATTGTTACTAACCTCACTTATATTTAATTATAATAATTTTATTGAATTGTTGTTAGTACTACCTCACTCAGATATAAGTTTTACTGTTTAATTAAGCTGTAATTATTACTACCTCACTTTAATTAGTTTAATGTAATTGTTGATACCTAATTCAAATGCAGATTGCTTGTTTTTGAATTTCGCACAAAGCTACTCGAGGGCTATCTGCGCTAGCCGTCCCCAATTCAGCAGTGTAAGACTAGAGGGAAAGCAACTAGTTATCACCACCCACCGCCAATTCTTGGGCTACTCTTTTACCAGCGAATAGTGAGATTGACCGTCACATTATAACGCTCCCTGCAGCTGAAAGGGCGAGCACGTTATTTGCGACCGGGATTCGAACCCGTGACCCTCAGAGTAGGAGGTTGAATATTTACTTATACAATCAGCAAATTTCAATTTATATAATTTTTCTTTGCAGGATTTGCAGACGTTCGACCTCTTTCACACACAACAGTGTTAAGTTTGATCTTTAGAGGTTTGAATAAAAGCAAGTTTGTTAAAAAAAACTGTTTACATTACATGTATTTCATCAAAATGTGACATTAATGGTAGAAAGTGAATACTTTCGCAAGGCACTGTAACAGTCTAGAGGATGAACAGAAGCTGATAAATGAAACAACATATCAGATAGAATACAGAAAGATAATACTGTATTAACTTACCCAGGATAATCCACGTTCTCATCTCGTGTTAATTATAGTTAACGCCTGTGAATAAAATAATTGCTAATAATCCTTTTTTAAATAATTAAACATTTATACATTGATTCAGTCAGTAATCATAGTTAGAGTTAAGTTACTCTAGAAATATCTGAAATTTTTTTATTATAACAGTTACATTCATAGGACACATCAAAATTCCTGAAAACACTAAATATCTACATTCAAGAAAACATTGTTTTACCCACCATCATCCCCCAATGTTTAGTAAATTAAAAGAAAAAGAAATCCGTAAAGTTTAAGGGTATTTTTTTATCAAATAAAGGAACTGTGCTTTTGGTTAGGATAAAAGAAGTATAAAGAAACTCAAAGTTGGAGATGTTATATTTCAGGTTGGAGTCTCGTGAAATTTGGTATATATAAAGTCCAGTGGAGCACATCTCTGAAAATGGTTGATAGTTTGGATTACCACAGTTCGAGCTTCATAAAGTGGAAAATCACTGAACTGTCACTCCTGTTCGTGACACACAGTGTAGCCTGCAGCACGTTATTTTGACCGCGCGACACATTAGCATGTTTTTTGATATACACGAGTTTGATATTTTTCTTATGTCATGTGATATATTGATTTATATGAATACAGTAAATTAAACAGAGAATCATTTTACATATTATGTTTAAAGATAGTATTAATTCTAACAATTCATAACGTGTAAAAATCGATTTGTAAAGAAAACTTAATGCGAGATGGACTAAGAAAATACATTAGGATAGGAAAAAGTGAGATCTTAGTTTAACTCAGACTGTTCAGAGTGGGAGACAAAACAAATTTCAGGTAGGGTGCCCTATCTTTAAACAAATTTCAGGTAGGGTGCCCTATCTTTCTTCAAGGATGAGAGGCTGTTTTGAAAATCACAAGCCACTAGATGAGTCAAAATCTTTAAGTCGTCCAGTTTTTATCAAGAAAATTTGATAGACTAATCAACTAATCAAAAGTCTGTGTATATATATACAAGGACAATATAAGTACAGGAATAAGCAACATTGTTATTATCTACTTTTTAAACAATTTCTAAGGCACAAATGCAGGATAGTGGTTAGAATTATCTGTGAATCCAAGGTTTCATTATTCGCAGTCTGTTTTCATGAAGCAAGCTTCGTACTTTGGGATCAAGGTGTGTTAAAAGAGTTACAGTCAACTTCCACTAATATGCCAACCAAAAGTGACTTAAGAGTTGGCGGTGGATGTAGTTGACTGGCTGCCTTACCACTAGTTCACAGCTAGGGACGGTTATGCGCAAGAAGTCTTGCGCAAAGTTTCTAAACCAAACAAACTTCTGAAGTTATGATATGTCATGGACAAACTGTTCTCGTGACAATCATATTCCTTTTAATTATAAACGTCACATTTTTTTCGTTTGTACAAATCTTAACTGAAATCTTAACCTATCTCAACTGTCGCTATTGTTTGGTCAATACAGCTGCTAAAACTACGTAAAGTGTTTAGATAAAATCAGGAATTGAGAAACATTCGATGTTTTGACCAACCTAATCTGATTTGACCACACACGTAGGTCAAACAGTGCGGAAAGTTAGCGTATTGTTGAAATAGAGAATATATTAATGTAATGTTTATATACACCAAACTCAAAATACTTAAATATACTTGTATATCTGCTCAAGAGATAAAACTACCTATTATTATACAAGTATATACATAAGATAAAATGTATATTCACGTATCTCCAAGCCATGGGGTTAAAACTAAAAACTGTGGGACAGCTCTATCTGATATAAAACCAATAGATACACCAAATATCAACTTACGTAATTTAAGCTGTAGAGTTAAAATCAGAACTTATTATAAGCTGCTTCTGCTCTGTGCAAACTGGTTAAAGTTCTTCATCGCATGTCTTATTTATACTGAACTTAGCCTAAGATGACGTCAAGATGTATTGTGTCAGAGAAAACTAGAAAATAGGTTACTAAACTTGAAATAAAACGTTATTCACTCTGAAACTATTACACCAGGGACGTTTTTTTTATCACTGACCTAGGCCGACCGTGCTCACGATATTTGATGACACCGTCTTTGTACTCGTGCCACCAGGTGTTTCATGAAGTATTACTATTTCTGACCTTTAACCTAACGAAACTCTAGCCGAGACCAAAAACTAATAACGTCGGACATTGTAACTTATAACAGGTAAGTTCCAAGTCAAGTGTGTGTCTACTAAAGATTTATCTATGATGTCACTTTAAAACCGTTAAGACAGTAAAACCTCCCTCCTTTGTTACTTGGGATTTAACAATAATAATGTCATAGTGTGCTAAACATTTGTAGAACATTAACCATGTGTCACTTCCATTGTCGTGAAAACAAATAACAACGAACTTGGTAACTTTGATCAAACGTAAGTCTAGGATTTGGTGTCGTCCAAACAAATTTCCAATAATGTAAAACACTGAGAAGCAAGTAATGTTTAACAAAGAATGTTTAAATATCTTCAGAATATATAAAGAGACAAATATAACAAAATAAATAAATACAATTTCTTCCCCGTATATTTTTAATTTTCATTAACCAGTTTCCTTTACGGTAACTGCCTTTATATATCTAACACTTATATAGCACATCTAATCAAATTACATCAATTTTACACGTTTATCACATTCCGGAAATCATAAAATTGTATGAAGAGAAAGGTAAATTACAGCCATGGTATATGCATATATACATATTTATACGTAAGTTGAATACTAGACCTAACATCATTGTAAGAACTGAAAGTTCGCATTTTATTCCAGTAATTGTGTGGTATATTTAACGGAACTGTACTGATTGAAAGTTACGGAACAAATGACAATATATGTAACAGTAATGCACTTCATCTGTCATAAAACGATCAGCTAAGTAACAAACGAGGACCTTTAAACATTACAGAAACTGTATACAGATAACTTATGTATTGAATATAATACTGTGTAAGCCAAACCGTTTTTATACGACAGTTAAAACATATGAATTATACTTTTGCAAAATCTAAACACTAATTTGATACGTTTGTAATAAAATAGTAACAGTTTAAATCTGAAATTGTTGTGATAGTCAAACATCAAATTCTAGCTCAGAACATCTTGTGACGGTTAAACACTAAATTCAGAACAACAAGTAAACAACATCTGTCCTATTGACATACAATCATGTTACCTCCGCACCCACACTTACACCATTTTTCCTCCAGTCTTCCAGTTGACCAGCGTGGCCTCTGTTCCATTTTCCTTCTTTATGCGCTAAGTCTACGTACTATTTTTTACGACTTTCATTTTAAATCTTGCCAGGTTACCCAGGGGCTAACCCTTGTCAACTACTTTGCCATTGAATGACGTTCCTCTGTTACCAGAATATTGGTCATTATCAGATGTGCCTTCAAATCCATCATAGGTTTTTGGCCTATTTACTTTGAACATCTTGTGATGACGTTTAGGATGTCCGTCATCATGATCTTCATTAGTACTGTTTGTTTGTTTTGAATTTCGCGCAAAGTTACTTAAGGGCTATCTGCGCTATCCGTCCCTAATTTAACAGTGTAAGACTAGAGGGAAGGCAGCTAGTCATAACCACCCACCGCCAACTCTCGGGCTACTCTTTTACCAACGAATAGTGGGATTTACCATCACATTATAACGCCCCCATGGCTAAAAGGGCGAGCATGTTTGGTACGACAGGGATTCAAACCCGTCATTATTACTGATGAACCAAACAAGTTAATCCTCGTATGCTTTGCAATCTGCTCTAAAGGTAATGGATCGTCCAGTGTTGACCGTTGGCCATTCAAACACTGGACATCTATCTTTCTGCATGACTTCCGTGTTTCTGAGAGTAAAAAAAATGTGTTTCCTGCAAATCCTAAGGGATTTGACAAACAAAATCGTTCGCTAAAGTGTCGAATCTTAACTAATAACAAGAAACGCAAGTAAATCGCACAACAAACACCAGGTACAGCTATTACAAGTACCAATTTTATTTCATAGGTGACGTCTTGAGCTGCAGATCTTTCTCGTACAAACCCATAAATTTCCCGAAACGTCACGTATACATATTTAATTCTGTCAGTCAATCTATGATTGGTTTTTGTCAAAAAACACAACAGGTTTTATTCTTATAAAGTAATTATGTAGAAAAGTTTAATCTTTAGGCAGGCCTTAAATATTTCAACAAATAATAAAATCCTACGACCTTCAAGTTGTACATGGAAACGGACTGACAGTCATGGTTACAATGAAATCATTTATTTACCAGAAATTATAACTTTATGATGTAATTGTTCATTTCATTTGTGTCCGAGCACGCTAAAAAAAATACATATATATGTATACACGGGATGGACAAAGAATGTGCCCCCCAAAAAAAAAATGTTGTTAATTTGTTATATCTTTTGTTAGATAGCAGTAAAATATCTAAAACTGTACGTTTTTAGAACACATTTGAAGAGCTCTGTTCGAATACGATTTCAAATCCCATTTTAAACACTGGCTTTCGTAAATACCTGAACTTTTTATGATTTTAGTTACATATTCTCTTAAAAGGCGTTGTGCACGTGCTGTAGTTTCTTAGATCCTCTTATTCCAATTAGTCTAGAAAATGATAAAAGAAGTTTCTCCGCAATTGTGGAGTCGTTAAAAGATATCTTAAGAGAAATAAGAGAATTAATGTTACGGAATGGTTAGGTCAGTCACCTGATACCAATGCAATCGAAAATTTATGGACTGAGTTAAACCGATTTAATAAAAGATCGCAAGCTAAACACTGAAGATGAATTGAGTGCCCAAAGTGTCCAAAGAAGGATGCTGTCAATCATTCAGGAATATTCACACAAACTCATTGAAAGCATGTAACATCGATGTAAAGCAATACTGAAATCCAAGTTACTAAATGTTATCTTGTGAGGCTGGTTTGTGCTGTTTTCAGTTTCATTTTCAAGTTCAATTATTGCAGAGCAACTTGTTTGATCATTTTGTAGGCTAATTGGAGAAAGAAGATCTAAGAAACTACAGCAGTTGCACAACACTTTTTATGATAAATGTAATTGAAATCATGATAAGTTCAGGTATATTCCAAAGCTAGTGTTAAGTTCGAGTTTGAGATTATATTCCAACAGATCCCGTCGATTGTATTTTAAAAACAAATAGTTTTACATATGTTTTCTATTATTTAATAAAAATTATAACAAATTAACAACATTTTCAAGGGGACCACTTTTTGTCCACCCTCGTATACAAAAAAAAAAAAAAAAAAGATGGGTCTATAGCAAGTTAGATGAGTTTAATTACCCACATAACGTCCTTGATGGTATAAGATGGCCTACATTGCTGATTTGATGTCCTTGATGGACCAGGATGCTTTTTTGTGTGTGCAGAGTTTTTGCAAGCCATAGTAAATTATATTCGTCCTTGTAATACAGTCATGCAGGATATTTCATTTGGTTTTAACATAATAATATATGTTTAAGAATAATAAGAACTGTAAATATAAGAACTGTTTTAGGTTTTTGTTTTAACCTTCAAGCATTATTATGCAACATCATTACATGACAGTGTATTTTAACCACCATTTTGATTAAATTATACTACATTATTCTTTCTAATAATCATTTAAAAAATTATATTACGTTCCGCATAACTGTTATAACCTAGTACCTGACAGTTATTGTTTTCATAACTTCCTCTTAAAATTATGTGATTGTGGAAGAATCAAAATACATTTTGTCAACTTTTTGAAAATGTCGTGCAATAATATCGTCTAACATAGACTGTTTCTGGTAAAAATATATCATAATGTAATCTATCAGTGACTGTTTCTGGTAAAAATATATCATAATGTAATCTATCAGTGACTGTTTCTGGTAAAAATATATCATAATGTAATCTATCAGTGACTGTTTCTGGTAAAAATATATCATAATGTAATCTATCAGTGACTGTTTCTGGTAAAAATATATCATAATGTAATCTATCAGTGTCTGTTTCTGGTAAAAATATATCATAATGTAATCTATCAGTGACTGTTTCTGGTAAAAATATATCATAATGTAATCTATCAGTGACTGTTTCTGGTAAAAATATATCATAATGTAATATATCAGTGACTGTTTCTGGTAAAAATATATCATAATGTAATCTATCAGTGACTGTTTCTGGTAAAAATATATCATAATGTAATCTATCAGTGACTGTTTCTGGTAAAAATATATCATAATGTAATCTATCAGTGACTGTTTCTGGTAAAAATATATCATAATGTAATCTATCAGTGACTGTTTCTGGTAAAAATATATCATAATGTAATCTATCAGTGACTGTTTCTGGTAAAAATATATCATAATGTAATCTATCAGTGACTGTTTCTGGTAAAAATATATCATAATGTAATCTATCAGTGACTGTTTCTGGTAAAAAATATATCATAATGTAATCTATCAGTGACTGTTTCTGGTAAAAATATATCATAATGTAATCTATCAGTGACTGTTTCTGGTAAAAATATATCATAATGTAATCTATCAGTGACTGTTTCTGGTAAAAATATATCATAATGTAATATATCAGTGACTGTTTCTGGTAAAAATATATCATAATGTAATCTATCAGTGACTGTTTCTGGTAAAAATATATCATAATATAATCTATTTAGATTTTTAAAATAATTATGTTGTGGTATTTCCTGAGAGTAATTGTGTTTTAGATTTTTAAAATAATCATGTTATGGTATCACTTGACAGTGATTATGTTTTATGCTTTTAAGTTGTTGTTGTTTTGAATTAAGCACAAAGCTACATAATGTATTATCTGTGCTCTGCCCACCACGGGTATCAAAACCCGGATTTTAGCGTTGTAAGTCCGCAGACTTACCGCTGAACCACTGGGGGACACGCTTTTAAGATAATTATGTTGTGGTACTTCCTGACAGTGATTGTGTTTTATGCTTTTAAGATAATTGTGTTGCGGTATTTCCTAACAGTGATTGTGTTTTATGCTTTTGAGATAATTATCTTGTGGTATCGGTTGAGAGTGTTTGATTTTCCCTAGATTGATAGAATAGTTTGTAGTTGTTCCGCTTTCTGCCGTTTTTATAATAATTATGTCTGCTATCGCCTCTGAGTGGTTGTTTCCTTGGTTCTTTTACTTCCATTATGTTATCTGTTCAATAAATAGTTTAGTTTATCGCGAAAATCTACACAAACGCTAGCCGTCCTTAATTTTTATATGGTTAATAGAGGGGGCTAATCATCAACATCCATCACTGCCAACTCATGCATAGCTAAATATGGGATTTGACCTTCAATGTTACATCACACACACACACAACTGGATCCCAAAACCTCGAGTAAAATGCTTCGTAGAAATCCACAAAATATCCACGTTTCCTTTCCTTCGTTTTCCAAATGTCTGCTTACAATAAAGGGAAAGATACACGCCATCAGAATTTCGATATCCAGGACAAAAGACCAGCTAACACTAGATAGAATACAGTTTATTGAAACAAGTTTAAAACTATGTTAATTTGAATTGTTAAAAAAGTGTCTTGTAAGCAAACGGGTTAATCCTTTATTTCAGTTGTTAGATCAGTGAATGTTGGTAAATGCATGTGACGTTTTTACCCATCAGTGATCGGTTACCAGTTTCTTGTGTCATTCTTAAAGTATTTATCTTGCTAGCTTTCTGTGTAACTGTGTGACAGTTTAACTTGAGAGTGTTTGATTACCAACTTTATTGTGTAACTGTGTGACAGTTTAACTTGAGAGTGTTTGATTACCAAATTTCATGTGTAACTGTGTGACAGTTTAACTTGAGAGTGTTTGATTACCAACTTTATTGTGTAACTGTGTGACAGTTTAACTTGAGAGTGTTTGATTACCAACTTTCATGTGTAACTGTGTGACAGTTTAACTTGAGAGTGTTTGATTACCAACTTTATTGTGTAACTGTGTGACAGTTTAACTTGAGAGTGTTTGATTACCAAATTTCATGTGTAACTGTGTGACAGTTTAACTTGAGAGTGTTTGGTTAACAACTTTATTGTGTAACTGAGTGACAGTTTAACTTGAGAGTGCTTGATTACCAACTTTCATGTGTAACTGTGTGACAGTTTAACTTGAGAGTGTTTGATTACCAACTTTCTTGTGTAACTGTGTGACAGTTTAACTTGAGAGTGTTTGATTACCAACTTTATTGTGTAACTGTGTGACAGTTTAACTTGAGAGTGTTTGATTACCAACTTTCATTGTGTAACTGTGTGACAGTTTAACTTGAGAGTGTTTGATTACCAACTTTCATGTGTAACTGTGTGACAGTTTAACTTGAGAGTGTTTGATTACCAAATTTCATGTGTAACTGTGTGACAGTTTAACTTGAGAGTGTTTGATTACCAACTTTATTGTGTAACTGTGTGACAGTTTAACTTGAGAGTGTTTGATTACCAACTTTCTTGTGTAACTGTGTGACAGTTTAACTTGAGAGTGTTTGATTACCAACTTTTATGTGTAACTGTGTGACAGTTTAACTTGAGAGTGTTTGATTACCAAATTTCATGTGTAACTGTGTGACAGTTTAACTTTCATGTTTGATTACCAACTGTAACTGTGACAGTTTAACTTGAGAGTGTTTGATTACCAACTTTCATGTGTAACTGTGTGACAGTTTAACTTGAGAGTGTTTGATTACCAACTTTCTTGTGTAACTGTGTGACAGTTTAACTTGAGAGTGTTTGATTACCAACTTTTATGTGTAACTGTGTGACAGTTTAACTTGAGAGTGTTTGATTACCAACTTTCATGTGTAACTGTGTGACAGTTTAACTTGAGAGTGTTTGATTACCAACTTTATTGTGTAACTGTGTGACAGTTTAACTTGAGAGTGTTTGATTACCAAATTTCATGTGTAACTGTGTGACAGTTTAACTTGAGAGTGTTTGATTACCAACTTTATTGTGTAACTGTGTGACAGTTTAACTTGAGAGTGTTTGATTACCAACTTTCATGTGTAACTGTGTGACAGTTTAACTTGAGAGTGTTTGATTACCAACTTTATTGTGTAACTGTGTGACAGTTTAACTTGAGAGTGTTTGATTACCAACTTTCATGTGTAACTGTGTGACAGTTTAACTTGAGAGTGTTTGATTACCAACTTTCATTGTGTAACTGTGTGACAGTTTAACTTGAGAGTGTTTGATTACCAACTTTATTGTGTAACTGTGTGACAGTTTAACTTGAGAGTGTTTGATTACCAACTTTATTGTGTAACTGTGTGACAGTTTAACTTGAGAGTGTTTGATTACCAACTTTATTGTGTAACTGAGTGACAGTTTAACTTGAGAGTGTTTGATTACCGAATTTTCATGTGTAACTGTGTGACAGTTTAACTTGAGAGTGTTTGATTACCAACTTTATTGTGTAACTGTGTGACAGTTTAACTTGAGAGTGTTTGATTACCAACTTTATTGTGTAACTGTGTGACAGTTTAACTTGAGAGTGTTTGGTTACCAACTTTATTGTGTAACTGTGTGACAGTTTAACTTGAGAGTGTTTGATTACCAACTTTCATGTGTAACTGTGTGACAGTTTAACTTGAGAGTGTTTGATTACCAACTTTCTTGTGTAACTGTGTGACAGTTTAACTTGAGAGTGTTTGATTACCAACTTTCTTGTGTAACTGTGTGACAGTTTAACTTGAGAGTGTTTGATTACCAACTTTCTTGTGTAACTGTGTGACAGTTTAACTTGAGAGTGTTTGATTACCAACTTTCATGTGTAACTGTGTGACAGTTTAACTTGAGAGTGTTTGATTACCAACTTTCTTGTGTAACTGTGTGACAGTTTAACTTGAGAGTGTTTGATTACCAACTTTCTTGTGTAACTGTGTGACAGTTTAACTTGAGAGTGTTTGATTACCAACTTTCTTGTGTAACTGTGTGACAGTTTAACTTGAGAGTGTTTGATTACCAACTTTCTTGTGTAACTGTGTGACAGTTTAACTTGAGAGTGTTTGATTACCAACTTTCTTGTGTAACTGTGTGACAGTTTAACTTGAGAGTGTTTGATTACCAACTTTCTTGTGTAACTGTGTGACAGTTTAACTTGAGAGTGTTTGATTACCAACTTTCTTGTGTAACTGTGTGACAGTTTAACTTGAGAGTGTTTGATTACCAACTTTCTTGTGTAACTGTGTGACAGTTTAACTTGAGAGTGTTTGATTACCAACTTTCTTGTGTAACTGTGTGACAGTTTAACTTGAGAGTGTTTGATTACCAACTTTCTTGTGTAACTGTGTGACAGTTTAACTTGAGAGTGTTTGATTACCAACTTTCTTGTGTAACTGTGTGACAGTTTAACTTGAGAGTGTTTGATTACCAACTTTCTTGTGTAACTGTGTGACAGTTTAACTTGAGAGTGTTTGATTACCAACTTTCTTGTGTAACTGTGTGACAGTTTAACTTGAGAGTGTTTGATTACCAACTTTCTTGTGTAACTGTGTGACAGTTTAACTTGAGAGTGTTTGATTACCAACTTTCTTGTGTAACTGTGTGACAGTTTAACTTGAGAGTGTTTGATTACCAACTTTCTTGTGTAACTGTGTGACAGTTTGAGACTTGATTACCAACTTTTTGTAACTGTGTGGCAGTTTAACTTGAGAGTGTTTGATTACCAACTTTCTTGTGTAACTGTGTGACAGTTTAACTTGAGAGTGTTTGATTACCAACTTTCTTGTGTAACTGTGTGACAGTTTAACTTGAGAGTGTTTGATTACCAACTTTCTTGTGTAACTGTGTGACAGTTTAACTTGAGAGTGTTTGATTACCAACTTTCTTGTGTAACTGTGTGACAGTTTAACTTGAGAGTGTTTGATTACCAACTTTCTTGTGTAACTGTGTGACAGTTTAACTTGAGAGTGTTTGATTACCAACTTTCTTGTGTAACTGTGTGACAGTTTAACTTGAGAGTGTTTGATTACCAACTTTCATGTGTAACTGTGTGACAGTTTAACTTGAGAGTGTTTGATTACCAACTTTCTTGTGTAACTGTGTGACAGTTTAACTTGAGAGTGTTTGATTACCAACTTTCTTGTGTAACTGTGTGACAGTTTAACTTGAGAGTGTTTGATTACCAACTTTCTTGTGTAACTGTGTGACAGTTTAACTTGAGAGTGTTTGATTACCAACTTTCTTGTGTAACTGTGTGACAGTTTAACTTGAGAGTGTTTGATTACCAACTTTCTTGTGTAACTGTGTGACAGTTTAACTTGAGAGTGTTTGATTACCAACTTTCTTGTGTAACTGTGTGACAGTTTAACTTGAGAGTGTTTGATTACCAACTTTCTTGTGTAACTGTGTGACAGTTTAACTTGAGAGTGTTTGATTACCAACTTTCTTGTGTAACTGTGTGACAGTTTAACTTGAGAGTGTTTGATTACCAACTTTCTTGTGTAACTGTGTGACAGTTTAACTTGAGAGTGTTTGATTACCAACTTTCTTGTGTAACTGTGTGACAGTTTAACTTGAGAGTGTTTGATTACCAAATTTCATGTGTAACTGTGTGACAGTTTAACTTGAGAGTGTTTGATTACCAACTTTCTTGTGTAACTGTGTGACAGTTTAACTTGAGAGTGTTTGATTACCAACTTTCTTGTGTAACTGTGTGACAGTTTAACTTGAGAGTGTTTGATTACCAACTTTCTTGTGTAACTGTGTGACAGTTTAACTTGAGAGTGTTTGATTACCAACTTTCTTGTGTAACTGTGTGACAGTTTAACTTGAGAGTGTTTGATTACCAACTTTCTTGTGTAACTGTGTGACAGTTTAACTTGAGAGTGTTTGATTACCAACTTTCTTGTGTAACTGTGTGACAGTTTAACTTGAGAGTGTTTGATTACCAACTTTCTTGTGTAACTGTGTGACAGTTTAACTTGAGAGTGTTTGATTACCAACTTTCTTGTGTAACTGTGTGACAGTTTAACTTGAGAGTGTTTGATTACCAACTTTCTTGTGTAACTGTGTGACAGTTTAACTTGAGAGTGTTTGATTACCAACTTTCTTGTGTAACTGTGTGACAGTTTAACTTGAGAGTGTTTGATTACCAACTTTCTTGTGTAACTGTGTGACAGTTTAACTTGAGAGTGTTTGATTACCAACTTTCTTGTGTAACTGTGTGACAGTTTAACTTGAGAGTGTTTGATTACCAACTTTCTTGTGTAACTGTGTGACAGTTTAACTTGAGAGTGTTTGATTACCAACTTTCTTGTGTAACTGTGTGACAGTTTAACTTGAGAGTGTTTGATTACCAACTTTCTTGTGTAACTGTGTGACAGTTTAACTTGAGAGTGTTTGATTACCAACTTTATTGTGTAACTGTGTGACAGTTTAACTTGAGAGTGTTTGATTACCAACTTTCTTGTGTAACTGTGTGACAGTTTAACTTGAGAGTGTTTGATTACCAACTTTCATGTGTAACTGTGTGACAGTTTAACTTGAGAGTGTTTGATTACCAACTTTCATGTGTAACTGTGTGACAGTTTAACTTGAGAGTGTTTGATTACCAACTTTATTGTGTAACTGTGTGACAGTTTAACTTGAGAGTGTTTGATTACCAACTTTCTTGTGTAACTGTGTGACAGTTTAACTTGAGAGTGTTTGATTACCAACTTTCTTGTGTAACTGTGTGACAGTTTAACTTGAGAGTGTTTGATTACCAACTTTCTTGTGTAACTGTGTGACAGTTTAACTTGAGAGTGTTTGATTACCAACTTTCTTGTGTAACTGTGTGACAGTTTAACTTGAGAGTGTTTGATTACCAACTTTCTTGTGTAACTGTGTGACAGTTTAACTTGAGAGTGTTTGATTACCAACTTTCTTGTGTAACTGTGTGACAGTTTAACTTGAGAGTGTTTGATTACCAACTTTCTTGTGTAACTGTGTGACAGTTTAACTTGAGAGTGTTTGATTACCAACTTTCTTGTGTAACTGTGTGACAGTTTAACTTGAGAGTGTTTGATTACCAACTTTCTTGTGTAACTGTGTGACAGTTTAACTTGAGAGTGTTTGATTACCAACTTTCTTGTGTAACTGTGTGACAGTTTAACTTGAGAGTGTTTGATTACCAACTTTCTTGTGTAACTGTGTGACAGTTTAACTTGAGAGTGTTTGATTACCAACTTTCTTGTGTAACTGTGTGACAGTTTAACTTGAGAGTGTTTGATTACCAACTTTCTTGTGTAACTGTGTGACAGTTTAACTTGAGAGTGTTTGATTACCAACTTTCTTGTGTAACTGTGTGACAGTTTAACTTGAGAGTGTTTGATTACCAACTTTCTTGTGTAACTGTGTGACAGTTTAACTTGAGAGTGTTTGATTACCAACTTTCTTGTGTAACTGTGTGACAGTTTAACTTGAGAGTGTTTGATTACCAACTTTCTTGTGTAACTGTGTGACAGTTTAACTTGAGAGTGTTTGATTACCAACTTTCTTGTGTAACTGTGTGACAGTTTAACTTGAGAGTGTTTGATTACCAACTTTCTTGTGTAACTGTGTGACAGTTTAACTTGAGAGTGTTTGATTACCAACTTTCTTGTGTAACTGTGTGACAGTTTAACTTGAGAGTGTTTGATTACCAACTTTTTGTGTAACTGTGTGACAGTTTAACTTGAGAGTGTTTGATTACCAACTTTCTTGTGTAACTGTGTGACAGTTTAACTTGAGAGTGTTTGATTACCAACTTTCTTGTGTAACTGTGTGACAGTTTAACTTGAGAGTGTTTGATTACCAACTTTCTTGTGTAACTGTGTGACAGTTTAACTTGAGAGTGTTTGATTACCAACTTTCTTGTGTAACTGTGTGACAGTTTAACTTGAGAGTGTTTGATTACCAACTTTCTTGTGTAACTGTGTGACAGTTTAACTTGAGAGTGTTTGATTACCAACTTTCTTGTGTAACTGTGTGACAGTTTAACTTGAGAGTGTTTGATTACCAACTTTCTTGTGTAACTGTGTGACAGTTTAACTTGAGAGTGTTTGATTACCAACTTTCTTGTGTAACTGTGTGACAGTTTAACTTGAGAGTGTTTGATTACCAACTTTCTTGTGTAACTGTGTGACAGTTTAACTTGAGAGTGTTTGATTACCAACTTTCTTGTGTAACTGTGTGACAGTTTAACTTGAGAGTGTTTGATTACCAACTTTCTTGTGTAACTGTGTGACAGTTTAACTTGAGAGTGTTTGATTACCAACTTTCTTGTGTAACTGTGTGACAGTTTAACTTGAGAGTGTTTGATTACCAACTTTCTTGTGTAACTGTGTGACAGTTTAACTTGAGAGTGTTTGATTACCAACTTTCTTGTGTAACTGTGTGACAGTTTAACTTGAGAGTGTTTGATTACCAACTTTCTTGTGTAACTGTGTGACAGTTTAACTTGAGAGTGTTTGATTACCAACTTTCTTGTGTAACTGTGTGACAGTTTAACTTGAGAGTGTTTGATTACCAACTTTCTTGTGTAACTGTGTGACAGTTTAACTTGAGAGTGTTTGATTACCAACTTTCTTGTGTAACTGTGTGACAGTTTAACTTGAGAGTGTTTGATTACCAACTTTCTTGTGTAACTGTGTGACAGTTTAACTTGAGAGTGTTTGATTACCAACTTTCTTGTGTAACTGTGTGACAGTTTAACTTGAGAGTGTTTGATTACCAACTTTCTTGTGTAACTGTGTGACAGTTTAACTTGAGAGTGTTTGATTACCAACTTTCTTGTGTAACTGTGTGACAGTTTAACTTGAGAGTGTTTGATTACCAACTTTCTTGTGTAACTGTGTGACAGTTTAACTTGAGAGTGTTTGATTACCAACTTTCTTGTGTAACTGTGTGACAGTTTAACTTGAGAGTGTTTGATTACCAACTTTCTTGTGTAACTGTGTGACAGTTTAACTTGAGAGTGTTTGATTACCAACTTTCTTGTGTAACTGTGTGACAGTTTAACTTGAGAGTGTTTGATTACCAACTTTCTTGTGTAACTGTGTGACAGTTTAACTTGAGAGTGTTTGATTACCAACTTTCTTGTGTAACTGTGTGACAGTTTAACTTGAGAGTGTTTGATTACCAACTTTCTTGTGTAACTGTGTGACAGTTTAACTTGAGAGTGTTTGATTACCAACTTTCTTGTGTAACTGTGTGACAGTTTAACTTGAGAGTGTTTGATTACCAACTTTCTTGTGTAACTGTGTGACAGTTTAACTTGAGAGTGTTTGATTACCAACTTTCTTGTGTAACTGTGTGACAGTTTAACTTGAGAGTGTTTGATTACCAACTTTCTTGTGTAACTGTGTGACAGTTTAACTTGAGAGTGTTTGATTACCAACTTTCTTGTGTAACTGTGTGACAGTTTAACTTGAGAGTGTTTGATTACCAACTTTCTTGTGTAACTGTGTGACAGTTTAACTTGAGAGTGTTTGATTACCAACTTTCTTGTGTAACTGTGTGACAGTTTAACTTGAGAGTGTTTGATTACCAACTTTTGTGTAACTGTGTGACAGTTTAACTTGAGAGTGTTTGATTACCAACTTTCATTGTGTAACTGTGTGACAGTTTAACTTGAGAGTGTTTGATTACCAACTTTCTTGTGTAACTGTGTGACAGTTTAACTTGAGAGTGTTTGATTACCAACTTTCTTGTGTAACTGTGTGACAGTTTAACTTGAGAGTGTTTGATTACCAACTTTCTTGTGTAACTGTGTGACAGTTTAACTTGAGAGTGTTTGATTACCAACTTTCTTGTGTAACTGTGTGACAGTTTAACTTGAGAGTGTTTGATTACCAACTTTCTTGTGTAACTGTGTGACAGTTTAACTTGAGAGTGTTTGATTACCAACTTTCTTGTGTAACTGTGTGACAGTTTAACTTGAGAGTGTTTGATTACCAACTTTCTTGTGTAACTGTGTGACAGTTTAACTTGAGAGTGTTTGATTACCAACTTTCTTGTGTAACTGTGTGACAGTTTAACTTGAGAGTGTTTGATTACCAACTTTCTTGTGTAACTGTGTGACAGTTTAACTTGAGAGTGTTTGATTACCAACTTTCTTGTGTAACTGTGTGACAGTTTAACTTGAGAGTGTTTGATTACCAACTTTCTTGTGTAACTGTGTGACAGTTTAACTTGAGAGTGTTTGATTACCAACTTTCTTGTGTAACTGTGTGACAGTTTAACTTGAGAGTGTTTGATTACCAACTTTCTTGTGTAACTGTGTGACAGTTTAACTTGAGAGTGTTTGATTACCAACTTTCTTGTGTAACTGTGTGACAGTTTAACTTGAGAGTGTTTGATTACCAACTTTCTGTGTGTGATTAACTGTGTGACAGTTTAACTTGAGAGTGTTTGATTACCAACTTTCTTGTGTAACTGTGTGACAGTTTAACTTGAGAGTGTTTGATTACCAACTTTCTTGTGTAACTGTGTGACAGTTTAACTTGAGAGTGTGATTACCAAGTTTAACTGTGACAGTTTAACTTGATTACCAACTTTCTTGTGTAACTGTGTGACAGTTTAACTTGAGAGTGTTTGATTACCAACTTTCTTGTGTAACTGTGTGACAGTTTAACTTGAGAGTGTTTGATTACCAACTTTCTTGTGTAACTGTGTGACAGTTTAACTTGAGAGTGTTTGATTACCAACTTTCTTGTGTAACTGTGTGACAGTTTAACTTGAGAGTGCTTGATTACCAACTTTCTTATGTAACTGTGTGACAGTTTAACTTGAGAGTGTTTGATTACCAACTTTCATGTGTAACTGTGTGACAGTTTAACTTGAGAGTGTTTGATTACCAACTTTCTTGTGTAACTGTGTGACAGTTTAACTTGAGAGTGTTTGATTACCAACTTTCTTGTGTAACTGTGTGACAGTTTAACTTGAGAGTGTTTGATTACCAACTTTCTTGTGTAACTGTGTGACAGTTTAACTTGAGAGTGTTTGATTACCAACTTTCTTGTGTAACTGTGTGACAGTTTAACTTGAGAGTGTTTGATTACCAACTTTCTTGTGTAACTGTGTGACAGTTTAACTTGAGAGTGTTTGATTACCAACTTTCTTGTGTAACTGTGTGACAGTTTAACTTGAGAGTGTTTGATTACCAACTTTCTTGTGTAACTGTGTGACAGTTTAACTTGAGAGTGTTTGATTACCAACTTTCTTGTGTAACTGTGTGACAGTTTAACTTGAGAGTGTTTGATTACCAACTTTCTTGTGTAACTGTGTGACAGTTTAACTTGAGAGTGTTTGATTACCAACTTTCTTGTGTAACTGTGTGACAGTTTAACTTGAGAGTGTTTGATTACCAACTTTCTTGTGTAACTGTGTGACAGTTTAACTTGAGAGTGTTTGATTACCAACTTTTTTTCTGTAACTGTGTGACAGTTTAACTTGAGAGTGCTTGATTACCAACTTTCTTGTGTAACTGTGTGACAGTTTAACTTGAGAGTGTTTGATTACCAACTTTCTTGTGTAACTGTGTGACAGTTTAACTTGAGAGTGTTTGATTACCAACTTTCTTGTGTAACTGTGTGACAGTTTAACTTGAGAGTGTTTGATTACCAACTTTCTTGTGTAACTGTGTGACAGTTTAACTTGAGAGTGTTTGATTACCAACTTTCTTGTGTAACTGTGTGACAGTTTAACTTGAGAGTGTTTGATTACCAACTTTCTTGTGTAACTGTGTGACAGTTTAACTTGAGAGTGTTTGATTACCAACTTTCTTGTGTAACTGTGTGACAGTTTAACTTGAGAGTGTTTGATTACCAACTTTCTTGTGTAACTGTGTGACAGTTTAACTTGAGAGTGTTTGATTACCAACTTTCTTGTGTAACTGTGTGACAGTTTAACTTGAGAGTGTTTGATTACCAACTTTCTTGTGTAACTGTGTGACAGTTTAACTTGAGAGTGTTTGATTACCAACTTTCTTGTGTAACTGTGTGACAGTTTAACTTGAGAGTGTTTGATTACCAACTTTCTTGTGTAACTGTGTGACAGTTTAACTTGAGAGTGTTTGATTACCAACTTTCTTGTGTAACTGTGTGACAGTTTAACTTGAGAGTGTTTGATTACCAACTTTCTTGTGTAACTGTGTGACAGTTTAACTTGAGAGTGTTTGATTACCAACTTTCTTGTGTAACTGTGTGACAGTTTAACTTGAGAGTGTTTGATTACCAACTTTCTTGTGTAACTGTGTGACAGTTTAACTTGAGAGTGTTTGATTACCAACTTTCTTGTGTAACTGTGTGACAGTTTAACTTGAGAGTGTTTGATTACCAACTTTCTTGTGTAACTGTGTGACAGTTTAACTTGAGAGTGTTTGATTACCAACTTTCTTGTGTAACTGTGTGACAGTTTAACTTGAGAGTGTTTGATTACCAACTTTCTTGTGTAACTGTGTGACAGTTTAACTTGAGAGTGTTTGATTACCAACTTTCTTGTGTAACTGTGTGACAGTTTAACTTGAGAGTGTTTGATTACCAACTTTCTTGTGTAACTGTGTGACAGTTTAACTTGAGAGTGTTTGATTACCAACTTTCTTGTGTAACTGTGTGACAGTTTAACTTGAGAGTGTTTGATTACCAACTTGTAACTGTGTGACAGTTTAACTTGAGAGTGTTTGATTACCAAGTTGTAACTGTGTGACAGTTTAACTTGAGTGTTTGATTACCAACTTTCTTGTGTAACTGTGTGACAGTTTAACTTGAGAGTGTTTGATTACCAACTTTCTTGTGTAACTGTGTGACAGTTTAACTTGAGAGTGTTTGATTACCAACTTTCTTGTGTAACTGTGTGACAGTTTAACTTGAGAGTGTTTGATTACCAACTTTCTTGTGTAACTGTGTGACAGTTTAACTTGAGAGTGTTTGATTACCAACTTTCTTGTGTAACTGTGTGACAGTTTAACTTGAGAGTGTTTGATTACCAACTTTCTTGTGTAACTGTGTGACAGTTTAACTTGAGAGTGTTTGATTACCAACTTTCTTGTGTAACTGTGTGACAGTTTAACTTGAGAGTGTTTGATTACCAACTTTCTTGTGTAACTGTGTGACAGTTTAACTTGAGAGTGTTTGATTACCAACTTTCTTGTGTAACTGTGTGACAGTTTAACTTGAGAGTGTTTGATTACCAACTTTCTTGTGTAACTGTGTGACAGTTTAACTTGAGAGTGTTTGATTACCAACTTTCTTGTGTAACTGTGTGACAGTTTAACTTGAGAGTGTTTGATTACCAACTTTCTTGTGTAACTGTGTGACAGTTTAACTTGAGAGTGTTTGATTACCAACTTTCTTGTGTAACTGTGTGACAGTTTAACTTGAGAGTGTTTGATTACCAACTTTCTTGTGTAACTGTGTGACAGTTTAACTTGAGAGTGTTTGATTACCAACTTTCTTGTGTAACTGTGTGACAGTTTAACTTGAGAGTGTTTGATTACCAACTTTCTTGTGTAACTGTGTGACAGTTTAACTTGAGAGTGTTTGATTACCAACTTTCTTGTGTAACTGTGTGACAGTTTAACTTGAGAGTGTTTGATTACCAACTTTCTTGTGTAACTGTGTGACAGTTTAACTTGAGAGTGTTTGATTACCAACTTTCTTGTGTAACTGTGTGACAGTTTAACTTGAGAGTGTTTGATTACCAACTTTCTTGTGTAACTGTGTGACAGTTTAACTTGAGAGTGTTTGATTACCAACTTTCTTGTGTAACTGTGTGACAGTTTAACTTGAGAGTGTTTGATTACCAACTTTCTTGTGTAACTGTGTGACAGTTTAACTTGAGAGTGTTTGATTACCAACTTTCTTGTGTAACTGTGTGACAGTTTAACTTGAGAGTGTTTGATTACCAACTTTCTTGTGTAACTGTGTGACAGTTTAACTTGAGAGTGTTTGATTACCAACTTTCTTGTGTAACTGTGTGACAGTTTAACTTGAGAGTGTTTGATTACCAACTTTCTTGTGTAACTGTGTGACAGTTTAACTTGAGAGTGTTTGATTACCAACTTTCTTGTGTAACTGTGTGACAGTTTAACTTGAGAGTGTTTGATTACCAACTTTCTTGTGTAACTGTGTGACAGTTTAACTTGAGAGTGTTTGATTACCAACTTTCTTGTGTAACTGTGTGACAGTTTAACTTGAGAGTGTTTGATTACCAACTTTCTTGTGTAACTGTGTGACAGTTTAACTTGAGAGTGTTTGATTACCAACTTTCTTGTGTAACTGTGTGACAGTTTAACTTGAGAGTGTTTGATTACCAACTTTCTTGTGTAACTGTGTGACAGTTTAACTTGAGAGTGTTTGATTACCAACTTTCTTGTGTAACTGTGTGACAGTTTAACTTGAGAGTGTTTGATTACCAACTTTCTTGTGTAACTGTGTGACAGTTTAACTTGAGAGTGTTTGATTACCAACTTTCTTGTGTAACTGTGTGACAGTTTAACTTGAGAGTGTTTGATTACCAACTTTCTTGTGTAACTGTGTGACAGTTTAACTTGAGAGTGTTTGATTACCAACTTTCTTGTGTAACTGTGTGACAGTTTAACTTGAGAGTGTTTGATTACCAACTTTCTTGTGTAACTGTGTGACAGTTTAACTTGAGAGTGTTTGATTACCAACTTTCTTGTGTAACTGTGTGACAGTTTAACTTGAGAGTGTTTGATTACCAACTTTCTTGTGTAACTGTGTGACAGTTTAACTTGAGAGTGTTTGATTACCAACTTTCTTGTGTAACTGTGTGACAGTTTAACTTGAGAGTGTTTGATTACCAACTTTTTTGTGTAACTGTGTGACAGTTTAACTTGAGAGTGCTTGATTACCAACTTTCTTGTGTAACTGTGTGGCAGTTTAACTTGAGAGTGTTTGATTACCAACTTTCTTGTGTAACTGTGTGACAGTTTAACTTGAGAGTGTTTGATTACCAACTTTCTTGTGTAACTGTGTGACAGTTTAACTTGAGAGTGTTTGATTACCAACTTTCTTGTGTAACTGTGTGACAGTTTAACTTGAGAGTGTTTGATTACCAACTTTCTTGTGTAACTGTGTGACAGTTTAACTTGAGAGTGTTTGATTACCAACTTTCTTGTGTAACTGTGTGACAGTTTAACTTGAGAGTGTTTGATTACCAACTTTCTTGTGTAACTGTGTGACAGTTTAACTTGAGAGTGTTTGATTACCAACTTTCTTGTGTAACTGTGTGACAGTTTAACTTGAGAGTGTTTGATTACCAACTTTGTGTGTGTAACTGTGTGACAGTTTAACTTGAGAGTGTTTGATTACCAACTTTCTTGTGTAACTGTGTGACAGTTTAACTTGAGAGTGTTTGATTACCAACTTTCTTGTGTAACTGTGTGACAGTTTAACTTGAGAGTGTTTGATTACCAACTTTCTTGTGTAACTGTGTGACAGTTTAACTTGAGAGTGTTTGATTACCAACTTTCTTGTGTAACTGTGTGACAGTTTAACTTGAGAGTGTTTGATTACCAACTTTCTTGTGTAACTGTGTGACAGTTTAACTTGAGAGTGTTTGATTACCAACTTTCTTGTGTAACTGTGTGACAGTTTAACTTGAGAGTGTTTGATTACCAACTTTCTTGTGTAACTGTGTGACAGTTTAACTTGAGAGTGTTTGATTACCAACTTTCTTGTGTAACTGTGTGACAGTTTAACTTGAGAGTGTTTGATTACCAACTTTCTTGTGTAACTGTGTGACAGTTTAACTTGAGAGTGTTTGATTACCAACTTTCTTGTGTAACTGTGTGACAGTTTAACTTGAGAGTGTTTGATTACCAACTTTCTTGTGTAACTGTGTGACAGTTTAACTTGAGAGTGTTTGATTACCAACTTTCTTGTGTAACTGTGTGACAGTTTAACTTGAGAGTGTTTGATTACCAACTTTCTTGTGTAACTGTGTGACAGTTTAACTTGAGAGTGTTTGATTACCAACTTTCTTGTGTAACTGTGTGACAGTTTAACTTGAGAGTGTTTGATTACCAACTTTCTTGTGTAACTGTGTGACAGTTTAACTTGAGAGTGTTTGATTACCAACTTTCTTGTGTAACTGTGTGACAGTTTAACTTGAGAGTGTTTGATTACCAACTTTCTTGTGTAACTGTGTGACAGTTTAACTTGAGAGTGTTTGATTACCAACTTTCTTGTGTAACTGTGTGACAGTTTAACTTGAGAGTGTTTGATTACCAACTTTCTTGTGTAACTGTGTGACAGTTTAACTTGAGAGTGTTTGATTACCAACTTTCTTGTGTAACTGTGTGACAGTTTAACTTGAGAGTGTTTGATTACCAACTTTCTTGTGTAACTGTGTGACAGTTTAACTTGAGAGTGTTTGATTACCAACTTTCTTGTGTAACTGTGTGACAGTTTAACTTGAGAGTGTTTGATTACCAACTTTCTTGTGTAACTGTGTGACAGTTTAACTTGAGAGTGTTTGATTACCAACTTTCTTGTGTAACTGTGTGACAGTTTAACTTGAGAGTGTTTGATTACCAACTTTCTTGTGTAACTGTGTGACAGTTTAACTTGAGAGTGTTTGATTACCAACTTTCTTGTGTAACTGTGTGACAGTTTAACTTGAGAGTGTTTGATTACCAACTTTCTTGTGTAACTGTGTGACAGTTTAACTTGAGAGTGTTTGATTACCAACTTTCTTGTGTAACTGTGTGACAGTTTAACTTGAGAGTGTTTGATTACCAACTTTCTTGTGTAACTGTGTGACAGTTTAACTTGAGAGTGTTTGATTACCAACTTTCTGTGTAACTGTGTGACAGTTTAACTTGAGAGTGTTTGATTACCAACTTTCTTGTGTAACTGTGTGACAGTTTAACTTGAGAGTGTTTGATTACCAACTTTCTTGTGTAACTGTGTGACAGTTTAACTTGAGAGTGTTTGATTACCAACTTTCTTGTGTAACTGTGTGACAGTTTAACTTGAGAGTGTTTGATTACCAACTTTCTTGTGTAACTGTGTGACAGTTTAACTTGAGAGTGTTTGATTACCAACTTTCTTGTGTAACTGTGTGACAGTTTAACTTGAGAGTGTTTGATTACCAACTTTCTTGTGTAACTGTGTGACAGTTTAACTTGAGAGTGTTTGATTACCAACTTTCTTGTGTAACTGTGTGACAGTTTAACTTGAGAGTGTTTGATTACCAACTTTCTTGTGTAACTGTGTGACAGTTTAACTTGAGAGTGTTTGATTACCAACTTTCTTGTGTAACTGTGTGACAGTTTAACTTGAGAGTGTTTGATTACCAACTTTCTTGTGTAACTGTGTGACAGTTTAACTTGAGAGTGTTTGATTACCAACTTTCTTGTGTAACTGTGTGACAGTTTAACTTGAGAGTGTTTGATTACCAACTTTCTTGTGTAACTGTGTGACAGTTTAACTTGAGAGTGTTTGATTACCAACTTTCTTGTGTAACTGTGTGACAGTTTAACTTGAGAGTGTTTGATTACCAACTTTCTTGTGTAACTGTGTGACAGTTTAACTTGAGAGTGTTTGATTACCAACTTTCTTGTGTAACTGTGTGACAGTTTAACTTGAGAGTGTTTGATTACCAACTTTCTTGTGTTGTGTAACTGTGTGACAGTTTAACTTGAGAGTGTTTGATTACCAACTTTCTTGTGTAACTGTGTGACAGTTTAACTTGAGAGTGTTTGATTACCAACTTTCTTGTGTAACTGTGTGACAGTTTAACTTGAGAGTGTTTGATTACCAACTTTCTTGTGTAACTGTGTGACAGTTTAACTTGAGAGTGTTTGATTACCAACTTTCTTGTGTAACTGTGTGACAGTTTAACTTGAGAGTGTTTGATTACCAACTTTCTTGTGTAACTGTGTGACAGTTTAACTTGAGAGTGTTTGATTACCAACTTTCTTGTGTAACTGTGTGACAGTTTAACTTGAGAGTGTTTGATTACCAACTTTCTTGTGTAACTGTGTGACAGTTTAACTTGAGAGTGTTTGATTACCAACTTTCTTGTGTAACTGTGTGACAGTTTAACTTGAGAGTGTTTGATTACCAACTTTCTTGTGTAACTGTGTGACAGTTTAACTTGAGAGTGTTTGATTACCAACTTTCTTTTTGTGTAACTGTGTGACAGTTTAACTTGAGAGTGTTTGATTACCAACTTTCTTGTGTAACTGTGTGACAGTTTAACTTGAGAGTGTTTGATTACCAACTTTCTTGTGTAACTGTGTGACAGTTTAACTTGAGAGTGTTTGATTACCAACTTTCTTGTGTAACTGTGTGACAGTTTAACTTGAGAGTGTTTGATTACCAACTTTCTTGTGTAACTGTGTGACAGTTTAACTTGAGAGTGTTTGATTACCAACTTTCTTGTGTAACTGTGTGACAGTTTAACTTGAGAGTGTTTGATTACCAACTTTCTTGTGTAACTGTGTGACAGTTTAACTTGAGAGTGTTTGATTACCAACTTTCTTGTGTAACTGTGTGACAGTTTAACTTGAGAGTGTTTGATTACCAACTTTCTTGTGTAACTGTGTGACAGTTTAACTTGAGAGTGTTTGATTACCAACTTTCTTGTGTAACTGTGTGACAGTTTAACTTGAGAGTGTTTGATTACCAACTTTCTTGTGTAACTGTGTGACAGTTTAACTTGAGAGTGTTTGATTACCAACTTTCTTGTGTAACTGTGTGACAGTTTAACTTGAGAGTGTTTGATTACCAACTTTCTTGTGTAACTGTGTGACAGTTTAACTTGAGAGTGTTTGATTACCAACTTTCTTGTGTAACTGTGTGACAGTTTAACTTGAGAGTGTTTGATTACCAACTTTCTTGTGTAACTGTGTGACAGTTTAACTTGAGAGTGTTTGATTACCAACTTTCTTGTGTAACTGTGTGACAGTTTAACTTGAGAGTGTTTGATTACCAACTTTCTTGTGTAACTGTGTGACAGTTTAACTTGAGAGTGTTTGATTACCAACTTTCTTGTGTAACTGTGTGACAGTTTAACTTGAGAGTGTTTGATTACCAACTTTCTTGTGTAACTGTGTGACAGTTTAACTTGAGAGTGTTTGATTACCAACTTTCTTGTGTAACTGTGTGACAGTTTAACTTGAGAGTGTTTGATTACCAACTTTCTTGTGTAACTGTGTGACAGTTTAACTTGAGAGTGTTTGATTACCAACTTTCTTGTGTAACTGTGTGACAGTTTAACTTGAGAGTGTTTGATTACCAACTTTCTTGTGTAACTGTGTGACAGTTTAACTTGAGAGTGTTTGATTACCAACTTTCTTGTGTAACTGTGTGACAGTTTAACTTGAGAGTGTTTGATTACCAACTTTCTTGTGTAACTGTGTGACAGTTTAACTTGAGAGTGTTTGATTACCAACTTTCTTGTGTAACTGTGTGACAGTTTAACTTGAGAGTGTTTGATTACCAACTTTCTTGTGTAACTGTGTGACAGTTTAACTTGAGAGTGTTTGATTACCAACTTTCTTGTGTAACTGTGTGACAGTTTAACTTGAGAGTGTTTGATTACCAACTTTCTTGTGTAACTGTGTGACAGTTTAACTTGAGAGTGTTTGATTACCAACTTTCTTGTGTAACTGTGTGACAGTTTAACTTGAGAGTGTTTGATTACCAACTTTCTTGTGTAACTGTGTGACAGTTTAACTTGAGAGTGTTTGATTACCAACTTTCTTGTGTAACTGTGTGACAGTTTAACTTGAGAGTGTTTGATTACCAACTTTCTTGTGTAACTGTGTGACAGTTTAACTTGAGAGTGTTTGATTACCAACTTTCTTGTGTAACTGTGTGACAGTTTAACTTGAGAGTGTTTGATTACCAACTTTCTTGTGTAACTGTGTGACAGTTTAACTTGAGAGTGTTTGATTACCAACTTTTTTGTGTAACTGTGTGACAGTTTAACTTGAGAGTGCTTGATTACCAACTTTCTTGTGTAACTGTGTGACAGTTTAACTTGAGAGTGTTTGATTACCAACTTTCTTGTGTAACTGTGTGACAGTTTAACTTGAGAGTGTTTGATTACCAACTTTCTTGTGTAACTGTGTGACAGTTTAACTTGAGAGTGTTTGATTACCAACTTTCTTGTGTAACTGTGTGACAGTTTAACTTGAGAGTGTTTGATTACCAACTTTCTTGTGTAACTGTGTGACAGTTTAACTTGAGAGTGTTTGATTACCAACTTTCAGTTTAACTTGTGTAACTGTGTGACAGTTTAACTTGAGAGTGTTTGATTACCAACTTTCTTGTGTAACTGTGACAGTTTAACTTGAGAGTGTTTTTACTTTCTTGTGTAACTGTGTGACAGTTTAACTTGAGAGTGTTTGATTACCAACTTTCAGTTTAACTTGAGAGTGTGTAACTGTGTGACAGTTTAACTTGAGAGTGTTTGATTACCAACTTTCTTGTGTAACTGTGTGACAGTTTAACTTGAGAGTGTTTGATTACCAACTTTCTTGTGTAACTGTGTGACAGTTTAACTTGAGAGTGTTTGATTACCAACTTTCTTGTGTAACTGTGTGACAGTTTAACTTGAGAGTGTTTGATTACCAACTTTTTTTCTGTAACTGTGTGACAGTTTAACTTGAGAGTGCTTGATTACCAACTTTCTTGTGTAACTGTGTGACAGTTTAACTTGAGAGTGTTTGATTACCAACTTTCTTGTGTAACTGTGTGACAGTTTAACTTGAGAGTGTTTGATTACCAACTTTCTTGTGTAACTGTGTGACAGTTTAACTTGAGAGTGTTTGATTACCAACTTTCTTGTGTAACTGTGTGACAGTTTAACTTGAGAGTGTTTGATTACCAACTTTCTTGTGTAACTGTGTGACAGTTTAACTTGAGAGTGTTTGATTACCAACTTTCTTGTGTAACTGTGTGACAGTTTAACTTGAGAGTGTTTGATTACCAACTTTCTTGTGTAACTGTGTGACAGTTTAACTTGAGAGTGTTTGATTACCAACTTTCTTGTGTAACTGTGTGACAGTTTAACTTGAGAGTGTTTGATTACCAACTTTCTTGTGTAACTGTGTGACAGTTTAACTTGAGAGTGTTTGATTACCAACTTTCTTGTGTAACTGTGTGACAGTTTAACTTGAGAGTGTTTGATTACCAACTTTCTTGTGTAACTGTGTGACAGTTTAACTTGAGAGTGTTTGATTACCAACTTTCTTGTGTAACTGTGTGACAGTTTAACTTGAGAGTGTTTGATTACCAACTTTCTTGTGTAACTGTGTGACAGTTTAACTTGAGAGTGTTTGATTACCAACTTTCTTGTGTAACTGTGTGACAGTTTAACTTGAGAGTGTTTGATTACCAACTTTCTTGTGTAACTGTGTGACAGTTTAACTTGAGAGTGTTTGATTACCAACTTTCTTGTGTAACTGTGTGACAGTTTAACTTGAGAGTGTTTGATTACCAACTTTCTTGTGTAACTGTGTGACAGTTTAACTTGAGAGTGTTTGATTACCAACTTTCTTGTGTAACTGTGTGACAGTTTAACTTGAGAGTGTTTGATTACCAACTTTCTTGTGTAACTGTGTGACAGTTTAACTTGAGAGTGTTTGATTACCAACTTTCTTGTGTAACTGTGTGACAGTTTAACTTGAGAGTGTTTGATTACCAACTTTCTTGTGTAACTGTGTGACAGTTTAACTTGAGAGTGTTTGATTACCAACTTTCTTGTGTAACTGTGTGACAGTTTAACTTGAGAGTGTTTGATTACCAACTTTCTTGTGTAACTGTGTGACAGTTTAACTTGAGAGTGTTTGATTACCAACTTTCTTGTGTAACTGTGTGACAGTTTAACTTGAGAGTGTTTGATTACCAACTTTCTTGTGTAACTGTGTGACAGTTTAACTTGAGAGTGTTTGATTACCAACTTTCTTGTGTAACTGTGTGACAGTTTAACTTGAGAGTGTTTGATTACCAACTTTCTTGTGTAACTGTGTGACAGTTTAACTTGAGAGTGTTTGATTACCAACTTTCTTGTGTAACTGTGTGACAGTTTAACTTGAGAGTGTTTGATTACCAACTTTCTTGTGTAACTGTGTGACAGTTTAACTTGAGAGTGTTTGATTACCAACTTTCTTGTGTAACTGTGTGACAGTTTAACTTGAGAGTGTTTGATTACCAACTTTCTTGTGTAACTGTGTGACAGTTTAACTTGAGAGTGTTTGATTACCAACTTTCTTGTGTAACTGTGTGACAGTTTAACTTGAGAGTGTTTGATTACCAACTTTCTTGTGTAACTGTGTGACAGTTTAACTTGAGAGTGTTTGATTACCAACTTTCTTGTGTAACTGTGTGACAGTTTAACTTGAGAGTGTTTGATTACCAACTTTCTTGTGTAACTGTGTGACAGTTTAACTTGAGAGTGTTTGATTACCAACTTTCTTGTGTAACTGTGTGACAGTTTAACTTGAGAGTGTTTGATTACCAACTTTCTTGTGTAACTGTGTGACAGTTTAACTTGAGAGTGTTTGATTACCAACTTTCTTGTGTAACTGTGTGACAGTTTAACTTGAGAGTGTTTGATTACCAACTTTCTTGTGTAACTGTGTGACAGTTTAACTTGAGAGTGTTTGATTACCAACTTTCTTGTGTAACTGTGTGACAGTTTAACTTGAGAGTGTTTGATTACCAACTTTCTTGTGTAACTGTGTGACAGTTTAACTTGAGAGTGTTTGATTACCAACTTTCTTGTGTAACTGTGTGACAGTTTAACTTGAGAGTGTTTGATTACCAACTTTCTTGTGTAACTGTGTGACAGTTTAACTTGAGAGTGTTTGATTACCAACTTTCTTGTGTAACTGTGTGACAGTTTAACTTGAGAGTGTTTGATTACCAACTTTCTTGTGTAACTGTGTGACAGTTTAACTTGAGAGTGTTTGATTACCAACTTTCTTGTGTAACTGTGTGACAGTTTAACTTGAGAGTGTTTGATTACCAACTTTCTTGTGTAACTGTGTGACAGTTTAACTTGAGAGTGTTTGATTACCAACTTTCTTGTGTAACTGTGTGACAGTTTAACTTGAGAGTGTTTGATTACCAACTTTCTTGTAACTGTGTGACAGTTTAACTTGAGAGTGTTTGATTACCAACTTTCTTGTGTAACTGTGTGACAGTTTAACTTGAGAGTGTTTGATTACCAACTTTCTTGTGTAACTGTGTGACAGTTTAACTTGAGAGTGTTTGATTACCAACTTTCTTGTGTAACTGTGTGACAGTTTAACTTGAGAGTGTTTGATTACCAACTTTCTTGTGTAACTGTGTGACAGTTTAACTTGAGAGTGTTTGATTACCAACTTTCTTGTGTAACTGTGTGACAGTTTAACTTGAGAGTGTTTGATTACCAACTTTCTTGTGTAACTGTGTGACAGTTTAACTTGAGAGTGTTTGATTACCAACTTTCTTGTGTAACTGTGTGACAGTTTAACTTGAGAGTGTTTGATTACCAACTTTCTTGTGTAACTGTGTGACAGTTTAACTTGAGAGTGTTTGATTACCAACTTTCTTGTGTAACTGTGTGACAGTTTAACTTGAGAGTGTTTGATTACCAACTTTCTTGTGTAACTGTGTGACAGTTTAACTTGAGAGTGTTTGATTACCAACTTTCTTGTGTAACTGTGTGACAGTTTAACTTGAGAGTGTTTGATTACCAACTTTCTTGTGTAACTGTGTGACAGTTTAACTTGAGAGTGTTTGATTACCAACTTTCTTGTGTAACTGTGTGACAGTTTAACTTGAGAGTGTTTGATTACCAACTTTCTTGTGTAACTGTGTGACAGTTTAACTTGAGAGTGTTTGATTACCAACTTTCTTGTGTAACTGTGTGACAGTTTAACTTGAGAGTGTTTGATTACCAACTTTCTTGTGTAACTGTGTGACAGTTTAACTTGAGAGTGTTTGATTACCAACTTTCTTGTGTAACTGTGTGACAGTTTAACTTGAGAGTGTTTGATTACCAACTTTCTTGTGTAACTGTGTGACAGTTTAACTTGAGAGTGTTTGATTACCAACTTTCTTGTGTAACTGTGTGACAGTTTAACTTGAGAGTGTTTGATTACCAACTTTCTTGTGTAACTGTGTGACAGTTTAACTTGAGAGTGTTTGATTACCAACTTTCTTGTGTAACTGTGTGACAGTTTAACTTGAGAGTGTTTGATTACCAACTTTCTTGTGTAACTGTGTGACAGTTTAACTTGAGAGTGTTTGATTACCAACTTTCTTGTGTAACTGTGTGACAGTTTAACTTGAGAGTGTTTGATTACCAACTTTCTTGTGTAACTGTGTGACAGTTTAACTTGAGAGTGTTTGATTACCAACTTTCTTGTGTAACTGTGTGACAGTTTAACTTGAGAGTGTTTGATTACCAACTTTCTTGTGTAACTGTGTGACAGTTTAACTTGAGAGTGTTTGATTACCAACTTTCTTGTGTAACTGTGTGACAGTTTAACTTGAGAGTGTTTGATTACCAACTTTCTTGTGTAACTGTGTGACAGTTTAACTTGAGAGTGTTTGATTACCAACTTTCTTGTGTAACTGTGTGACAGTTTAACTTGAGAGTGTTTGATTACCAACTTTGTAACTGTGTGTAACTGTGTGACAGTTTAACTTGAGAGTGTTTGATTACCAACTTTCTTGTGTAACTGTGTGACAGTTTAACTTGAGAGTGTTTGATTACCAACTTTCTTGTGTAACTGTGTGACAGTTTAACTTGAGAGTGTTTGATTACCAACTTTCTTGTGTAACTGTGTGACAGTTTAACTTGAGAGTGTTTGATTACCAACTTTCTTGTGTAACTGTGTGACAGTTTAACTTGAGAGTGTTTGATTACCAACTTTCTTGTGTAACTGTGTGACAGTTTAACTTGAGAGTGTTTGATTACCAACTTTCTTGTGTAACTGTGTGACAGTTTAACTTGAGAGTGTTTGATTACCAACTTTCTTGTGTAACTGTGTGACAGTTTAACTTGAGAGTGTTTGATTACCAACTTTCTTGTGTAACTGTGTGACAGTTTAACTTGAGAGTGTTTGATTACCAACTTTCTTGTGTAACTGTGTGACAGTTTAACTTGAGAGTGTTTGATTACCAACTTTTTTGTGTAACTGTGTGACAGTTTAACTTGAGAGTGCTTGATTACCAACTTTCTTGTGTAACTGTGTGGCAGTTTAACTTGAGAGTGTTTGATTACCAACTTTCTTGTGTAACTGTGTGACAGTTTAACTTGAGAGTGTTTGATTACCAACTTTCTTGTGTAACTGTGTGACAGTTTAACTTGAGAGTGTTTGATTACCAACTTTCTTGTGTAACTGTGTGACAGTTTAACTTGAGAGTGTTTGATTACCAACTTTCTTGTGTAACTGTGTGACAGTTTAACTTGAGAGTGTTTGATTACCAACTTTCTTGTGTAACTGTGTGACAGTTTAACTTGAGAGTGTTTGATTACCAACTTTCTTGTGTAACTGTGTGACAGTTTAACTTGAGAGTGTTTGATTACCAACTTTCTTGTGTAACTGTGTGACAGTTTAACTTGAGAGTGTTTGATTACCAACTTTCTTGTGTAACTGTGTGACAGTTTAACTTGAGAGTGTTTGATTACCAACTTTCTTGTGTAACTGTGTGACAGTTTAACTTGAGAGTGTTTGATTACCAACTTTCTTGTGTAACTGTGTGACAGTTTAACTTGAGAGTGTTTGATTACCAACTTTCTTGTGTAACTGTGTGACAGTTTAACTTGAGAGTGTTTGATTACCAACTTTCTTGTGTAACTGTGTGACAGTTTAACTTGAGAGTGTTTGATTACCAACTTTCTTGTGTAACTGTGTGACAGTTTAACTTGAGAGTGTTTGATTACCAACTTTCTTGTGTAACTGTGTGACAGTTTAACTTGAGAGTGTTTGATTACCAACTTTCTTGTGTAACTGTGTGACAGTTTAACTTGAGAGTGTTTGATTACCAACTTTCTTGTGTAACTGTGTGACAGTTTAACTTGAGAGTGTTTGATTACCAACTGTGTAACTGTGTGTTTAACTTGTGTTTGATTACCAAGTTGTAACTGTGTGACAGTTTAACTTGAGAGTGTTTGATTACCAACTTTCTTGTGTAACTGTGTGACAGTTTAACTTGAGAGTGTTTGATTACCAACTTTCTTGTGTAACTGTGTGACAGTTTAACTTGAGAGTGTTTGATTACCAACTTTCTTGTGTAACTGTGTGACAGTTTAACTTGAGAGTGTTTGATTACCAACTTTCTTGTGTAACTGTGTGACAGTTTAACTTGAGAGTGTTTGATTACCAACTTTCTTGTGTAACTGTGTGACAGTTTAACTTGAGAGTGTTTGATTACCAACTTTCTTGTGTAACTGTGTGACAGTTTAACTTGAGAGTGTTTGATTACCAACTTTCTTGTGTAACTGTGTGACAGTTTAACTTGAGAGTGTTTGATTACCAACTTTCTTGTGTAACTGTGTGACAGTTTAACTTGAGAGTGTTTGATTACCAACTTTCTTGTGTAACTGTGTGACAGTTTAACTTGAGAGTGTTTGATTACCAACTTTCTTGTGTAACTGTGTGACAGTTTAACTTGAGAGTGTTTGATTACCAACTTTCTTGTGTAACTGTGTGACAGTTTAACTTGAGAGTGTTTGATTACCAACTTTCTTGTGTAACTGTGTGACAGTTTAACTTGAGAGTGTTTGATTACCAACTTTTGTGTAACTGTGTGACAGTTTAACTTGAGAGTGTTTGATTACCAACTTTCTTGTGTAACTGTGTGACAGTTTAACTTGAGAGTGTTTGATTACCAACTTTCTTGTGTAACTGTGTGACAGTTTAACTTGAGAGTGTTTGATTACCAACTTTCTTGTGTAACTGTGTGACAGTTTAACTTGAGAGTGTTTGATTACCAACTTTCTTGTGTAACTGTGTGACAGTTTAACTTGAGAGTGTTTGATTACCAACTTTCTTGTGTAACTGTGTGACAGTTTGACAGTTTAACTTGAGAGTGTTTGATTACCAACTTTCTTGTGTAACTGTGTGACAGTTTAACTTGAGAGTGTTTGATTACCAACTTTCTTGTGTAACTGTGTGACAGTTTAACTTGAGAGTGTTTGATTACCAACTTTCTTGTGTAACTGTGTGACAGTTTAACTTGAGAGTGTTTGATTACCAACTTTCTTGTGTAACTGTGTGACAGTTTAACTTGAGAGTGTTTGATTACCAACTTTCTTGTGTAACTGTGTGACAGTTTAACTTGAGAGTGTTTGATTACCAACTTTCTTGTGTAACTGTGTGACAGTTTAACTTGAGAGTGTTTGATTACCAACTTTCTTGTGTAACTGTGTGACAGTTTAACTTGAGAGTGTTTGATTACCAACTTTCTTGTGTAACTGTGTGACAGTTTAACTTGAGAGTGTTTGATTACCAACTTTCTTGTGTAACTGTGTGACAGTTTAACTTGAGAGTGTTTGATTACCAACTTTCTTGTGTAACTGTGTGACAGTTTAACTTGAGAGTGTTTGATTACCAACTTTCTTGTGTAACTGTGTGACAGTTTAACTTGAGAGTGTTTGATTACCAACTTTCTTGTGTAACTGTGTGACAGTTTAACTTGAGAGTGTTTGATTACCAACTTTCTTGTGTAACTGTGTGACAGTTTAACTTGAGAGTGTTTGATTACCAACTTTCTTGTGTAACTGTGTGACAGTTTAACTTGAGAGTGTTTGATTACCAACTTTCTTGTGTAACTGTGTGACAGTTTAACTTGAGAGTGTTTGATTACCAACTTTCTTGTGTAACTGTGTGACAGTTTAACTTGAGAGTGTTTGATTACCAACTTTCTTGTGTAACTGTGTGACAGTTTAACTTGAGAGTGTTTGATTACCAACTTTCTTGTGTAACTGTGTGACAGTTTAACTTGAGAGTGTTTGATTACCAACTTTCTTGTGTAACTGTGTGACAGTTTAACTTGAGAGTGTTTGATTACCAACTTTCTTGTGTAACTGTGTGACAGTTTAACTTGAGAGTGTTTGATTACCAACTTTCTTGTGTAACTGTGTGACAGTTTAACTTGAGAGTGTTTGATTACCAACTTTCTTGTGTAACTGTGTGACAGTTTAACTTGAGAGTGTTTGATTACCAACTTTCTTGTGTAACTGTGTGACAGTTTAACTTGAGAGTGTTTGATTACCAACTTTCTTGTGTAACTGTGTGACAGTTTAACTTGAGAGTGTTTGATTACCAACTTTCTTGTGTAACTGTGTGACAGTTTAACTTGAGAGTGTTTGATTACCAACTTTCTTGTGTAACTGTGTGACAGTTTAACTTGAGAGTGTTTGATTACCAACTTTCTTGTGTAACTGTGTGACAGTTTAACTTGAGAGTGTTTGATTACCAACTTTCTTGTGTAACTGTGTGACAGTTTAACTTGAGAGTGTTTGATTACCAACTTTCTTGTGTAACTGTGTGACAGTTTAACTTGAGAGTGTTTGATTACCAACTTTCTTGTGTAACTGTGTGACAGTTTAACTTGAGAGTGTTTGATTACCAACTTTCTTGTGTAACTGTGTGACAGTTTAACTTGAGAGTGTTTGATTACCAACTTTCTTGTGTAACTGTGTGACAGTTTAACTTGAGAGTGTTTGATTACCAACTTTCTTGTGTAACTGTGTGACAGTTTAACTTGAGAGTGTTTGATTACCAACTTTCTTGTGTAACTGTGTGACAGTTTAACTTGAGAGTGTTTGATTACCAACTTTCTTGTGTAACTGTGTGACAGTTTAACTTGAGAGTGTTTGATTACCAACTTTCTTGTGTAACTGTGTGACAGTTTAACTTGAGAGTGTTTGATTACCAACTTTCTTGTGTAACTGTGTGACAGTTTAACTTGAGAGTGTTTGATTACCAACTTTCTTGTGTAACTGTGTGACAGTTTAACTTGAGAGTGTTTGATTACCAACTTTCTTGTGTAACTGTGTGACAGTTTAACTTGAGAGTGTTTGATTACCAACTTTCTTGTGTAACTGTGTGACAGTTTAACTTGAGAGTGTTTGATTACCAACTTTCTTGTGTAACTGTGTGACAGTTTAACTTGAGAGTGTTTGATTACCAACTTTCTTGTGTAACTGTGTGACAGTTTAACTTGAGAGTGTTTGATTACCAACTTTCTTGTGTAACTGTGTGACAGTTTAACTTGAGAGTGTTTGATTACCAACTTTCTTGTGTAACTGTGTGACAGTTTAACTTGAGAGTGTTTGATTACCAACTTTCTTGTGTAACTGTGTGACAGTTTAACTTGAGAGTGTTTGATTACCAACTTTCTTGTGTAACTGTGTGACAGTTTAACTTGAGAGTGTTTGATTACCAACTTTCTTGTGTAACTGTGTGACAGTTTAACTTGAGAGTGTTTGATTACCAACTTTTTGTGTAACTGTGTGACAGTTTAACTTGAGAGTGTTTGATTACCAACTTTCTTGTGTAACTGTGTGACAGTTTAACTTGAGAGTGTTTGATTACCAACTTTCTTGTGTAACTGTGTGACAGTTTAACTTGAGAGTGTTTGATTACCAACTTTCTTGTGTAACTGTGTGACAGTTTAACTTGAGAGTGTTTGATTACCAACTTTCTTGTGTAACTGTGTGACAGTTTAACTTGAGAGTGTTTGATTACCAACTTTCTTGTGTAACTGTGTGACAGTTTAACTTGAGAGTGTTTGATTACCAACTTTCTTGTGTAACTGTGTGACAGTTTAACTTGAGAGTGTTTGATTACCAACTTTCTTGTGTAACTGTGTGACAGTTTAACTTGAGAGTGTTTGATTACCAACTTTCTTGTGTAACTGTGTGACAGTTTAACTTGAGAGTGTTTGATTACCAACTTTCTTGTGTAACTGTGTGACAGTTTAACTTGAGAGTGTTTGATTACCAACTTTCTTGTGTAACTGTGTGACAGTTTAACTTGAGAGTGTTTGATTACCAACTTTCTTGTGTAACTGTGTGACAGTTTAACTTGAGAGTGTTTGATTACCAACTTTTTGTGTAACTGTGTGACAGTTTAACTTGAGAGTGTTTGATTACCAACTTTCTTGTGTAACTGTGTGACAGTTTAACTTGAGAGTGTTTGATTACCAACTTTCTTGTGTAACTGTGTGACAGTTTAACTTGAGAGTGTTTGATTACCAACTTTCTTGTGTAACTGTGTGACAGTTTAACTTGAGAGTGTTTGATTACCAACTTTCTTGTGTAACTGTGTGACAGTTTAACTTGAGAGTGTTTGATTACCAACTTTCTTGTGTAACTGTGTGACAGTTTAACTTGAGAGTGTTTGATTACCAACTTTCTTGTGTAACTGTGTGACAGTTTAACTTGAGAGTGTTTGATTACCAACTTTCTTGTGTAACTGTGTGACAGTTTAACTTGAGAGTGTTTGATTACCAACTTTCTTGTGTAACTGTGTGACAGTTTAACTTGAGAGTGTTTGATTACCAACTTTTTGTGTAACTGTGTGACAGTTTAACTTGAGAGTGTTTGATTACCAACTTTCTTGTGTAACTGTGTGACAGTTTAACTTGAGAGTGTTTGATTACCAACTTTCTTGTGTAACTGTGTGACAGTTTAACTTGAGAGTGTTTGATTACCAACTTTCTTGTGTAACTGTGTGACAGTTTAACTTGAGAGTGTTTGATTACCAACTTTCTTGTGTAACTGTGTGACAGTTTAACTTGAGAGTGTTTGATTACCAACTTTCTTGTGTAACTGTGTGACAGTTTAACTTGAGAGTGTTTGATTACCAACTTTCTTGTGTAACTGTGTGACAGTTTAACTTGAGAGTGTTTGATTACCAACTTTCTTGTGTAACTGTGTGACAGTTTAACTTGAGAGTGTTTGATTACCAACTTTCTTGTGTAACTGTGTGACAGTTTAACTTGAGAGTGTTTGATTACCAACTTTCTTGTGTAACTGTGTGACAGTTTAACTTGAGAGTGTTTGATTACCAACTTTCTTGTGTAACTGTGTGACAGTTTAACTTGAGAGTGTTTGATTACCAACTTTCTTGTGTAACTGTGTGACAGTTTAACTTGAGAGTGTTTGATTACCAACTTTCTTGTGTAACTGTGTGACAGTTTAACTTGAGAGTGTTTGATTACCAACTTTCTTGTGTAACTGTGTGACAGTTTAACTTGAGAGTGTTTGATTACCAACTTTCTTGTGTAACTGTGTGACAGTTTAACTTGAGAGTGTTTGATTACCAACTTTCTTGTGTAACTGTGTGACAGTTTAACTTGAGAGTGTTTGATTACCAACTTTCTTGTGTAACTGTGTGACAGTTTAACTTGAGAGTGTTTGATTACCAACTTTCTTGTGTAACTGTGTGACAGTTTAACTTGAGAGTGTTTGATTACCAACTTTCTTGTGTAACTGTGTGACAGTTTAACTTGAGAGTGTTTGATTACCAACTTTCTTGTGTAACTGTGTGACAGTTTAACTTGAGAGTGTTTGATTACCAACTTTCTTGTGTAACTGTGTGACAGTTTAACTTGAGAGTGTTTGATTACCAACTTTCTTGTGTAACTGTGTGACAGTTTAACTTGAGAGTGTTTGATTACCAACTTTCTTGTGTAACTGTGTGACAGTTTAACTTGAGAGTGTTTGATTACCAACTTTCTTGTGTAACTGTGTGACAGTTTAACTTGAGAGTGTTTGATTACCAACTTTCTTGTGTAACTGTGTGACAGTTTAACTTGAGAGTGTTTGATTACCAACTTTCTTGTGTAACTGTGTGACAGTTTAACTTGAGAGTGTTTGATTACCAACTTTCTTGTGTAACTGTGTGACAGTTTAACTTGAGAGTGTTTGATTACCAACTTTCTTGTGTAACTGTGTGACAGTTTAACTTGAGAGTGTTTGATTACCAACTTTCTTGTGTAACTGTGTGACAGTTTAACTTGAGAGTGTTTGATTACCAACTTTCTTGTGTAACTGTGTGACAGTTTAACTTGAGAGTGTTTGATTACCAACTTTCTTGTGTAACTGTGTGACAGTTTAACTTGAGAGTGTTTGATTACCAACTTTCTTGTGTAACTGTGTGACAGTTTAACTTGAGAGTGTTTGATTACCAACTTTCTTGTGTAACTGTGTGACAGTTTAACTTGAGAGTGTTTGATTACCAACTTTCTTGTGTAACTGTGTGACAGTTTAACTTGAGAGTGTTTGATTACCAACTTTCTTGTGTAACTGTGTGACAGTTTAACTTGAGAGTGTTTGATTACCAACTTTCTTGTGTAACTGTGTGACAGTTTAACTTGAGAGTGTTTGATTACCAACTTTCTTGTGTAACTGTGTGACAGTTTAACTTGAGAGTGTTTGATTACCAACTTTCTTGTGTAACTGTGTGACAGTTTAACTTGAGAGTGTTTGATTACCAACTTTCTTGTGTAACTGTGTGACAGTTTAACTTGAGAGTGTTTGATTACCAACTTTCTTGTGTAACTGTGTGACAGTTTAACTTGAGAGTGTTTGATTACCAACTTTCTTGTGTAACTGTGTGACAGTTTAACTTGAGAGTGTTTGATTACCAACTTTCTTGTGTAACTGTGTGACAGTTTAACTTGAGAGTGTTTGATTACCAACTTTCTTGTGTAACTGTGTGACAGTTTAACTTGAGAGTGTTTGATTACCAACTTTCTTGTGTAACTGTGTGACAGTTTAACTTGAGAGTGTTTGATTACCAACTTTCTTGTGTAACTGTGTGACAGTTTAACTTGAGAGTGTTTGATTACCAACTTTCTTGTGTAACTGTGTGACAGTTTAACTTGAGAGTGTTTGATTACCAACTTTCTTGTGTAACTGTGTGACAGTTTAACTTGAGAGTGTTTGATTACCAACTTTCTTGTGTAACTGTGTGACAGTTTAACTTGAGAGTGTTTGATTACCAACTTTCTTGTGTAACTGTGTGACAGTTTAACTTGAGAGTGTTTGATTACCTGTGTAACTGTGTGACAGTTTAACTTGAGAGTGTTTGATTACCAACTTTCTTGTGTAACTGTGTGACAGTTTAACTTGAGAGTGTTTGATTACCAACTTTCTTGTGTAACTGTGTGACAGTTTAACTTGAGAGTGTTTGATTACCAACTTTCTTGTGTAACTGTGTGACAGTTTAACTTGAGAGTGTTTGATTACCAACTTTCTTGTGTAACTGTGTGACAGTTTAACTTGAGAGTGTTTGATTACCAACTTTCTTGTGTAACTGTGTGACAGTTTAACTTGAGAGTGTTTGATTACCAACTTTCTTGTGTAACTGTGTGACAGTTTAACTTGAGAGTGTTTGATTACCAACTTTCTTGTGTAACTGTGTGACAGTTTAACTTGAGAGTGTTTGATTACCAACTTTCTTGTGTAACTGTGTGACAGTTTAACTTGAGAGTGTTTGATTACCAACTTTCTTGTGTAACTGTGTGACAGTTTAACTTGAGAGTGTTTGATTACCAACTTTCTTGTGTAACTGTGTGACAGTTTAACTTGAGAGTGTTTGATTACCAACTTTCTTGTGTAACTGTGTGACAGTTTAACTTGAGAGTGTTTGATTACCAACTTTCTTGTGTAACTGTGTGACAGTTTAACTTGAGAGTGTTTGATTACCAACTTTCTTGTGTAACTGTGTGACAGTTTAACTTGAGAGTGTTTGATTACCAACTTTCTTGTGTAACTGTGTGACAGTTTAACTTGAGAGTGTTTGATTACCAACTTTCTTGTGTAACTGTGTGACAGTTTAACTTGAGAGTGTTTGATTACCAACTTTCTTGTGTAACTGTGTGACAGTTTAACTTGAGAGTGTTTGATTACCAACTTTCTTGTGTAACTGTGTGACAGTTTAACTTGAGAGTGTTTGATTACCAACTTTCTTGTGTAACTGTGTGACAGTTTAACTTGAGAGTGTTTGATTACCAACTTTCTTGTGTAACTGTGTGACAGTTTAACTTGAGAGTGTTTGATTACCAACTTTCTTGTGTAACTGTGTGACAGTTTAACTTGAGAGTGTTTGATTACCAACTTTCTTGTGTAACTGTGTGACAGTTTAACTTGAGAGTGTTTGATTACCAACTTTCTTGTGTAACTGTGTGACAGTTTAACTTGAGAGTGTTTGATTACCAACTTTCTTGTGTAACTGTGTGACAGTTTAACTTGAGAGTGTTTGATTACCAACTTTCTTGTGTAACTGTGTGACAGTTTAACTTGAGAGTGTTTGATTACCAACTTTCTTGTGTAACTGTGTGACAGTTTAACTTGAGAGTGTTTGATTACCAACTTTCTTGTGTAACTGTGTGACAGTTTAACTTGAGAGTGTTTGATTACCAACTTTCTTGTGTAACTGTGTGACAGTTTAACTTGAGAGTGTTTGATTACCAACTTTCTTGTGTAACTGTGTGACAGTTTAACTTGAGAGTGTTTGATTACCAACTTTCTTGTGTAACTGTGTGACAGTTTAACTTGAGAGTGTTTGATTACCAACTTTCTTGTGTAACTGTGTGACAGTTTAACTTGAGAGTGTTTGATTACCAACTTTCTTGTGTAACTGTGTGACAGTTTAACTTGAGAGTGTTTGATTACCAACTTTCTTGTGTAACTGTGTGACAGTTTAACTTGAGAGTGTTTGATTACCAACTTTCTTGTGTAACTGTGTGACAGTTTAACTTGAGAGTGTTTGATTACCAACTTTCTTGTGTAACTGTGTGACAGTTTAACTTGAGAGTGTTTGATTACCAACTTTCTTGTGTAACTGTGTGACAGTTTAACTTGAGAGTGTTTGATTACCAACTTTCTTGTGTAACTGTGTGACAGTTTAACTTGAGAGTGTTTGATTACCAACTTTCTTGTGTAACTGTGTGACAGTTTAACTTGAGAGTGTTTGATTACCAACTTTCTTGTGTAACTGTGTGACAGTTTAACTTGAGAGTGTTTGATTACCAACTTTCTTGTGTAACTGTGTGACAGTTTAACTTGAGAGTGTTTGATTACCAACTTTCTTGTGTAACTGTGTGACAGTTTAACTTGAGAGTGTTTGATTACCAACTTTCTTGTGTAACTGTGTGACAGTTTAACTTGAGAGTGTTTGATTACCAACTTTCTTGTGTAACTGTGTGACAGTTTAACTTGAGAGTGTTTGATTACCAACTTTCTTGTGTAACTGTGTGACAGTTTAACTTGAGAGTGTTTGATTACCAACTTTCTTGTGTAACTGTGTGACAGTTTAACTTGAGAGTGTTTGATTACCAACTTTCTTGTGTAACTGTGTGACAGTTTAACTTGAGAGTGTTTGATTACCAACTTTCTTGTGTAACTGTGTGACAGTTTAACTTGAGAGTGTTTGATTACCAACTTTCTTGTGTAACTGTGTGACAGTTTAACTTGAGAGTGTTTGATTACCAACTTTCTTGTGTAACTGTGTGACAGTTTAACTTGAGAGTGTTTGATTACCAACTTTCTTGTGTAACTGTGTGACAGTTTAACTTGAGAGTGTTTGATTACCAACTTTCTTGTGTAACTGTGTGACAGTTTAACTTGAGAGTGTTTGATTACCAACTTTCTTGTGTAACTGTGTGACAGTTTAACTTGAGAGTGTTTGATTACCAACTTTCTTGTGTAACTGTGTGACAGTTTAACTTGAGAGTGTTTGATTACCAACTTTCTTGTGTAACTGTGTGACAGTTTAACTTGAGAGTGTTTGATTACCAACTTTCTTGTGTAACTGTGTGACAGTTTAACTTGAGAGTGTTTGATTACCAACTTTCTTGTGTAACTGTGTGACAGTTTAACTTGAGAGTGTTTGATTACCAACTTTCTTGTGTAACTGTGTGACAGTTTAACTTGAGAGTGTTTGATTACCAACTTTCTTGTGTAACTGTGTGACAGTTTAACTTGAGAGTGTTTGATTACCAACTTTCTTGTGTAACTGTGTGACAGTTTAACTTGAGAGTGTTTGATTACCAACTTTCTTGTGTAACTGTGTGACAGTTTAACTTGAGAGTGTTTGATTACCAACTTTCTTGTGTAACTGTGTGACAGTTTAACTTGAGAGTGTTTGATTACCAACTTTCTTGTGTAACTGTGTGACAGTTTAACTTGAGAGTGTTTGATTACCAACTTTCTTGTGTAACTGTGTGACAGTTTAACTTGAGAGTGTTTGATTACCAACTTTCTTGTGTAACTGTGTGACAGTTTAACTTGAGAGTGTTTGATTACCAACTGTGTAACTGTGTGACAGTTTAACTTGAGAGTGTTTGATTACCAACTTTCTTGTGTAACTGTGTGACAGTTTAACTTGAGAGTGTTTGATTACCAACTTTCTTGTGTAACTGTGTGACAGTTTAACTTGAGAGTGTTTGATTACCAACTTTCTTGTGTAACTGTGTGACAGTTTAACTTGAGAGTGTTTGATTACCAACTTTCTTGTGTAACTGTGTGACAGTTTAACTTGAGAGTGTTTGATTACCAACTTTCTTGTGTAACTGTGTGACAGTTTAACTTGAGAGTGTTTGATTACCAACTTTCTTGTGTAACTGTGTGACAGTTTAACTTGAGAGTGTTTGATTACCAACTTTCTTGTGTAACTGTGTGACAGTTTAACTTGAGAGTGTTTGATTACCAACTTTCTTGTGTAACTGTGTGACAGTTTAACTTGAGAGTGTTTGATTACCAACTTTCTTGTGTAACTGTGTGACAGTTTAACTTGAGAGTGTTTGATTACCAACTTTCTTGTGTAACTGTGTGACAGTTTAACTTGAGAGTGTTTGATTACCAACTTTCTTGTGTAACTGTGTGACAGTTTAACTTGAGAGTGTTTGATTACCAACTTTCTTGTGTAACTGTGTGACAGTTTAACTTGAGAGTGTTTGATTACCAACTTTCTTGTGTAACTGTGTGACAGTTTAACTTGAGAGTGTTTGATTACCAACTTTCTTGTGTAACTGTGTGACAGTTTAACTTGAGAGTGTTTGATTACCAACTTTCTTGTGTAACTGTGTGACAGTTTAACTTGAGAGTGTTTGATTACCAACTTTCTTGTGTAACTGTGTGACAGTTTAACTTGAGAGTGTTTGATTACCAACTTTCTTGTGTAACTGTGTGACAGTTTAACTTGAGAGTGTTTGATTACCAACTTTCTTGTGTAACTGTGTGACAGTTTAACTTGAGAGTGTTTGATTACCAACTTTCTTGTGTAACTGTGTGACAGTTTAACTTGAGAGTGTTTGATTACCAACTTTCTTGTGTAACTGTGTGACAGTTTAACTTGAGAGTGTTTGATTACCAACTTTTGTGTAACTGTGTGACAGTTTAACTTGAGAGTGTTTGATTACCAACTTTCTTGTGTAACTGTGTGACAGTTTAACTTGAGAGTGTTTGATTACCAACTTTCTTGTGTAACTGTGTGACAGTTTAACTTGAGAGTGTTTGATTACCAACTTTCTTGTGTAACTGTGTGACAGTTTAACTTGAGAGTGTTTGATTACCAACTTTCTTGTGTAACTGTGTGACAGTTTAACTTGAGAGTGTTTGATTACCAACTTTCTTGTGTAACTGTGTGACAGTTTAACTTGAGAGTGTTTGATTACCAACTTTCTTGTGTAACTGTGTGACAGTTTAACTTGAGAGTGTTTGATTACCAACTTTCTTGTGTAACTGTGTGACAGTTTAACTTGAGAGTGTTTGATTACCAACTTTCTTGTGTAACTGTGTGACAGTTTAACTTGAGAGTGTTTGATTACCAACTTTCTTGTGTAACTGTGTGACAGTTTAACTTGAGAGTGTTTGATTACCAACTTTCTTGTGTAACTGTGTGACAGTTTAACTTGAGAGTGTTTGATTACCAACTTTCTTGTGTAACTGTGTGACAGTTTAACTTGAGAGTGTTTGATTACCAACTTTCTTGTGTAACTGTGTGACAGTTTAACTTGAGAGTGTTTGATTACCAACTTTCTTGTGTAACTGTGTGACAGTTTAACTTGAGAGTGTTTGATTACCAACTTTCTTGTGTAACTGTGTGACAGTTTAACTTGAGAGTGTTTGATTACCAACTTTCTTGTGTAACTGTGTGACAGTTTAACTTGAGAGTGTTTGATTACCAACTTTCTTGTGTAACTGTGTGACAGTTTAACTTGAGAGTGTTTGATTACCAACTTTCTTGTGTAACTGTGTGACAGTTTAACTTGAGAGTGTTTGATTACCAACTTTCTTGTGTAACTGTGTGACAGTTTAACTTGAGAGTGTTTGATTACCAACTTTCTTGTGTAACTGTGTGACAGTTTAACTTGAGAGTGTTTGATTACCAACTTTCTTGTGTAACTGTGTGACAGTTTAACTTGAGAGTGTTTGATTACCAACTTTCTTGTGTAACTGTGTGACAGTTTAACTTGAGAGTGTTTGATTACCAACTTTCTTGTGTAACTGTGTGACAGTTTAACTTGAGAGTGTTTGATTACCAACTTTCTTGTGTAACTGTGTGACAGTTTAACTTGAGAGTGTTTGATTACCAACTTTCTTGTGTAACTGTGTGACAGTTTAACTTGAGAGTGTTTGATTACCAACTTTCTTGTGTAACTGTGTGACAGTTTAACTTGAGAGTGTTTGATTACCAACTTTCTTGTGTAACTGTGTGACAGTTTAACTTGAGAGTGTTTGATTACCAACTTTCTTGTGTAACTGTGTGACAGTTTAACTTGAGAGTGTTTGATTACCAACTTGTGTAACTGTGTGACAGTTTAACTTGAGAGTGTTTGATTACCAACTTTCTTGTGTAACTGTGTGACAGTTTAACTTGAGAGTGTTTGATTACCAACTTTCTTGTGTAACTGTGTGACAGTTTAACTTGAGAGTGTTTGATTACCAACTTTCTTGTGTAACTGTGTGACAGTTTAACTTGAGAGTGTTTGATTACCAACTTTCTTGTGTAACTGTGTGACAGTTTAACTTGAGAGTGTTTGATTACCAACTTTCTTGTGTAACTGTGTGACAGTTTAACTTGAGAGTGTTTGATTACCAACTTTCTTGTGTAACTGTGTGACAGTTTAACTTGAGAGTGTTTGATTACCAACTTTCTTGTGTAACTGTGTGACAGTTTAACTTGAGAGTGTTTGATTACCAACTTTCTTGTGTAACTGTGTGACAGTTTAACTTGAGAGTGTTTGATTACCAACTTTCTTGTGTAACTGTGTGACAGTTTAACTTGAGAGTGTTTGATTACCAACTTTCTTGTGTAACTGTGTGACAGTTTAACTTGAGAGTGTTTGATTACCAACTTTCTTGTGTAACTGTGTGACAGTTTAACTTGAGAGTGTTTGATTACCAACTTTCTTGTGTAACTGTGTGACAGTTTAACTTGAGAGTGTTTGATTACCAACTTTCTTGTGTAACTGTGTGACAGTTTAACTTGAGAGTGTTTGATTACCAACTTTCTTGTGTAACTGTGTGACAGTTTAACTTGAGAGTGTTTGATTACCAACTTTCTTGTGTAACTGTGTGACAGTTTAACTTGAGAGTGTTTGATTACCAACTTTCTTGTGTAACTGTGTGACAGTTTAACTTGAGAGTGTTTGATTACCAACTTTCTTGTGTAACTGTGTGACAGTTTAACTTGAGAGTGTTTGATTACCAACTTTCTTGTGTAACTGTGTGACAGTTTAACTTGAGAGTGTTTGATTACCAACTTTCTTGTGTAACTGTGTGACAGTTTAACTTGAGAGTGTTTGATTACCAACTTTCTTGTGTAACTGTGTGACAGTTTAACTTGAGAGTGTTTGATTACCAACTTTCTTGTGTAACTGTGTGACAGTTTAACTTGAGAGTGTTTGATTACCAACTTTCTTGTGTAACTGTGTGACAGTTTAACTTGAGAGTGTTTGATTACCAACTTTCTTGTGTAACTGTGTGACAGTTTAACTTGAGAGTGTTTGATTACCAACTTTCTTGTGTAACTGTGTGACAGTTTAACTTGAGAGTGTTTGATTACCAACTTTCTTGTGTAACTGTGTGACAGTTTAACTTGAGAGTGTTTGATTACCAACTTTCTTGTGTAACTGTGTGACAGTTTAACTTGAGAGTGTTTGATTACCAACTTTCTTGTGTAACTGTGTGACAGTTTAACTTGAGAGTGTTTGATTACCAACTTTCTTGTGTAACTGTGTGACAGTTTAACTTGAGAGTGTTTGATTACCAACTTTCTTGTGTAACTGTGTGACAGTTTAACTTGAGAGTGTTTGATTACCAACTTTCTTGTGTAACTGTGTGACAGTTTAACTTGAGAGTGTTTGATTACCAACTTTCTTGTGTAACTGTGTGACAGTTTAACTGAGAGTGTTTGATTACCAACTTTCTTGTGTAACTGTGTGACAGTTTAACTTGAGAGTGTTTGATTACCAACTTTCTTGTGTAACTGTGTGACAGTTTAACTTGAGAGTGTTTGATTACCAACTTTCTTGTGTAACTGTGTGACAGTTTAACTTGAGAGTGTTTGATTACCAACTTTCTTGTGTAACTGTGTGACAGTTTAACTTGAGAGTGTTTGATTACCAACTTTCTTGTGTAACTGTGTGACAGTTTAACTTGAGAGTGTTTGATTACCAACTTTCTTGTGTAACTGTGTGACAGACAGTTTAACTTGAGAGTGTTTGATTACCAACTTTCTTGTGTAACTGTGTGACAGTTTAACTTGAGAGTGTTTGATTACCAACTTTCTTGTGTAACTGTGTGACAGTTTAACTTGAGAGTGTTTGATTACCAACTTTCTTGTGTAACTGTGTGACAGTTTAACTTGAGAGTGTTTGATTACCAACTTTCTTGTGTAACTGTGTGACAGTTTAACTTGAGAGTGTTTGATTACCAACTTTCTTGTGTAACTGTGTGACAGTTTAACTTGAGAGTGTTTGATTACCAACTTTCTTGTGTAACTGTGTGACAGTTTAACTTGAGAGTGTTTGATTACCAACTTTCTTGTGTAACTGTGTGACAGTTTAACTTGAGAGTGTTTGATTACCAACTTTCTTGTGTAACTGTGTGACAGTTTAACTTGAGAGTGTTTGATTACCAACTTTCTTGTGTAACTGTGTGACAGTTTAACTTGAGAGTGTTTGATTACCAACTTTCTTGTGTAACTGTGTGACAGTTTAACTTGAGAGTGTTTGATTACCAACTTTCTTGTGTAACTGTGTGACAGTTTAACTTGAGAGTGTTTGATTACCAACTTTCTTGTGTAACTGTGTGACAGTTTAACTTGAGAGTGTTTGATTACCAACTTTCTTGTGTAACTGTGTGACAGTTTAACTTGAGAGTGTTTGATTACCAACTTTCTTGTGTAACTGTGTGACAGTTTAACTTGAGAGTGTTTGATTACCAACTTTCTTGTGTAACTGTGTGACAGTTTAACTTGAGAGTGTTTGATTACCAACTTTCTTGTGTAACTGTGTGACAGTTTAACTTGAGAGTGTTTGATTACCAACTTTCTTGTGTAACTGTGTGACAGTTTAACTTGAGAGTGTTTGATTACCAACTTTCTTGTGTAACTGTGTGACAGTTTAACTTGAGAGTGTTTGATTACCAACTTTCTTGTGTAACTGTGTGACAGTTTAACTTGAGAGTGTTTGATTACCAACTTTCTTGTGTAACTGTGTGACAGTTTAACTTGAGAGTGTTTGATTACCAACTTTCTTGTGTAACTGTGTGACAGTTTAACTTGAGAGTGTTTGATTACCAACTTTCTTGTGTAACTGTGTGACAGTTTAACTTGAGAGTGTTTGATTACCAACTTTCTTGTGTAACTGTGTGACAGTTTAACTTGAGAGTGTTTGATTACCAACTTTCTTGTGTAACTGTGTGACAGTTTAACTTGAGAGTGTTTGATTACCAACTTTCTTGTGTAACTGTGTGACAGTTTAACTTGAGAGTGTTTGATTACCAACTTTCTTGTGTAACTGTGTGACAGTTTAACTTGAGAGTGTTTGATTACCAACTTTCTTGTGTAACTGTGTGACAGTTTAACTTGAGAGTGTTTGATTACCAACTTTCTTGTGTAACTGTGTGACAGTTTAACTTGAGAGTGTTTGATTACCAACTTTCTTGTGTAACTGTGTGACAGTTTAACTTGAGAGTGTTTGATTACCAACTTTCTTGTGTAACTGTGTGACAGTTTAACTTGAGAGTGTTTGATTACCAACTTTCTTGTGTAACTGTGTGTTTAAGTTTAACTTGATTACCAAGACTGTGTGACAGTTTAACTTGAGTGTTTGATTACCAACTTTCTTGTGTAACTGTGTGACAGTTTAACTTGAGAGTGTTTGATTACCAACTTTCTTGTGTAACTGTGTGACAGTTTAACTTGAGAGTGTTTGATTACCAACTTTCTTGTGTAACTGTGTGACAGTTTAACTTGAGAGTGTTTGATTACCAACTTTCTTGTGTAACTGTGTGACAGTTTAACTTGAGAGTGTTTGATTACCAACTTTCTTGTGTAACTGTGTGACAGTTTAACTTGAGAGTGTTTGATTACCAACTTTCTTGTGTAACTGTGTGACAGTTTAACTTGAGAGTGTTTGATTACCAACTTTCTTGTGTAACTGTGTGACAGTTTAACTTGAGAGTGTTTGATTACCAACTTTCTTGTGTAACTGTGTGACAGTTTAACTTGAGAGTGTTTGATTACCAACTTTCTTGTGTAACTGTGTGACAGTTTAACTTGAGAGTGTTTGATTACCAACTTTCTTGTGTAACTGTGTGACAGTTTAACTTGAGAGTGTTTGATTACCAACTTTCTTGTGTAACTGTGTGACAGTTTAACTTGAGAGTGTTTGATTACCAACTTTCTTGTGTAACTGTGTGACAGTTTAACTTGAGAGTGTTTGATTACCAACTTTCTTGTGTAACTGTGTGACAGTTTAACTTGAGAGTGTTTGATTACCAACTTTCTTGTGTAACTGTGTGACAGTTTAACTTGAGAGTGTTTGATTACCAACTTTCTTGTGTAACTGTGTGACAGTTTAACTTGAGAGTGTTTGATTACCAACTTTCTTGTGTAACTGTGTGACAGTTTAACTTGAGAGTGTTTGATTACCAACTTTCTTGTGTAACTGTGTGACAGTTTAACTTGAGAGTGTTTGATTACCAACTTTCTTGTGTAACTGTGTGACAGTTTAACTTGAGAGTGTTTGATTACCAACTTTCTTGTGTAACTGTGTGACAGTTTAACTTGAGAGTGTTTGATTACCAACTTTCTTGTGTAACTGTGTGACAGTTTAACTTGAGAGTGTTTGATTACCAACTTTCTTGTGTAACTGTGTGACAGTTTAACTTGAGAGTGTTTGATTACCAACTTTCTTGTGTAACTGTGTGACAGTTTAACTTGAGAGTGTTTGATTACCAACTTTCTTGTGTAACTGTGTGACAGTTTAACTTGAGAGTGTTTGATTACCAACTTTCTTGTGTAACTGTGTGACAGTTTAACTTGAGAGTGTTTGATTACCAACTTTCTTGTGTAACTGTGTGACAGTTTAACTTGAGAGTGTTTGATTACCAACTTTCTTGTGTAACTGTGTGACAGTTTAACTTGAGAGTGTTTGATTACCAACTTTCTTGTGTAACTGTGTGACAGTTTAACTTGAGAGTGTTTGATTACCAACTTTCTTGTGTAACTGTGTGACAGTTTAACTTGAGAGTGTTTGATTACCAACTTTCTTGTGTAACTGTGTGACAGTTTAACTTGAGAGTGTTTGATTACCAACTTTCTTGTGTAACTGTGTGACAGTTTAACTTGAGAGTGTTTGATTACCAACTTTCTTGAGAGTGTTTGTGTAACTGTGTGACAGTTTAACTTGAGAGTGTTTGATTACCAACTTTCTTGTGTAACTGTGTGACAGTTTAACTTGAGAGTGTTTGATTACCAACTTTCTTGTGTAACTGTGTGACAGTTTAACTTGAGAGTGTTTGATTACCAACTTTCTTGTGTAACTGTGTGACAGTTTAACTTGAGAGTGTTTGATTACCAACTTTCTTGTGTAACTGTGTGACAGTTTAACTTGAGAGTGTTTGATTACCAACTTTCTTGTGTAACTGTGTGACAGTTTAACTTGAGAGTGTTTGATTACCAACTTTCTTGTGTAACTGTGTGACAGTTTAACTTGAGAGTGTTTGATTACCAACTTTCTTGTGTAACTGTGTGACAGTTTAACTTGAGAGTGTTTGATTACCAACTTTCTTGTGTAACTGTGTGACAGTTTAACTTGAGAGTGTTTGATTACCAACTTTCTTGTGTAACTGTGTGACAGTTTAACTTGAGAGTGTTTGATTACCAACTTTCTTGTGTAACTGTGTGACAGTTTAACTTGAGAGTGTTTGATTACCAACTTTCTTGTGTAACTGTGTGACAGTTTAACTTGAGAGTGTTTGATTACCAACTTTCTTGTGTAACTGTGTGACAGTTTAACTTGAGAGTGTTTGATTACCAACTTTCTTGTGTAACTGTGTGACAGTTTAACTTGAGAGTGTTTGATTACCAACTTTCTTGTGTAACTGTGTGACAGTTTAACTTGAGAGTGTTTGATTACCAACTTTCTTGTGTAACTGTGTGACAGTTTAACTTGAGAGTGTTTGATTACCAACTTTCTTGTGTAACTGTGTGACAGTTTAACTTGAGAGTGTTTGATTACCAACTTTCTTGTGTAACTGTGTGACAGTTTAACTTGAGAGTGTTTGATTACCAACTTTCTTGTGTAACTGTGTGACAGTTTAACTTGAGAGTGTTTGATTACCAACTTTCTTGTGTAACTGTGTGACAGTTTAACTTGAGAGTGTTTGATTACCAACTTTCTTGTGTAACTGTGTGACAGTTTAACTTGAGAGTGTTTGATTACCAACTTTCTTGTGTAACTGTGTGACAGTTTAACTTGAGAGTGTTTGATTACCAACTTTCTTGTGTAACTGTGTGACAGTTTAACTTGAGAGTGTTTGATTACCAACTTTCTTGTGTAACTGTGTGACAGTTTAACTTGAGAGTGTTTGATTACCAACTTTCTTGTGTAACTGTGTGACAGTTTAACTTGAGAGTGTTTGATTACCAACTTTCTTGTGTAACTGTGTGACAGTTTAACTTGAGAGTGTTTGATTACCAACTTTCTTGTGTAACTGTGTGACAGTTTAACTTGAGAGTGTTTGATTACCAACTTTCTTGTGTAACTGTGTGACAGTTTAACTTGAGAGTGTTTGATTACCAACTTTCTTGTGTAACTGTGTGACAGTTTAACTTGAGAGTGTTTGATTACCAACTTTCTTGTGTAACTGTGTGACAGTTTAACTTGAGAGTGTTTGATTACCAACTTTCTTGTGTAACTGTGTGACAGTTTAACTTGAGAGTGTTTGATTACCAACTTTCTTGTGTAACTGTGTGACAGTTTAACTTGAGAGTGTTTGATTACCAACTTTCTTGTGTAACTGTGTGACAGTTTAACTTGAGAGTGTTTGATTACCAACTTTCTTGTGTAACTGTGTGACAGTTTAACTTGAGAGTGTTTGATTACCAACTTTTTTGTGTAACTGTGTGACAGTTTAACTTGAGAGTGTTTGATTACCAACTTTCTTGTGTAACTGTGTGGCAGTTTAACTTGAGAGTGTTTGATTACCAACTTTCTTGTGTAACTGTGTGACAGTTTAACTTGAGAGTGTTTGATTACCAACTTTCTTGTGTAACTGTGTGACAGTTTAACTTGAGAGTGTTTGATTACCAACTTTCTTGTGTAACTGTGTGACAGTTTAACTTGAGAGTGTTTGATTACCAACTTTCTTGTGTAACTGTGTGACAGTTTAACTTGAGAGTGTTTGATTACCAACTTTTTGTGTAACTGTGTGACAGTTTAACTTGAGAGTGTTTGATTACCAACTTTCTTGTGTAACTGTGTGACAGTTTAACTTGAGAGTGTTTGATTACCAACTTTCTTGTGTAACTGTGTGACAGTTTAACTTGAGAGTGTTTGATTACCAACTTTCTTGTGTAACTGTGTGACAGTTTAACTTGAGAGTGTTTGATTACCAACTTGTAACTGTGTGACAGTTTAACTTGAGAGTGTTTGATTGACAGTTTAACTTGAGAGTGTTTGATTACCAACTTTCTTGTGTAACTGTGTGACAGTTTAACTTGAGAGTGTTTGATTACCAACTTTCTTGTGTAACTGTGTGACAGTTTAACTTGAGAGTGTTTGATTACCAACTTTCTTGTGTAACTGTGTGACAGTTTAACTTGAGAGTGTTTGATTACCAACTTTCTTGTGTAACTGTGTGACAGTTTAACTTGAGAGTGTTTGATTACCAACTTTCTGAGAGTGTGTAACTGTGTGACAGTTTAACTTGAGAGTGTTTGATTACCAACTTTCTTGTGTAACTGTGTGACAGTTTAACTTGAGAGTGTTTGATTACCAACTTTCTTGTGTAACTGTGTGACAGTTTAACTTGAGAGTGTTTGATTACCAACTTTTTGTGTAACTGTGTGACAGTTTAACTTGAGAGTGTTTGATTACCAACTTTCTTGTGTAACTGTGTGACAGTTTAACTTGAGAGTGTTTGATTACCAACTTTCTTGTGTAACTGTGTGACAGTTTAACTTGAGAGTGTTTGATTACCAACTTTCTTGTGTAACTGTGTGACAGTTTAACTTGAGAGTGTTTGATTACCAACTTTCTTGTGTAACTGTGTGACAGTTTAACTTGAGAGTGTTTGATTACCAACTTTCTTGTGTAACTGTGTGACAGTTTAACTTGAGAGTGTTTGATTACCAACTTTCTTGTGTAACTGTGTGACAGTTTAACTTGAGAGTGTTTGATTACCAACTTTCTTGTGTAACTGTGTGACAGTTTAACTTGAGAGTGTTTGATTACCAACTTTCTTGTGTAACTGTGTGACAGTTTAACTTGAGAGTGTTTGATTACCAACTTTCTTGTGTAACTGTGTGACAGTTTAACTTGAGAGTGTTTGATTACCAACTTTCTTGTGTAACTGTGTGACAGTTTAACTTGAGAGTGTTTGATTACCAACTTTCTTGTGTAACTGTGTGACAGTTTAACTTGAGAGTGTTTGATTACCAACTTTCTTGTGTAACTGTGTGACAGTTTAACTTGAGAGTGTTTGATTACCAACTTTCTTGTGTAACTGTGTGACAGTTTAACTTGAGAGTGTTTGATTACCAACTTTCTTGTGTAACTGTGTGACAGTTTAACTTGAGAGTGTTTGATTACCAACTTTCTTGTGTAACTGTGTGACAGTTTAACTTGAGAGTGTTTGATTACCAACTTTCTTGTGTAACTGTGTGACAGTTTAACTTGAGAGTGTTTGATTACCAACTTTTTGTGTAACTGTGTGACAGTTTAACTTGAGAGTGTTTGATTACCAACTTTCTTGTGTAACTGTGTGACAGTTTAACTTGAGAGTGTTTGATTACCAACTTTCTTGTGTAACTGTGTGACAGTTTAACTTGAGAGTGTTTGATTACCAACTTTCTTGTGTAACTGTGTGACAGTTTAACTTGAGAGTGTTTGATTACCAACTTTCTTGTGTAACTGTGTGACAGTTTAACTTGAGAGTGTTTGATTACCAACTTTCATGTGTAACTGTGTGACAGTTTAACTTGAGAGTGTTTGATTACCAACTTTCTTGTGTAACTGTGTGACAGTTTAACTTGAGAGTGTTTGATTACCAACTTTCTTGTGTAACTGTGTGACAGTTTAACTTGAGAGTGTTTGATTACCAACTTTCTTGTGTAACTGTGTGACAGTTTAACTTGAGAGTGTTTGATTACCAACTTTCTTGTGTAACTGTGTGACAGTTTAACTTGAGAGTGTTTGATTACCAACTTTCATGTGTAACTGTGTGACAGTTTAACTTGAGAGTGTTTGATTACCAACTTTCTTGTGTAACTGTGTGACAGTTTAACTTGAGAGTGTTTGATTACCAACTTTCTTGTGTAACTGTGTGACAGTTTAACTTGAGAGTGCTTGATTACCAACTTTCATGTGTAACTGTGTGACAGTTTAACTTGAGAGTGTTTGATTACCAACTTTCTTGTGTAACTGTGTGACAGTTTAACTTGAGAGTGTTTGATTACCAACTTTCTTGTGTAACTGTGTGACAGTTTAACTTGAGAGTGTTTGATTACCAACTTTCTTGTGTAACTGTGTGACAGTTTAACTTGAGAGTGTTTGATTACCAACTTTCTTGTGTAACTGTGTGACAGTTTAACTTGAGAGTGTTTGATTACCAACTTTCTTGTGTAACTGTGTGACAGTTTAACTTGAGAGTGTTTGATTACCAACTTTCTTGTGTAACTGTGTGACAGTTTAACTTGAGAGTGCTTGATTACCAACTTTCTTATGTAACTGTGTGGCAGTTTAACTTGAGAGTGTTTGATTACCAACTTTCTTGTGTAACTGTGTGACAGTTTAACTTGAGAGTGTTTGATTACCAACTTTCTTGTGTAACTGTGTGACAGTTTAACTTGAGAGTGTTTGATTACCAACTTTCATGTGTAACTGTGTGACAGTTTAACAGAGTGTTTGATTACCAACTTTCTTGTGTAACTGTGTGACAGTTTAACTTGAGAGTGTTTGATTACCAACTTTCTTGTGTAACTGTGTGACAGTTTAACTTGAGAGTGTTTGATTACCAACTTTCTTGTGTAACTGTGTGACAGTTTAACTTGAGAGTGTTTGATTACCAACTTTCTTGTGTAACTGTGTGACAGTTTAACTTGAGAGTGTTTGATTACCAACTTTCATGTGTAACTGTGTGACAGTTTAACTTGAGAGTGTTTGATTACCATCTTTCTTCTGTAACTGTGTGACAGTTTAACTTGAGAGTGTTTGATTACCAAATTTCATGTAACTGTGTGACAGTTTAACTTGAGAGTGTTTATTACCAACTTTTCTTGTGTAACTGTGTGACAGTTTAACTTGAGAGTGTTTGATTACCAACTTTTGTGTAACTGTGTGACAGTTTAACTTGAGAGTGCTTGATTACCAACTTTCTTATGTAACTGTGTGGCAGTTTAACTTGAGAGTGTTTGATTACCAACTTTCTTGTGTAACTGTGTGACAGTTTAACTTGAGAGTGCTTGATTACCAACTTTCTTATGTAACTGTGTGGCAGTTTAACTTGAGAGTGTTTGATTACCAACTTTCTTGTGTAACTGTGTGACAGTTTAACTTGAGAGTGTTTGATTACCAAATTTCATGTGTAACTGTGTGACAGTTTAACTTGAGAATGTTTGATTACCAACTTTCTTGTGTAACTGTGTGACAGTTTAACTTGAGTGTTTGATTACCAACTTTCTTGTGTAACTGTGTGACAGTTTAACTTGAGAGTGTTTGATTACCAACTTTCTTGTGTAACTGTGTGACAGTTTAACTTGAGAGTGTTTGATTACCAACTTTTGTTTATGTGTAACTGTGTTTGATTGACAGTTTAACTGTGTGACAGTTTAAGGAGTGTTTGATTACCAACTTTATTGTGTAACTGTGTGACAGTTTAACTTGAGAGTGTTTGATTACCAACTTTCATGTGTAACTGTGTGACAGTTTAACTTGAGAGTGTTTGATTAACAACTTTATTGTGTAACTGTGTGACAGTTTAACTTGAGAGTGCTTGATTACCAACTTTCTTGTGTAACTGTGTGGCAGTTTAACTTGAGAGTGTTTGATTACCAACTTTCTTGTGTAACTGTGTGACAGTTTAACTTGAGAATGTTTGATTACCAACTTTCTTATGTAACTGTGTGACAGTTTAACTTGAGAGTGCTTGATTACCAACTTTCTTGTGTAACTGTGTGACAGTTTAACTTGAGAGTGTTTGATTACCAACTTTCTTGTGTAACTGTGTGCGACAGTTTAAAAGAGTGGTGTGATTACCAACTTTCTTGTGTAACTGTGTGACAGTTTAAC